>NC_073272.2:126643611-126959166 GCF_029289425.2 Pan paniscus
GAGCCCAATCCATTTGCATGTGTCTGTAGTACCAGCTACTTGGGGACCCAAGAAAGACGATCACTTGAGCCAAAGAATTTTATTTCTGCCTGGGCAACTCAGCAAGACATCATCTTTTAATGAACAATGAAAAAAAGCTGATATGATGAAAACAGAAAACATTAATGTATTTTTTAAAGAAATAAAATTTATAGTAAAACATATAGAAATATAAGGAAAACTACAGACCTAAATGATTATGCTGATAAATTTTATCAATCACTTATGGAAGAAATAATAATAACTTTACACATACTCTTTCAGAAAATGCAATAGATACACTTTGCTAAACATTTTATGAGGCCAATGTAACCATGATGCCACAACCAGACAAGGACATCACAAGAAAAGCGTATTATAGTTCTGTATGTTTTATGAGGCTGGATGGCAAAAAAAAAATGAGTGCCAAAATATTAGCAAATAAAGTATATCAGATATATTTAAAGGATAACATAACATGATCAAGTAGACAATATTCCAGGAATGCAAATTTGTTCAATATTTAAAAAGCAACCAATGCAATTAATAATATTAAAATAAAGAAGAAAGTCATATTTTTGTAGCAGTAGATACACAAAGAACAATTGACAAAATCAATATCCATTCTAGATAACAACTCTCAACAATAAACTATGAATAGCGGGGGATTTCCTGGAAATCAGACAAAAAGCCACAACAACAACAAAAAAACCCACTTGTATCTGACATTATGCTAAATGGTGATATATTACACACTTCATCCCTAATACTGGAAAGAAGGCAAGAATGTTTGTTCTCACCATTTCTGTTTAATATTGTACTCCAGCTCTGAAAAAGTGCAAGAAGGCATAAAAATATTTAGGACACATACAGATTGTAAAGGTGAAAGTAAATTTGTCACTTGAAAGTCATTCAGAGATGACTTGCTTATGTACATTAAAGAAAACTAAAGAATCTTAAGAAAAAACACTAATAGGAAAAATGAATTAAGCAAAGTTATATGTTATGTTGATAAAATACAAAAATAGTTGTATTTCTCTTTACTAGTAGCAAATAATTATCAAGAAAAATTTAAATTTGTTATCTGAAGGTATAAAAATGCATTAAATATTTTAAAATATATTTTACAAAAGGCATATATCACCTTGTCACTTAAATCCACAGCATATTGCTTAGAGAAGTGAAACAAGACCCACATAAATGGAGAAGTGTACTTTATCCATATGTTGGAATACATAATATTGCTACAATTTGCATTCTCCCCAAAGTATTTCTACAGATTCCATGCAATTTCAATCAAAACTCCAGTACATGTAATATATCAATTGACAGTATTATTCTAAAACATATGTTGAAATTGGAATTTAAATTATCTAGAATAGCCAAATTAAGTGTGAAATAGAAGCAATAAGTTAGAGGACACATGCTACCTTATTCAAGGCTTACTATAAAGCTACAGTAATCAAGACAGTGTGGTGTTGGCATAAGAACAGACACATAGTTCAGTGGAAAAAAATTAAGAGTCTAGCAGTAAACCTACCTATCTATGTGCAAATTATATTGACAAAACCAACAAGGTAAAAAGGAAAACTTGAACAATGATGCTAGGACAACTATATATCTCTATGGAGAAAAGAAAGATAAACTATTATTGATCACAATACATACACATACAAATTCAAAATGGGTTATAGACCTAAAAATAAAATTAAATTTAGACAATTTCTATAAGAAATATTGCATTGGCCATCTTTTCATGAATGAAAACATGGATAAATTTGACTTCATTGGCAGCAGAGACCTGTGCTTTTCAGAAGTTACCAGTTTAACAGAATGAAAAGTTAAGCCATTAACTAAAAACATGTGTGCACTACATATATCTGACAAAAATCTTGCCTGGAAAATATATAAACAACTTTTAACACAATAACAAATAAGAAAAGAAATAAATTACAATTATGCAGAATACTTAAACATTCACAAAAGAAGATGTAGAAATGACAATACGTGAAACAATAAGCAGCAATTTTAGTCTTCAAGAAAATTCAAATGAAAACAACAATATTACTTCCCATCCACTAGAATGGCTTAAAAGACAAGATCGGACAAGGACGAATGTTGGTGTGAATGTAGAGCTATTGAAAGTCTCATGTTTTTCTGGTAGGAGTATAAAATTATACCTCATACTTGACAAAGAGTTTGACAATTTCTTATAAAATTAAACATGCACCTGTTCTGTGACACAGCAATTCCAATCTTGATTATTTACTCAAAAAGAAATAAAAATATATACCCACAACAAGGCTTATACACATATGTCTATACCAGCTTCATTTATAATAGCCCCAAAATGAAAATACCCCCACAATCTATCCACTGGTAAGTAGATAAATAAATTATGGTACATTTATGCCACAAAAAAAGACTCAGCAATAAAAATGAGCTGCTGCAATGCACAGTAATATGAATTAATCTCACAGATATTATTTTGAGGGAAAGCGGCCAATCCAAAACACTACACACAGCATATTTACATTTATATAAAAATAATCTAAGTTATGGTCACAAATATTAGATCAGAGATTGCCTCAGGTGGAGATAGGATTGTGAAAATAATTTATAGTAAACTATTAGAACTTTTTTAACTCCCCAAGCTGCAACATTAAATGCAGAATCCCTGCTTAGTGGGCCCATATCAATAAATTCACCCTGATCCAACTTTATGTTTCTTTCGCCATTATCCCACATCCATAATATCCATTCCCAGGCCTGTTCTCCAGATTTCTGCTTATATAAATTAGAAAACTCAAGCAGTTATTTTGGGGTGTAGCACATCTCCTCGTTGGCCACACTCCGAACCTCACCTTTAGGGGCCTGCCAGGACTTGAGTCTAGTTATAGGTCTAGAAGCCAACAGGGGTTTGGGGGGGTGGGTTCTGAGGAGAATCAGCATTGTATTGCCTGTCAACTTCTTCAGGGGAGGCCATCACTGTTGCCTCAAGCACTGCAGGGTTAATCTTCTCAGACAAAGGTGGAAAGGCTGATGGCAGCCTGGGTGGGGGAGGGGATCTTGCCACCACTGGGGGTGGGGAGGCTGTTTTCTCTGGCAGAAAAGACTCATCAGAATTTAGGAGTTTAATGCTCCCAGCCTCATCAGGTTTCTCCCATATGTCCCAATTTAAGTTGCACGGTCCCATTCATTTCCAATCAACACCCTCACTATAAAAGCAGACAACTGGTGAGGCTGTGTGTGTGCCTTTTGTTGCAAGTCAACCACTCGCATGATAAAAGCTTGTGTCTGATTTTCTACAATTTTAGCCACATGTCTACAGGAGATAAGACTCTTACTAAGGACAATTTTAGAAGATTTGATGCTCAGTATGTGCTTCCGGAGCCAGGAGTTAGAATCACTGAGCTCACGGTTTTCGTTCATCACTTTGTCCAGTGAACTTAGAAGCAACCAAACAACTTCATTATATCCCTTGATTTTCCACATACGGTCGAAGATATTGTGTATAGAGTCACTAAACTTCTTGCCTCTCAAAAGCGGTGAATCAGAAGTATCAAATGCATTTATTCTGCATATTTCTCTAAACAGCTTATACCAATGACTATCAGTGTTCTCCATACTATTAGAAATAGAGTCCTTAGCATTTTGGAGTCTAATCATGTTAAGCAGCCAACCTAGAAACCCCAAAACCAACTGAAGAAATCCATCCTTAAAATTTTGTTCCTCTAGAACCACTCCTGGACCAAAATCTGTATTAGTCAGGGTTCTCTAGAGGGAAAGAATAGGAAAGATGTATATATGAAGGCAAGTTTATTAAGAAGTATTGATTCACAGGATCACAAGGTGAAGTTCCTCAATAGGCTATCTGCAAGCTGAGGAGCAAGGAAGCCAGTCCAAGCCCCAAAATCTCAAAAGTAAGAAAGCCAACAGTGCAGCCTTCAGTCTGTGGCCTAAGGCCTGAGAGGCCCTGGCAAACCACTGGTGTAGATCCAAGAGTTCAAAAGCTGAAGAACTTGAAGTCTGATGTACCAGGGCCAGAAGCATCCAGCATGGGAGAAACATGAAAGCTGGAAGACTCAGCCTGCTTTTATCCTAACCATGCTGGCAGCTGATTAGATGGTGCCCACCCAGATTGAAGGTGAGTCTGCCTCTCCCAGTCCACTGACTCAAATGTTAATCTCTTTTGGCAACACCCTCACAAACACACCCAGGAATAATACTTTGCATCCTTCAATCCAATCAAGTTGACACTCAATATTAACCATCACACATAGGAAAGAAAAAATACATTATAGTACATGGCTCAGCCACTCATAACATTTATAAAGTCATGATAATGTAGACATTAACTATTGAACCAACCAAAATGGCAATATAACTATATTAGGAGAATGGGAAGGGAAGTGTGTGTGTGTGTGTGTGTGTGTGTGTGTGTCGTGTATGTGTGAAAAGTAACTATGCATTAGTTTTCTATTGCTGACCTAAAAAATTATCACAAATTTAGAAACTTACAGCACATTATTACCTCACAGTTTTGTATGTCAAAAGTATGACATGGATCTCATTGGGCTAAAAACTAGATGCTGGGCTGGGCGCGGTGGCTCACGCCTGTAATCCCAGCATTTTGGGAGACCAAGGCGGGCAGATCATGCGGTCAGCAGATTGAGACCAGCCTGGCCAGCATGGTGAAACCCCATCTCTACTAAGAATACAAAAATTAGCTGGGCGTGGTGACACGTGACTGTAATCCCAGCTACACGGGAGGCTGAAGCAGGAGAATCGCTTGAATCCCGGAGTCAGAGGTTGCAGTAAGCCAAGATCGGGCCACTGCACTCTAGCCTGGCGACAGAGCAAGACTCCGTCTCAAAAACAAAACAAAACAAAACAAAACAAACCCAAAACAAACAAAACAAATTGATGCTCACAGAGCTACATTTATTTCTAGAAGTTCTAAGGGAGAACGTATTTCCATGATTATTCAAGTTCCTTGTGACTGGTTGTTATGAATGAAATCCCCTTTTCCTTGCTGGCTTTAACTTGAGGATCGTTTCTATTCCTTGGCTCATGACCTCCTTCCTTCATCTTCAAAGACAGCAATGGCGTGTTTACTATCTCTCAAGCCATATATCTCTCTAACATGCTCTTCTCCCTTCATCTTCCACTTTTAAGGACTCATATAATTATATGACTATATTGGGACCACGAGGATAATCCAGGAAAGTCTTCCCATCCCAAGATCCTTAGCTTGAATCACATACACAAAATCACTTTTGACATGTAAGATAACATTCAGGACCCAGGAGTTGTGGTGTGGATATCTGTGGAGGGTCATTATTCTGCTTACCACAAGCTAAATCCTCATGTTCTCTTTTCAGATGTCAATAGATTATGCTTAAAACTAGACAATTCCTATTATTGTAAATAAATCTGCCAAGAAAGGGGAGATAAAGGCATTGAAATATTCAGCAAAGATCAGTCTTTCACATTTCTGCAGTAATTGTAGGTCTGGACCATTCTCTACCATTCCACCATTTATTTCAATGTATCATGGCAAACTAAAAACACTATGGTAATTTGTAGTCAGACCTACCTTGGCTGGAATCCCAGGCCCATCAATTACTAATTAATACTAGAGCATGGGCCTTGCCTCTCTGGTCTTGGTTTTCTCATTTGTAAAATGGGGGTATATATGAAGATTAGATTTAATATATGTTAAGTGTTTAACAGAGAATAAGTCCTGAATAAATGAAAAATAAACATTCTCTACTATATGACACACCTTTTATCTCAGGGATTATAAATGGAGAACAAGTAACTGTTGTTGCCAGCAAAGATTAGTGTTTCCAGTAAGTTTTCAAAAACTTTTACAACATAGTATTTTATAAAGTGGAACCCCCCAGTGACTAATTCTTATTGGGCCTCAACCATGGAATGTTCTCTTCTGACCCCTGCAGGCTAGATTCATTTGTGCTGCTACCTAGATTTTTCTGTGACTCAGTGGTACTTAACTTTGAGTCATATCACTTTTTCATATTAATCAGCTCAAGTATTATATTCAAGATAACTCTCTAGGATTTCTGTCCTTCTCAGGTGGTATGAAATAATCTTAGGCTACGTGAGGTTTAGAAGAAAATAGCATGAGACATGACAATAACAGAATTTCCCTTCCTAGGCATCTTCATATTGTGATGTACTATAGCAAAATAAATTACATTTGGTAAATATCTGTATCCATGGGGACTTTGGAGCTTGACCTGAAAAAGACCATGATGACTAAGCTCTGATTTTTTTTTTTTATCTTGTCCAAATTCCTATCTAAGAAGTCTGGGGAGTCATGGCCTACAAACAATAAATTCTCATCAGATGGGTTTGTTTAACAATATATTGTGACTTATTTTCCAACCTGATTCTGGCATAACATACGAGACAAGGAAGAAAATTAAAATATTTCACCCCAAAACATGTTTATTTGCCATATCTCGAAATGGCCCTGCAAAGCTGTCCTTTGTGGGGGAAAATCTGGATCTGTAAAGAATCTCTATTAACATAGCTAGATCTTTTTCTTCCAGGCCCTCCCAATCCTAAAGACATTACTTAAGGGTCTAGAACCTTTTAAAGATCTAGATAGGAAACATTTGTCATATATTGCCTCTAAGGGCAGCCACTATAAGACTTTGAAGGAACCTTGGTCTCCACAATCTTTCATCTTAACCTGAACATTCCCTTTCTATCAGTTCCAGGTCTTTAGATAATCTCAACCAATTGTCAACCAGAAAATGTTTAAATTTACCTATAGCCTGGAAGACACCCACCCCCCCGCCCACGCTTTGAGTTGTCCCACCTTTCTGGACCAATGTATTTCTTAAATGTATTTGATTGATGTCTCATGCCTCCCTAAAATGTGTAAAACCAAGCTGCACCCCGACTACATTGGATACATGTTCTCAGGACCTTATGAGGGCTGTGTCATGGGCCATGATCACTAATATTTGGCTCAGAATAAATCTCTTAAAATATTTTGCAAAGTTTTACTCTTTTCATCGACAACAATTAAACGGTTTTAAATCCTATAGTAAGACATTTGCCAACATTGCTTGATCATTTTTACTTCCACTCAATCATTAGGTCCCTTTAGGAATAGTCCCTTGAAGTCGGAGACCACATTTTAATTTTCTTTGTGTTGTTGGCAATTAACACAGAGCCGGCAACATGGAAATTACTTAATACATGTTTGTTGAAAGTTGAAAAGATTACAATTACAAGAACATTGTTGTCATTATTGCGAGAGAGGAAGGCTGATCCCCCATAGTTATACTATTCAGGTTGACCATACCAATTAATATCAATATCTAGAAATACTGGGTGTGGGAACAGGGTCACAACTTTTCTACAACATCTTTGGTGAAATCATTACAGCTGGCACATCTCTATGAATTGCTCAGCCTGCGTTTGGACAGAAAAAAAGTATTGCAAATAAATGCCACTATGAGAGAAATTGAGTCAATCTCACAATTTGGTTCATCTTGCCTTTTATGTGGTGGTAGCATAGCATTATTGCCTATCTATTTCTGTTCTTACTGTACAGGATGCTTCAGTAGCAAATGAATTTTGAAAACATCATGGCATTTTTTGGACAATTTTTTTTCTCATGAAATAAGTCACTTTATACTCTATATTGATATTTTTTAAAAGACCAGTTTTATGGGTGGAAGCCAGTAGAAAAGTTTATTTTCTAAAGACAAACAACTTGATATATTTAAATAATGTACACAGTATAGATTTCTTGGTAAGTGATTCCTGATTTTAGCTCATATGCATAACCTACCTTTACTGTCACTGCAATTGCTAGCCAAATTTAATAGGAAATTAAGACAAAAAGAAAACTTGCTCCTTTGCAGTAACCGCATGATTCATTACAATAGTCCTTTTATAGCAGAATAAACAACGGAGAGATGAAACTTCAACTATTTGATTGCTTTAAATATACAGCCAAGAATAAGCTTGTATGCATCAGTCTCTGGCTTTAGCATAATTTAGTTTTCTAAAGACCAAGATGTCTTTGAACTGAAGGGGACACCCTTTTTAAAACCAGCAAATGTGATACCTGTCAACAAGGATAAACATAGTATTAATGAGAGTGCATGTTAATACATTAAACTAGCAGGATATCAGCAGGATATCAGTTTTATTGCCAACTGATTTTTAGAGATGACCCACCATTTGAATTAGTGTTAGTGATAAATTATTTCCAAGTAGTATTAATCATACTCACTGAGAAATTAAAATGTCATAAAATGATAAAGTGTTAAAGAAACAGTATCTCACATCTAAACCTGAATATTCAACTTAATATGACTGGAGTGTCTTCTCAAAAACATTCACAAAAAAATACTATTTTATCATGGTTTGGAGTTATATAACTGATTTAACATTCTACTCATTCTTTTAGTAATGCTTAATAAAACTAAAGAATTTCTATACGTGGAAAAATGGTATAAACCATATTATGATCCCTGTTTGCAAAAAAAAGGACATAACTGAAATGACAGAAGATCCTTCTTATTTTCCCACTGATATAGTTTGGTAGATATTCTTTTTGTGGAATTGTGAGCTTTTAAAATTCTATGACTGCAAAGGTTCAGATTGAATAGGATCCGGAATTCTTTCTACAAATGAATTTATCTTTCTATACCTCGCTTTCAAGAGACTTCTGGATTATTGAAAGTTATTTAATAGTTTATAGGTATGCTCTTTCATAGCAAAAATGTGAGCTCTTTGGAAATAAGCAAAATCAGTAAAATGAAGTCCTTTAATTTCAAGGGTATTCTTTATACTTTTTTCAATTTTATTGCATTTTGGAATATTGGTACATTTTAAATTCAATGTTGTGCATATCTAGTATATAAAGACCCCAGTTTCAAATGTATAGCTATCTGACTCAAAATTGGAAATAAATTCAAACTTCAAAAAAATAGGCAAACACCCTAAAATTTCACATAGCTCTCCTTCTAATTCAGAAACTCAACAACGATCAGCATTCTAAAATGTTTCAAATGTATTACACATAATGAATGGAAAACATTCCAGTGAACCAAATTCCTATGATGAATTATGGAAGCAAAAGTAGGAAGAAAGGTAAATTATGCAGATTGTAAGTTTTGCCACAAAATAAAAAAAAAATCAGAATTAAATGAAGCTTCTAATAAACTAGAAAGAATAGTAATTTTTATTACCATCCTTGTTTTCCTAAAATAAACTTGTTCACAAGAAATGATGACTTTTAAACAAATGAATCCCAACTAATAGGTCAAATGTTCTGATGATATTCAAATTATACTTGCTTTTTGTTCTTCTGACAGTTCTAGTCAGGATATAAATCCTTCCCAAAGTCTCATTTCTAGAACAAAGGAGTTTTCATTTTATTATCACATGGCTAAATAGCTTTTGCCATGATGTACCATTTAGATCAAAGAATTAATGACCACTGAGAAGAACTTTTTCTGAGGAATGTGAAATTTAATATTAAGAGTTTGGGGCTGTTGTTTCTATTACATATTCCTTCAAGAAAATGTAGAATGTGCTAAACATTGATTTTTTTCAACCAAAACTTTTATTATGGTTTCTGTTTAAAAACTGATCATTACTTTTAAACATGTCTGGGTCCATCCATACTAGGAGAAAAATGCCCAAAATTTAACTTTATTTAACCTAATCATCCATTCTACAAATGTCTCTTCTTTTCTCTATCAACCTTCTCTCATGTTTAATCTTTATCACCTGTCCTCCATTTTCTCACCACCCAAACTCTGCTGTATTCTTTGAATCTGGTTTAGCATCCCACAAGTCTACTGCAAACCATTATCTCTAATATCATCAGATTCAACAGACCTTTTTCTGCTCTCAATATCTAATCAGCAGTTGATAGTTTGAGGTAATTCATATTCTTTTCTTTGGCTTTCTTGAGGCTACTTTATCTTTGGGAGATTACCCCACTTTATATTTTGTGCAAAAATTGTTTCCTGTTTAAAATGTGTTGGAAACATAAACATTTTATAGGTTTATCAGGCCTTTCAGAAAAGAGTTTAGTAATTAAATTAGACTTTAGCAACAATAAAGTTTAATCCACTGTACTCTGAATGCTTGTACACCTTTTATTCTCTCTGATAAGAGTTGTACTCAAGATTTTGTCCTTCCCATCTGTACATCACCATCATCAAAGACCAAAAGTAGATAAAACCACAAAGATGGGGAAAAAACAGAACAGAAAAACTGGAAACTCTAAAAAGCAGAGTGCCTCTCCACCTCCAAAGGAACGCAGTTCCTCACCAGCAACGGAACAAAGCTGGACGGAGAATGACTTTGACGAGGTGAGAGAAGAAGGCTTCAGACGATCAAATTACTCTGAACTACGGGAGGACATTCAAACCAAAGGCAAAGAAGTTGAGAACTTTGAAAAAAATTTAGAAGAATGTGTAACTAGAATAACCAATACAGAGAAGTGCTTAAAGGAGCTGACGGAGCTAAAAACCAAGGCTCCAGAACTACGTGAAGAAAGCAGAAGCCTCAGGAGCCGATGCGATCAACTGGAAGAAAGGGTATCAGCAATGGAAGATGAAATGAATGAAATGAAGTGAGAAGGGAAGTTTAGAGAAAAAAGAATAAAAAGAAATGAGCAAAGCCTCCAAGAAATATGGGACTATGTGAAAAGACCAAATCTACATCTGATTGGTGTACCTCAAAATGATGGGGAGAATGGAACCAAGTTGGAAAACACTCTGCAGGATATTATCCAGGAGAACTTCCCCAATCTAGCAAGGCAGGCCAACATTCAGATTCAGGAAATACAGAGAACGCCATAAAGATACTCTTTGAGAAGAGCAACTCCAAGACACGTAATTGTCAGATTCACCAAAGTGGAAATGAAGGAAAAAATGTTAAGGGCAGCCAGCGAGAAACGTCGGGTTACCCTCAAAGGGAAGCCCATCAGACTAACAGCGGATCTCTTGGCAGAAACCCTACAAGCCAGAAGAGAGTGGGGGCCAATATTCAACATTCTTAAAGAAAAGAATTTTCAACACAGAATTTCATATCCAGCCAAACTAAGCTTCATAAGTGAAGGAGAAATAAAATACTTTACAGACAAGCAAATACTGAGAGATTTTGTCACCACCAGGCCTGCCCTAAAAGAGCTCCTGAAGGAAGCGCTAAACATGGAAAGGAACAACCAGTACTAGCCGCTGCAAAACCATGCCAAAATGTAAAGACCATGGGGACTAGGAAGAAACTACATCAACTAACAAGCAAAATAACCAGCTAACGTCATAATGACAGGATCAAATTCACACATAACAATATTAACTTTAAATGTAAATGGACTAAATGCTCCAATTAAAAGACACAGACTGGCAAATTGGATAAAGAGTCAAGACCCATCAGTGTGCTGTATTCAGGAAACCCATCTCACGTGCAGAGACACACATAGGCTCAAAATAAAAGGATGGAGGAAGATCTACCAAGCAAATGGAAAACAAAAAAAGGCAGGGGTTGCAATCCTAGTCTCTGATAAAACAGACTTTAAATCAACAAAGATCAAAAGAGACAAAGAAGGCCATTACATAACAGTAAAGGGATCAATTCAACAAGAAGAGCTAACTATCCTAAATATATATGCACCCAATACAGGAGCACCCAGATTCATAAAGCAAGTCCTGAGTGACCTACAAAGAGATTTAGACTCCCGCACATTAATAATGGGAGACTTTAACACCCCACTGTCAACATTAGACAGATCAACGAGACAGAAAGTCAACAAGGATACCCAGGAATTGAACTCAGCTCTGCACCAAGCGGACCTAATAGACACCTACAGAACTCTCCACCCCAAATCAACAGAATATACATTTTTTTCAGCACCACACCACACCTATTCCAAAATTGACCACATAGTTGGAAGTAAAGCTCTCCTCAGCAAATGTAAAAGAACAGAAATTATAACAAACTATCTCTCAGACCACAGTGCAATCAAACTAGAACTCAGGATTAAGAATCTCACTCAAAACCGCTCAACTACATGGAAACTGAACAACCTGCTCCTGAATGACTACTGGGTACATAACGAAATGAAGGCAGAAATAAAGATGTTCTTTGAAACCAATGAGAACAAAGACACAACATACCAGAATCTCTGGGACACATTCAAAGCAGTGTGTAGAGGGAAATTTATAGCACTAAATGCCCACAAGAGAAAGCAGGAAAGATCCAAAATTGACACCCTAACATCACCATTAAAAGAACTAGAAAAGCAAGAGGAAACACGTTCAAAAGCTAGCAGAAGGCAAGAAATAACTAAAATCAGAGCAGAACTGAAGGAAACAGAGACACAAAAAACCCTTCAAAAAATTAATGAATCCAGGAGCTGGTTTTTTGAAAGGATCAACAAAACAGATAGACCGCTAGCAAGACTAATAAAGAAGAAAAGAGAGAAGAATCAAATAGACGCAATAAAAAATGATAAAGGGGATATCACCACCGATCCCACAGAAATACAAACTACAATTAGAGAATATTACAAACACCCCTATGCAAATAAACTACAAAATCTAGAAGAAATGGATAAATTCCTCGACACATACACTCTACCAAGACTAAACCAGGAAGAGGTTGAATCTCTGAATAGACCAATAACAGGATCTGAAATTGTGGCAATAATCAATAGCTTACCAACCAAAAAGAGTCCAGGGCCAGATGGATTCACAGCCGAATTCTACCAGAGGTACAAGGAGGAACTGGTACCATTCCTTCTGAAACTATTCCAATCAATAGAAAAAGAGGGAATCCTCCCTAACTCATTTTATGAGGCCAGCATCATTCTGATAACAAAGCCGGGCAGAGATACAACCAAAAAAGAGAATTTTAGACCAATATCCTTGATGAACATTGATGCAAAAATCCTCAGTAAAATACTGGCAAACTGATTCCAGCAGCACATCAAAAAGCTTATCCACCATGATCAAGTGGGCTTCATCCCTGGGATGCAAGGCTGGTTCAACATACGCAAATCAATAAATGTAATCCAGCATATAAACAGAACCAAAGACAAAAACCACATGATTATCTCAATAGATGCAGAAAAGGCCTTTGACAAAATTCAACAACGCTTCATGCTAAAAACTCTCAATAAATTAGGTATTGATAGGATGTATCTCAAAATAATAAGAGCTATCTATGACAAACCCACAGCCAATATCATACTGAATGGGCAAAAACTGGAAGCATTCCTTTTGAAAACTAGCACAAGACAGGGATGCCCTCTCTCACCACTCCTATTCAACACAGTGTTGGAAGTTCTGGCTAGGGCAATCAGGCAGGAGAAGGAAATAAAGGGTATTCAATTAGGAAAAGAGGAAGTCAAATTGTCCCTGTTTGCAGACGACATGATTGCATATCTAGAAAACCCCATTGTCTCAGCCCAAAATCTCCTTAAGCTGATAAGCAACTTCAGCAAAGTCTCAGGATACAAAATCAATGTGGAAAAATCACAAGCATTCTTATACACCGACAACAGACAAACAGAGAGCCAAACCATGAGTGAACTCCCATTCACAATTGCTTCAAAGAGAACAACATACCTAGGAATCCAACCTACAAGGGATGTGAAGGACCTCTTCAAGGAGAACTACAAACCACTGCTCAAGGAAATCAAAGAGAATACAAACAAATGGAAGAACATTCCATGCTCATGGATAGGAAGAATCAATATCGTGAAAATGGCCATACTGCCCAAGGTAATTTACAGATTCAATGCCATCCCCATCAAGCTACCAATGAGTTTCTTCACAGAATTGGAAAAAACTACTTTAAAGTTCATATGGAACCAAAAAAGAGCCCGCATTGCCAAGTCAATCCTAAGCCAAAAGAACAAAGCTGGAGGCATCACACTACCTGACTTCAAAACTATACTACAAGGCTACAGTAACCAAAACAGCATGGTATTGGCACCAAAACAGAGATATAGATCAATGGAACAGAACAGAGCCCTCAGAAATAACGCCGCATATCTACAACTATCTGATCTTTGACAAACCTGACAAAAACAAGCATTGGGGAAAGATTCCCTATTTAATAAATGGTGCTGGGAAAACTGGCTAGCCATATGTAGAAAGCTGAAACTGGATCCCTTCCTTACACCTTATACAAAAATCAATTCAAGATGGATTAAAGACTTAAATGTTAGACCTAAAACCATAAAAACTCTAGAAGAAAACCTAGGCAATACCATTCAGGTCATAGGCATGGTGAAGGACTTCATGTCTAAAGCACCAAAAGCAATGGCAACAAAAGACAAAATTGACAAATGGGATCTAATGAAACTCAAGAGCTTCTGCACAGCAAAAGAAACTACGATCAGAGTGAACAGGCAACCTACAAAATGGGAGAAAATTTTCGCAACCTACTCATCTGACAAAGCGCTAATATCCAGAATCTACAATGAACTCAAACAAATTTACAAGAAAAAAACAAACAACCCCATCAACAAGTGGGTGAAGGATATGAACAGACACTTCTCAAAAGAAGACATTTATGGAGCCAGAAAACACATGAAAAAATGCTCATCATCACTGGCCATTAGAGAAATGCAAATCAAAACCTCAATGAGATACCATCTCACGCCAGTTAGAATGGCAATCATTAAAAAGTCAGGAAACAACAGGTGCTGGAGAGGATGTGGAGAAATAGGAACACTTTTACACTGTTGGTGGGACTGTAAACTAGTTCAACCATTGTGGAAGTCAGTGTGGCGACTCCTCAGGGATCTAGAACTAGAAATACCATTTGACCCAGCCATCCCATTACTGGGTATATACCCAAAGGACTATAAATCATGCTGCTATAAAGACACATGCAAACGTATGTTTATTGCGGCATTATTCACAATAGCAAAGACTTGGAACCAACCCAAATGTCCAACAATGATAGACTGGATTAAGAAAATGTGGCACATATATAACATGGAATACTATGCAGCCATAAAAAATGATGAGTTCACGTCCTTTGTAGGGACATGGATGAAATTGGAAATCATCATTCTCAGTAAACTATCGCAAGGACAAAAAACCAAACACCGCATGTTCTCACTCATAGGTGGGAATTGAACAATGAGAACACATGGACACAGGAAGGGGAACATCACACTCTGGGGACTGTTGTGGGGTGGGGGGAGGGGGGAGGGATAGCATTGGGAGATATACCTAATGCTAGATGACGAGTTAGTGGGTGCAGCGCAACAGCATGGCACATGTATACATATGTAACTAACCTGCACATTGTGCTCATGTACCCTAAAACTTAAAGTATAATAATAAAAAAAAAAGAAAAAAAAAGAAGTATCTGCCATCCATTGGACAACATGTTTCCTTTTTTTAAAACTTTTTAGGTACAGGGGTACATATGCAGGTTGGTTCTGTAGATAAATTGTATGTTGCAGGGGTTCAGTGTACATATTATTTCATCACTCAAGTGATAAGCATGTATGTGATAGGCAGTTTTTTGATCCTTATCTTCCTCCAACTTTCCACCCTCAAGTAGGCCCTGGTACCTATTGTTCCCTTCTTTGTTTCCATGTGTCCTCAATGATAAGCTCCCACATATAAGTGAGAACACATAGTGTTTGATTTTGTCTTCTTGCATTAGTTCCCTTAGGATACTGGCCTCTAAATCTATCCACATTCCTGCAACGGACATGATTTGTTCTTTTTTATGTCTGTGAAGCATTCCATGGTGTATATTTACCACATTTTTGATATCAAATCTACCGTTAATGGGCCTTCAGTTTGATTCCATGTCTTTGCTATTTTGAATAGTGCTTTGATGAACATACGTGTTCATGTGTCTTTATGGTAAAATTATTTATATTCCTTTGTGTATATACCCAGTAACAGAATTGCTTGGTTGGATAGCAGTTCTGTTTGAAGTTCTTTGAGAAGTTGTCAAATTGCTTTCCACAGTGGCTGAACTAATTTAAATTCCCACTAGCAGTGTACAAGCTTTCCATTTTCTCTACAGCATCACCAGTTTCTGTTATTTTTTGACTTTTTAATAATGGCCATTCTGACTGGTGTGAGGAGCTATCACATTGTGTTTTGATTTGCATTTCTCTAATAATTAGCTATGTTGAGCATTTTTTCATATGCTTGTTGGCCATATGTATGTCCTCTTCTGAAAAGTATCTGTTAATATCTTTGTCCACTTTTCAATTAGATTGTTTTTTGCTTACTAATTTAAGTTCTTTATAGATTTTGGATATTAGGACTTTGTCATATGCATAGTTTGCAAATATTTTCTCCCATTCTTTGGGTTGTCTGTTTACATTTACTCTGTTGATAGTTTCCTATGCTGTGTGGAAGCTCTTTAGTTTAATTAGCTCCCATTTGTCAATTTTTGTTTTTGTTGCAATTGCTTTTGGAATCCTTCTCAAAAATCTTTGCCAGGGCCTATGTCTAGTGTGGTATTTTCTAGGTGATTTGGTTTGGCTGTGTTCCCCCTCAAATCTCACCTTGAATTGTAATAATCTCCACCTGTCAAGGGTGGCACCAGGTGGAGATAATTGAATAATGGGGGCAGTTTCCTCCATACTGTTCTCTTGGTAGTGAATAAGTCTCACAAGATCTGATAATTTTACAAATGGGAGTTCTTGTGCACAAGTTCTTGCCTGCTGCCATGTAAGACATGAATTTGCTCCTCATTCACCTTCCGCCATGATTGTGAGGCCTCCCCAGCCATATGGAACTATGAGTAAAGTAACACTCTTTTTTTTTTCTTAATAAATTACCCAGTCTTAGGTAAGTCTTTATTAGCAGTGAAAGAACAGACTAATACATTAAATTGGTACTGGGAGTGGGGTGCTGCTGTAAAGATAACTGAAAATGTGTAAGCAAATTTGAAACTGGGTAAAAGGCAGAGGGTGGAACAGTTTGGAAGGCTCAGAGACAGGAAAATTTGGGAAAGTTTGGAACTTCCTAGAGACTTGTTGAATGGCTTTGACCAAAATGCTGATAGTAACATGGACAATAAAACCCAGGCTGAGATGGTCTCAGATAGAGATGAGGAACTTATTGGGAACTGGAGTAAAGGTCACTCTCACTATGCAAAGGGACTGGTGGCATTTTTTCTCCTGCCCTAGAGATCTGTGGAACTTTGAACATGAGAGAGATGATATGGGGTATGTGGTGGAAAAAAATTCTAAGCACAAAGACTTCGAGAGTTTACAGAGCATAAAAATTTGGAAAATGTGCAGGGTGACAATGTAGTAGAAAAGAAAAACCCATGTTCTGGAGAGAGAGATTCAAGCCTGCTGCAGAAATTTGCATAAGTAATGAGGAGCTGAACACTAATTACCAAGACAATGGGAAATGTGTCTCCAGGGCATGTCAGAGACCTTCATGGCAGCCCCTCCCATCACAGGCCCAGAGGCCTAGGAGGAAAAAATGGTTTCCTAGGCTGGGTCCAGAGCACCCGTGCTGTATGCAGCCTAGGAACTTGCTGCCCTGCATTGCAGCTGCTCCAGCCATGGCTAAAGGTGGCCAAGGTACAGCTCAGCCCCAAACCTTGGCAGCTTCCACATGGTGTTGAGCCTGCAGGTGCACAAAAGTCCAGAATTGAGGTTTGGGAACTTCCCTCTAGATTCCAGAGAATGTATGGAAATGCCTTGATGTCTAGGCAGAAGTGTGCTGCAGGGGTGGGGCCATCATGGAGAACTTCTTCTATGGCAGTGCAGAAGGAAAATGTGGGGTTGGCGACCCCACACAGAGGCCACACTGCAGCACTGCCTAGTGGAGCAGTGAGAAGAGGGTCACCATCCTCCAGATCCCAGAATAGTAGATCCATCGACAGCTTGTACCATGCACCTGAAAAAGCCAAAGACACTCAATACCAGCCCATGAAAGCAGCTGGGAGCAGGGGCTGTACCTTGCAAAGCCACAGGGGCAGAGCTTCCCAAGGCAGTGGGAGCCCACCTCTTGCATCAATGTGACCTGAATGTGAGACATGAAGTCAAGGAAAATCATTTTGGAGCGTAAAGATTTAATAACTGCCCTGCTGAATTTTGGACTCAAATGGGGCCTTTTGCTGCTTTGTTTTGGCCAATTTCTCCCTTTGTAATGGGGGTATTTACCCAATGGTTCTGCATCTCCCCCCCCGCCATTTTATCTAGGAAGTAACTAGCTTGCTTTTGATTTTACAGGCTCGTAAGTGGAAGGCACTTGCCTTGTCTCAAATAAGACTTTAGATGTGGACTTTTGAATTAATGCTGAAATGACTTAAGACCTTGCAGGACTGTTGGGAAAGAATAATTGATTTTGAAATGTGACTGCATGAGATTTGGGAGGGGCCAAAGGTGGAATGACATGGTTTGCCTCTGTCCTCATCCAAATCTTACCTTGAATTGTAATAATCTCCATGTTTCAAGGGTGTGGCCAGGTGGAGACAATTGAATTATGGGGGCAGTTTCACCCATATTATTCTCATGGTAGTGAATAAGTCTCATGAGATCTGATAATTTTATACATGGGAATTCCTGCACACAACCTCTTGCCTGCTGCTATGCAAGACATAAATTTGCTACTCATTCACCTTCCACCATGATTGTGAGGTCTCCCCAGCCATATGGAACTGTGAGTCAATTAAGCCTCTTTCATTTATAAATCACCCAGTCTTGGGTATATCTTTATTAGCAATGTCAGAATACACTAATATACTAGATTTTCTTCAAGAGTTTTTATAGGTTTCACATTTAAGTCTTTAATCCATCTTGAGTTGATTTTTGTATATGGTGTAATGAAGGGGTCCAGTTTAAATCTTCTGCATATGGCTAGCCAGTTATCCCAGCACCATTAATTGAATAATGAGTCCTTTTCCCATTGTTTGCTTTTGTTAATTTTGTTGAAGACCAGATAGTTGTGGGTGTGTGGCTTTATTCCAGGGCTCTTTTTCTTTTTCCATTTGTCTATGTGTCTATTTTTTGTACTACTCCTGTACTGTTTGGGTTACTGTAGCCTTGCTGTATAGTTTGAAGTCAGGTAATGTACTGTCCCCAGCTTTATTCTTTTTCCTTAGGATAGCTTTGGCTGTTTCAGCTCTTTTTTGGCTACATACGAATTTTAGAATAGTTTTTTCCTAATTCTGTGAAGAATGTTATTGATAGTTTGATAGAAATAGCATTGAATCTATAAATTGCTTTGGACAGTATGGCCATTTTAACAATATCGATTCAACCTATTGATGAGAATGGAATGTTTGTGTCATCTCTGCTTTCTTTTCACAGTGTCATGTAATTCTCATTGTAGAGCTCTTTCACCTCTTTGGTTAGCTGTATTCCATTTCTGTAAAGGCCACTGCCTGGCCTGGCTTTTCTACCATTGTCTCCACAGAGTCTAGCAGAGTACCTGGTGTACACTCAATAAATGTTTACTGAAATAAAAAATCTGTTATATAAAATTATATTACATTGGTTAGGGAATTAGCTATCTCCTAAAATCAGAGTGCCAATGGAATTTTGTAATAACTTGGAAGTTTTATGATATAACAAACAGTTTACGACATTAAATCAAGCTGTTCTAAAACAGGTTGCTATGGTATTCCTAAGAAAATCATATTTTACTTGAAATTATGCCTACTTTATGTAGTAGCAAGAATGTATTTTAGTAGGAAATACTTTGTTCATTCTCAAGAATGTAGTCAACTTTCTGGTATAAAAATCAAGATATTTGGGTTTCAAACTGAAATAGAAACATACCTATCTTTAATAGCCTTCTCTTCTAGCTAAAAAGAAAATATCATCTGAAGTATTTCAACTAAAAAATCAAAAATGAAAGACCCTCCAACATTACTGGAAGCCAGAGAGAACTATAACCATCCTTTTGATTACTCAAATTGGGTAGATAAACAGCCCTTGGCTAAAACAGAATTAAGCCTCTGACAACTACAAGAACTTAGAAAGGACTTTGATGTCAAGATGGTTTGATGTTGTACAGCTGACATAGCTGAGACATACGCCAAGCTAATTATTTACAGTGAGTTTGAATGAAGAGTTCTAAATAAAATCTAGAAAAATGAAAGACTAGGATCTAGATCAAGATACATTTAATAATAGAAACATCAGCAAAAATTTATAAAATAGTAGAAATTTCCATAATGCTTTATAGAAATGTATCTACTGATTATTATTCAATTTCTAATGTTTTAATAGCATATTCAATATTTTTTCACAAATATGGGAAAACTAACTTATTTCAATCTTATGCCAGACAGCAGTATCTTTAGCCTACTCTTCAGCTTACCTTACAGTGACTGAGGCACCTCTGTAATCTGCTGGGGTAATACTGTGATCAAAGGTTCATTTATTTTAAGAGTACATAGACATCTTGAAAGTTTATTCTAAATACTGAAATATATAAACTATCAACAGCAAACATCTTAGATTTGTACTTAGTTATTAAGTCGTCTCAATTCTTCCTTCAAATTGTGAATATGATAGGAGATTTGTCAAAAGTCAGGGCCACCTCTGCTCAGAGTCCCTTTCATTGGTCACCAATTTGTAAACCAAAACCTATCTGAGACAAGTCTCAATTTAAAAAGTTTATTCTAACAAGTTTAAGGGCATGCCAATGACACAGCCTCAGGAGGTCCTGACGACAGGTGCCCAAGGTGGTTGAGGCACAGCTTGGTTTTACACATTTTAGGGATACATGAGACATCCATTAATATATAATATATAAGATGTATATTGATTCTGTCCAGAAATGTGGGACAACTCAAACAGTTAGGGAGTTTCCATATCATAGGTAGAAAAGAGAAAAGGATTGCATTCCTTCGAGTTTCTGATTAGCCTTTCACTGAACACACAATTTAGAGGAATAGTCACTTATGCCTTAGGCTGACTTAGTAAAACAATAGGGCAAAGGAAGCCATCAGATATGTATTTGTCTCAAGTGAGCCAAGGAATGATTTTAAACTCTGTATGTCCCTTGTCCATAAGGAATTTACTTGTAGGCAAATTGTGAGGGAGGTGTGTAGCTTCTTATTTTATTTTTTTAATCTTTGTAGTTATCTTATTTTTTTCTTTATTATTATTATTATACTTCAAGTTTTAGGGTATATGTGCACAATGTGCAGGTTACTTACATATGTATACACGTGCCATGCTGGTGCGCTGCACCCACTAACTCGTCATCTAGCATTAGGTATATCTCCCAATGCTATCCCTCCCCCCTCCCCCCAACCAACAACAGTCCCCAGAGTGTGATGTTCCCCTTCCTGTGTCCATGTGTTCTCATTGTTCAATTCCCACCTATGAGTGAGAACATGCGGTGTTTGGTTTTTTGTCCTTGCGATAGTTTACTGAGAATGATGATTTCCAATTTCATCCATGTCATATAAACAGAACCAAAGACAAAAACCACATGATTATCTCAATAGATGCAGAAAAGGCCTTTGACAAAATTCAACAACTCTTCATGCTAAAAACTTTCAATAAATTAGGTATTGATGGGATGTAACTCAAAATAATAAGAGCTATCTATGACAAACCCACAGCCAATATCATACTGAATGGGCAAAAACTGGAAGCATTCCCTTTGAAAACTAGCACAAGACAGGGATGCCCTCTCTCACCACTCCTATTCAACATAGTGTTGGAAGTTCTGGCTAGGGCAATCAGGCAAGAGAAAGAAATAAAGGGTATTCAATTAGGAAAAGAGGAAGTCAAATTGTCCCTGTTTGCAGATGACATGATTGTACATCTAGAAAACCCCATTGTCTCAGCCCAAAATCTCCTTAAGCTGATAAGCAACTTCAGCAAAGTCTCAGGATACAAAATCAATGTACAAAAATCACAAGCATTCTTATACACCAACAACAGACAGAGAGCCAAATCATGAGTGAACTCCCATTCACAATTGCTTCAAAGAGAATAAAATACCTAGGAATCCAACTTACAATGGATGTGAAGGGCCTCTTCAAGGAGAACTACAAACCACTGCTCAAGGAAATAAAAGAGGATACAAACAAATGGAAGAACATTCCATGCTCATGGGTAGGAAGAATCAATATCGTGAAAATGGCCATACTGCCCAAGGTAATTTACAGATTCAATGCCATCCCCCCATCAAGCTACCAATGACTTTCTTCACAGATTTGGAAAAAACTACTTTAAAGTTCATATGGAACCAAAAAAAGAGCCCGCATCGCCAAGTCAATCCTAAGCAAAAAGAACAAAGCTGGAGGCATCACGCTACCTGACTTCAAACTATACTACAAGGCTACAGTAACCAAAACAGCATGGTACTGGTACCAAAACAGAGATATAGATCAATGGAACAGAACAGAGCCCTCAGAAATTACGCCACATATCTACAACTATCTGATCTTTGACAAACCTGACAAAAACAAGCAATGGGGAAAGGATTCCCTATTTAATAAATGGTGCTGGGAAAACTGGCTAGCCATATGTAGAAAGCTGAAACTGGATCCCTTCCTTACACCTTATACAAAAATCAATTCAAGATGGAGTAGTTATCTTATTTAGGAATAGAATGGAGGCAGGTTTGCCCTGTGCAGTTCCTGGTTTGACTTTTCCCTTTGACTTCGTGATTTTGGGGTCCTCTTTCACAACGCTTACAAGATACTTGATGTCCTTGCATTGAATCTCCATATACCACAGCCAGGAAATCGCTAGCAAGTTATTCCGTTCTACATTGTTTCCTATTACATTAAGTTTGCATTTCTCTGGCTGTGTTTCACGGTTTAAAATGTGCTCTATTATAATTCTACAGCCTTCATTTTCACTACAATGTGCTCCTAGTTCTTTTTGCATTGATGTGCTATGCGAATTCACCACTCAAGGACTTTGCTTCTGTATTGTTTGTGGCATGGTATATAAGTGCAACCCTATTCTGCCTATGCAAATTCCACATTTCCATTGAAGTCCAGATTACATTCCATTCCCTGCTTGAAGGCATCTTCAGTTACTCTGGAGACAAAATATCTCTTTCTTCTCAGAATATGTGCAACACTTAGAATTCATACTATGCAGCTTAGTCCTGAGTTATATTCTATCTCACTTTGTAAGCTATTGTTTCAACCATTGTCTCCCTAATTAGATTTCAAACTTCTTAAGAATATGGAACTTGTATGACATATTCCCTGAATACCTTCTCCCCATATTTTGAAGATTATATAGACAACATAGTAAATATTAACAAATATAGAAAACATTAACAAGTTTCATAATAGAAAACTTGTTAATTGAATACTTACAGCATAAAAAGTAATTTTTGTGATTGTTCATTTAAAAACTATTTTTGCAAAGTTCAATATAATTTTCTTATTAAAAAGTGATTGTTGTAGGCTGTAACAAATATGTTTTGCTTGACCACAATAATGCTTTTACTACCTTCACTGGCAAAATTCTTCTGGAAATATAAAACTTTTGTTGCAAGAAATTCATTATATGTTCATCTTGAAAAATGTGTAATATAATTTCATTATTACACATTGTTCCCTCTCTAGTCTCTGTTCCCAGTGCAACTCATCCCAAATCCTCCTTCTTTCCCTCCTGCCTGTCCTCTCAGTCCCAACCCCAAGCGTAGCTGAGTCTTTCTAATCTTCCTTTTCTACAGACCCATCTGACCTCTCCCCTCCTCCTCATGCTGCTCCTTACCAGGCCAAGCCAGGTCCCAATTCTTCCTCAGTCTCCACTCCCCCACCCTATAATCCTTTTATCACCTCCCCTCCTCACACCTGTTCCGGCTTACAGTTTCATTCTGCGACTAGCCCTCCCCCACCTTCCCAGCAATTTCCTCTTAAAAAGGTGGCTGGAGCTAAAGGCATAGTCAAAGTTAATGCTCTTTTTTCTTTACCTGACCTCTCCCAAAATCAGTTAGCGTTTAGGCTCTTTTTCATCGAATCTAAAATCCCAGCCCAGTTCATGGCTTGTTTGGCAGCAACCCTGAGACGCTTTACAGCCCTAGACCCTGAAAGGTCAGAAGGCCGTCTTATTCTCAATAAACATTTTATTTTATTACCTAATCTGCTCCCGACATTAAAAAAAGCTCCAAAAATTAAATTCCAGCCCTCAAACCCCACAACAGGACTTAATTAACCTCGCCTTCAAGGTGTACAATAATAGAGTACAGGCAGCCAAGTAGCAACGTATTTCTGAGTTGCAATTCCTTACCTCCACTGTGAGACAAACCCCAGTCACATCTCCAGCACACAAGAACTCCAAACGCCTAAACCGCAGCGGCCAGGCATTCCTCCAGGCCCGCCTCTCCCAGAAGCTTGCTACAAGTGCCAGAAATCTGGCCACCAGGCCAAGGAATGCCTGCAGCCCGGGATTGCTCCTAAGCCGTGTCCCATCTGTGTGGGACCCCTCTGGAAATTGGACTGTCCAACTCACCTGGTAGCCACTCCCAGAGACCCTGGAACTCTGGCCCAAGGCTCTCTGACTCCTTCCCAGATCTTCTTGGCTTAGCGGCTGAAGACTGATGCTGCCCAATCACCTTGGAAGCTTCCTGGACCATCACAGACGCTTTACGTAACTCTCACAGTGGAAGGTAAGTCCATCCCCTTCTTAATCAATATGCGGGCTACCCACTCTACATTACCTTCTTTTCAAGGGCCTGTTCCCTTTCCTCCATAACTGTTGTGGGTATTGATGACCAGGCTTAAACCTCTTAAAACTCCCCAACTCTGGTGCCAACTTAGACAATATTCTTTTAAGCACTCCTTTTAGTTATCCCCACCTGCCCAGTTCCCTTATTAGGCCGAGATATTTTAACTAAATTATCTGCTTCCCTGACTATTCCTGGGCTACAGCCATGCCTCATTGCCGCCTTTTCCCCCAGTTCAAAGCCTCCTTCACATCCTCCCCTTGTATCTCCCCACCTTAGCCCACAAGTATAGAATACCTCTACTCCCTCCTTGGTGACTGATCATGCACCCCTTACCATCCCATTAAAACCTAATCAGTCTTACCCCTCTCAATGCCAATATCCCATCCCACAGCTTGCTTTAAAAGGATTAAAACCTGTTATCACTCGCCTGCTACAGCATGGCCTTTTAAAGCCTATAAACTCTCCTTACAATTCCCCCATTTTACCTGTCCTAAAACCAGACAAGCCTTACAGGTTAGTTCAGGATCTGCGCCTTTTCAATCAAATTGTTTTGCCTATCCACCCCGTGATGCCAAACCCATATACTCTCCTATCCTCAATACCTTCCTTCACAACCCATTATTCTGTTCTGGATCTCAAACATGCCTTCTTTACTATTCCTTTGCACCCTTCATCCCAGCCTCTCTTTGTTTTCACTTGGATTGACCCTGACACCCATTAGGCTCAGCAAATTACCTAGGCTGTACTGCCGCAAGGCTTCACAGACAGCTCCCATTACTTCAGTCAAGCTCAAATTTCTTCCTCATCTGTTACCTATCTGGGCATAATTCTCATAAAAACGCCCGTGCTCTCCCTGCTGATCGTGTCTGACTGATCTCTCAAACTCCAACACCTTCTACAAAACAACAACTCCTTTCCTTCCTAGGCATAGTTGGATACTTTTGACTTTAGATACCTGGTTTTGCCATCCTAACAAAACAATTATATAAATTCACAAAAGGAAACCTAGCTGACCCCATAGATCCTAAATCCTTTCCCCACTCCTCTTTCTGTTCCTTGAAGACAGCTTTAGAGACTGCCCTCACCCTAGCTCTCCCTGACTCATTCCAGCCCTTTTCATTATCCACAGCTGAAGTGCAGGGCTGTGCAGTCGGAATTCTTACACAAGGACCGGGACCGTGCCCTGTAGCCTTTTTATCCAAACAACTTGACCTTACTGTTTTGCCTAGCCCTCAAGTCTGCGTGTGGTAGCCTCCACCGCCCTAATACTTTTAGAGGCCCTTAAAATCACAAACTATCCTCAACTCACTCTCTACAGTTCTCATAACTTCCAAGATCTATTTTCTTCCTCACACCTGACACATACACTTTCCGCTCCCCGGCTCCTTCAGCTGTACTCACTCTTTGTTGAGTCTCCCACAATTACCATTGATCCTGGCCTGGACTTCAATCCGGCCTCCCACATTATTCCTGATATCACACCTGACCCCCATGACTGTATCTCTCTGAGCCACCTGACATTCACTCCATTTCCCCATATTCTTCCGTGTTCCTCACCCTGAACACACTTGGTTTATTGATGGCAGTTCCACCAGGCCTAATCACCACTCGCCAGCAAAGGCAGGCTATGCTATAATATCTTCCACATCTATCATTGAGACTACTGCTCTGCCCCCCTCCACTACCTCTCAGCAAGCCAAACTCATTGCCTTAAGTCAAGCCGTCACTCTTGTAAAAAGACTACACATCAATATTTATACTGACTCTAAATATGCCTTCCATATCCTGCACCACCATGCAAGAGGTTTCCTCACTACACAAGGGTCCTCTATCATTAATGCCTCTTTAATAAAAACACTTCTCAAAGCTGCTTTACTTCCAAAGGAAACTAGAGTCATTCACTGCAAAGGCCATCAAAAGGCATCAGATCCCATCGCTCAGGACAATGCTTATGCTGATAAGATAGCTAAAAAAGCAGCTAGCGTTCCAACTTACATCCCTCACTTTCAGTTTTTCTCCTTCTCATCTGGCCACTCCCACCTACTCCCCGGCTGAAACTTCCACCTATCAATCTCTTCCCACACAAGGCAAATGGTTCTTAGACCAAGGAATATATCTCCTTCCAGCCTCACAGGCCCATTCTATTCTGTCATCATTTCATAACCTCTTCCATGTAGGTTACAAGCCACTAGCCCGTCTCTTAGAACCTCTCATTTCCTTTCCACCATGGAAATCTATCCTCAAGGAAATCACTTCTCAGTGTTCCATCTGCTATTCTACTACTCCTCAGGGATTATTCAGGCCCCCTCCCTTCCCTACACATCAAGCTCGGGGATTTGCCCCCGCCCAGGACTGGCAAATTGGCTTTATTCAACATGCCCCGAGTCAGGAAACTAAAATACCTCTTGGTCTAGGTAGACATTTTCACTGGATAGGTAGAGGCCTTTCCCACAGGGTCTAAGAAGGCCACCACGGTCATTTCTTCCCTTCTGTCAGGCATAATTCCTCGGTTTGGCCTTCCCAGCTCTATACAGTCCTATAACAGACCGGCCTTTACTAGTCAAATCACCCAAGCAGTTTCTCAGGCTCTTGGTATTCAGTGGAACCTTCATATCCCTTACCATCCTCAATCTTCAGGAAAGGCAGAATGGACTAATGGTCTTTTAAAGACACCTCACCACGCTCAGCCAACTTAAAAAGGACTGGACAGTACTTTTACCTCTTTCCCTTCTCATAATTCAGGCCTGTCCTTGGAATGCTACAAGGTACAGCCCATTAAACCTCCTGTATAGACGCTCCTTTTTATTAGGCCCCAGCCTCATTCCAGACACCAGACCAATTTGGACTGCACCCCAAAAAACTTGTCATTCCTACTATCTTCTGTCTAGTCATACTCCTATTCACTGTTCTCAACTACTCATAAATGCCCTGCTCTTGTTTGCACTGCCAGTTTTCACTGTTTCTCCAAGCCATCATAGCTGATATCTCCTGGTGCTATCCCCAAACTGCCACTCTTAACTCCCTCTTAAAGTAAATAAATAATCTTTGCTGGCAGGGCTATGCTGAATCTCCTTAGGCACTCTCTAGTTAGATATCCTAGGTCCTCCCAATTCTTAGTCCTTTAATACCTGTTTTTCTCCTTGTCTTATTCCGTTTAGTTTTTCAATTCATACAAAACCATATCCAGGCCATCACCAATAATTCTATACAAATGTTTCTTCTAACAACCCCACAATATCACCCCTTACCACAAAATCTTCCTTCAGCTTAATCTCTCCCACTCTAGGCTCCCACGCCGCCCCTAATCCCGCTCAAAGCAGCCCTGAGAAACATTGGCCATTATCTCTCCATACCAACCCCCAAAATTTTCGCCGCCCCAACACTTTACCACTATTTTATTTTTCTTATTAATATAAGAAGACAGGAATGTCAGGCCTCTGAGCCCAAGCTAAGCCATCATATCCCCTGTGACTTGCACGTATACATCCAGATGGCCTGAAGTAACTGAAGAATGACAAAAGAAGTGAAAATGGCCTGTTCCTGCCTTAACTGATGATATTACCTTGTGAAATTCCTTTTCCTGGCTCATCCTGGCTCAAAAGCTCCCCCACTGAGCACCTTGTGACCCCCACCCCTGCCCACTGAGAAAAACCCCCTTTGACTGTAATTTTCCTTTACCTACCCAAATCCTATAAAACGGCCCCACCCCATCTCCCTTAAATGACTCTCTTTTCGGACTCAGCCCGCCTGCCCCCAGGTGATTAAAAAGCTTTATTGCTCACACAAAGCCTGGAAGCGAGTGAAACAGAGAAAAGGGAACACTCATGCTGTTGATGGGAATGTAAATTAGTTTAACCTCTATTAAAAACAGTATGATGATTTCTCAAAGAACTAAAAATAGAAATGCCATTTGACCCAGCAATCCCACTACTATCTACCTAAAGTAAAAGAGCTCACTATATAAAAAAAGACATCTGCACTCATATGTTCATCGTGGTACTATTCACAGTAGCAAAGTCATGGAATCAACCTAAGTGTCCATCAATGTTTGATCAGATAAAGAAAATGTGGTATATGTACACTATGGAATACTACCCATCCATAAAAAGCATGAAGTCACGTCCTTTGCAGCAACATGGATGGATCTGGAGGCTATTATTCTAAGTGAATTCACTCAGAAACAGAAAATCAAATACCATATGTTCTCACTTATAAGTGGGAGCTAAACACTGTCTACACATGGACATAAAGATGAAAATAGTAGACACTGGGGACTGTAAAAATGGGGAAGATGAGAGGGGGGTGAGGATTGAAAAATTACCTATTAGGTGCACTGTTCACTATTTGGGTGATAGGTACATTAGAAGCCCAACCCCCACCATCACACAATATACCTATGTAACAAACCTGCACCATGTACTCCCTGAATGTAAAATAAAATAATAAAAGTAAAAGTAAACTATTTTTTGAATATCAAATATATGCCAGACAGTGTAATTGATGCTTTAGTGTTTAAAAACTAAAATAAGGCCAGATGTGGTGGCTCACTCCTGTTATTCTGGTGCTTTGGGAGGCAGAAACAGGAGGATCATTTGAGCCTAGGAGTTTGAGACCAACCTTGGTAACATGATGAAACCATGTCTCTACAAAAAATAAAAAAATTAGCTGGGGATGGTGGCACCTGCCTATGGTCCCAGATACTCAGGAGGCTGAGGTGGAAGAATCACCTGAGCCCAGGAAGTTGAGGCTGAAGTGAGCCGTGATCGCATCACTGCACTCCAGCCTGGGTGACAGAGTGACACCCTGTCTCAAAAAACAAACAAAACTAAAATAACACTATCATGTAGAAATTATTATTTCAGTTTTATAGACATTGAAACTGAGACTTAAAGAAGATAAATGACTTTTCCAAAGACACTTAAGTTATGGGTGACAAAAGTTGGATTTCAATTGGATGTGTCATTGCTGTTAGTGACACATACTTTATCACATAGGAAACTTATCTGCTACCATCTGGAATTCTGATGCAAATGGAATATTGTTCTGGGTAGATGCCTTAGACTCTCTCTGAAACACAGCCAACTTGATTCTATTTTATTTGGTTTTGAGATACTGAGCCTGAAATATGGAGTAATGGCAGTAAAAATAAAATAAAAAGTAGAGTCTCACTTAAGACAATGACTTGACCCATAGCTTCTTTATTAGATGTTTAGTGAATAAAAACATCCTAC
Organism: Pan paniscus; assembly: GCF_029289425.2. Classification (NCBI taxonomy): domain Eukaryota; kingdom Metazoa; phylum Chordata; class Mammalia; order Primates; family Hominidae; genus Pan; species Pan paniscus. The sequence continues at coordinate 126,673,538 of NC_073272.2, forward strand.
TCTGCTCTTGCAAGAAAAGTTGTAGTCTTGTGTTCTAGTCATAGGCAAGGTAAGTTAGAAAATTAGACTATGTATCAAAAATTAATAAGGAGGCCTTATTCAATATTATTATCTATTATATTTGTAACTTATTTGTTCTTTGCTACACTGTTTTAAGCTAGGAAAATATATTGATATAGGAATTCCCTAATATTTTGTTGAAAAGCTTGCTTACCTAGTAATGACATGAGAAACAGAGAAAGAATTCTTTGTAAAAGTAGCATAATATTTGGTAGATCACATACATAAAATTTAAAATACTATGACTGTTTTGCTTAAAGCAATCAAATAAGCAAAAATACTTGTTTGTAAACACAGCATTTTTTACACGTTAGATAGTATTCCTTTTGAGGACAGGAATTGTGATTTTTTAAATCCTTCTGTCTCCTAAAATACTAAGCTGAGCATGGTTACTTTCACATAATAAGCATGTAAAAGTTTCATTGTACTTAAACATGAGAAATAATATGATCACTTTTACAAGAAATCAATTGATGATGCTTCAATTACATTCTGTGGTCTTTCATTTCTCAAGTGAGTGCATGTCTCACCTCCAACCCCTTCTCCTGGGAGTTACAGTCTCTAGGAAAACAAAATTATCATGACCTTCACAACTCTTCCTTCTCATTTGAAATGTAATGGTAAATAAATAATGACAGTTTATAGCATTAATGAAAATTATGCAGTTTTTCAAGAAATAGACCAAATATATTTAAAAATGAAAAAATTCAGACATGAAGTAACATGCCAGGTGTATCTTTTATCTCCAGTAATTGGAAATGATGAAAAAAGAAACCCTGCTGCTATAATGAGAAGAGTTGTTTTTCTGTGCTTCTAACAATGCTTTAGTCTCTAGAGTGCAGGGGCAGCATGTTTGAATAATATCTGTTGATTAATTAAACATACAAGGAAATGGCCCTATATTCCCCTTGATGTTTTGCAAACCATTTACTGTTTATTTGTATTTTTTAACCAAAGAAGTGATGCTTTTTTATCTTTGTTATGTCAGTCAATGTGAATGACACCCTGTGTCTAGAGGAACAGGCACTAAAATGTATTAGCTTAGAGTTAAGTAGAAAAGCAACTCTGAAAGTATTGTGCTGTAACAGTGTTAACCTCTGGCACATAATTGTTTGTAATATAATTTTGCTAAGACACTATGAGTCTAGAAGTGTAAAAGTATGCCTGTGAGACAGACAAAAACAAAATTATGATTTCAACTTGACTTCAGCAATTGATCATAGTTCTTACAAATCTTTTGAATCTAGGCACATGAAAATAAAGGGTGTCAATTTCCCAAAAAGGCATAAGACAGTATTAACATTTCTCTATAACTGGAAAAATTCAAAAGCCTTCGAGTTGAAAGCATCTCAAAACTAATCCTTTGAAACCGAGCAGAAGTAAAGGATTTTTTTTCCTATGGCATTCTTGACATAAATCCTTAATTCCAGTGTTTTTCCGTCCTTTCCTAAGGCTTTCTATTGCTGTCCACTCTCTGCTTTCTTCCATTCTCAAGTTATTCTCCAAGTATACTCATTCTATTTTTGGATACACGCAGAGTTTCAGTGAGACACATGCATTGAACATGTCCCTACATTTTCCACTCACAAATTAAATCAATATACTTATCAATTAGAATATTTATTTCACACACACATTATCCAACAAAAAAGTCACAGAATATTAAGACTCTGTGAGGATGTGAACTAAACACTGGGGATATAGAATGTAACACTGTTCATTGGCCCCAAGAAACTCAGTATAATGAGAGTTTGAGATGACTGAAAAACAGGAAGTTATAATACAATAACATGTGTTATAATTGATCTTTTACAAAATGCCATGGGATAATGGAAGAGAGAGTGACTTACTCAGAAGATTGGGAAAGCTCTCTGAGGAAATTTCGTATTTGAGGGAAGTCTCAAGGAATAAGTAGGCATTCAGGCATTCAATAAGTAATAAAAGAGATAAACTGGCATCCCTGGGAAGGGCATAGTGTTTATATAGCAACAGATTTATGGAAAACCCAGCAATTTGGGAGGAATAAGAAGTAGCTCAATCGAGAGCATATGGATTGAAAAAAAGAAGTTGAGGTTTGAGAGGTAGATTCAAATCAGCTCATAAATGTCTGTGGAATTTCACCAAAGAAGTTTGTACTTATCTGTAGACAATGAGAGATCATTTTATGGCACTATGTAAGGTGACCTGCTCAATTTGTGGTAAGGAGATTAGGTAGAGTTTTCATAAAATAAACTGACTCCTATGGAATGCTCTCATAACTCATATAGAAATCCTCATTCCTTACATCAAGGCCAAACATACATGTGTCCAGAAGATTCCAAAGATGTAAACGATATAATGAGAACCCCATGCACTGAAGCAAGCAAGATTAGTAGGTATTTGAGGCAAGATTTTTGATCTTCCAGTATTAGTATGAACACAGCAATTAGCCCCATTATTTATTGCATAGGGCCAACTCTCTAAAGGTTCCTGTTTTTGTTTGCTTATTTTTTCTGGTTGTTTTTAAGAGTAAAGAAGCATAGATTCTCTAGGTGAAAGGAGCATTGGAAATCATCTGGACCAATCTTCTGTCAATATATTACTTTCTTGTATGTTTGTCTACCATGAGGAAATTAGGCCTCTGATTAAACAGATTCAGCAATGTACAGTAAATGTCTTCTGTGGAAAGTCAATCTTTTGTTTGGCAATTCATATCACTGAAAATATTTCTTTTACTGAATCAATGTTTTTTCTGCCTTGTCTGTGACCTACTACTTCTAAATCTGCCATGTAGAGAAAAAAAAAAGAGTTTAATTCTGTCCTACATAACAATCCTTAAATACTTGAAGGCAACAATCATGTATCTCCTTCATTAGTACCCTACTGTGATGGTTAATTTTAAGTGTTAACTTGACTGGATTAAGAGATATCCAAATAGCTGGTGTAGCATTACCTTGGGATATGGCTGTTATAGTATTTCCAGAAGAGATTGACATTTGAATCAGTGGACTGAGTAAGCAATATCTGCCCTAACCCAATGTGGGTGGGCACCATCAATCTGCTGAGTGCCTGGATAGAACAAATGGGCAGTTCATTCTTTTTCTTCTGGAGTGGAGACACCCCTTTTCACCTGCGTTTGTACATCAGGACTCTAAATTCCCAGGTCTTTAGACTTTAAGACTCACACCAGCAGCCTCCCAGTTTCTCAAGCCTTCAACCTCAGACTGATAGTTATACCATTGGCTTCCAGGGTTCTCAGGCCTTTGGATTTGGACTGAGACAAGCTACTGGCTTCCGTCATTTGCCAGCTTGCAAAAAGCCTATCATGGGACTTCTTAGCCTCTATAATTGCATGAGCCAATTTTCCTAATAAATTTCTATCTATCTGTCTGTCTGTCTGTCTGTCTGTCTATCTATGTAGCTATCTATCTGTCTACCTGTCTGTCTCTGGTTCTGTCTTCTGGAGAACCCTGACTAATACACTTACTATATTTAATCACATACACCCGACTACAATCTGTTAAAACTAATCAGTTGGATTTTTTTTGCTGGATTTTTTTAGGCTCAGGAGTCAAAGTGAGGAATACTTATTTACCTACACAGTGCAGCAATAAATTTGCATGAGCATATTCATTACTACTTTTAAATCCAGTGGTTCACCCTCCTTTCAGAAAAATCCTGGAAATTTGTGACATTTGGTATTCATTCGTTTCTTTGCTATCATCCTAGAGTAGATAATTAAGAAATAATTGTGTAAGATGAACCATCTTATGCACAATTCCAAAACCTAACACCAGCAGGGTGAAAGGAAAGCGTATTTTTCAGTTGTTCATGTTTGATGTCCCATGCAGAGCAGGATATCTGAATGATACACATATCTGCAGGGGTTTGATTATTATTCTGTATAAATTAACTTTCATTTAAAATTTATAAAAATAAGACAGGTATTTTTTTTCATGTGTTCGAAACAATTACATTAAACCACTTAAGCAATATGGCATCAAGTCATGTTTCTAAATATTTAAATTGGAAATCTACAGATGACAAAACTAGAAATTAGAATTAAACTCTTACAGAGGAAATGATCCAGATGGACCATTAAGCCATTAGCAAGCTATATAAGGATGAAAATGAGGAGAAATGCAATAGAACAACCCACTCCCATAATACAACAAGTTAAAATGCTAATAACAATTCAGGCAACATTTAGCTGGTCAAACTCTCTTAAATCCATTGAAACTTCATATATGTGTGCTAAGATACAGAGAAAGACTCATGCTGATATGAATCATAGAAATAGAAAGAGAAGGTCCAGTTGAAGCAAATGAAACTGTATTAAGAAGTCCAAAGCTCATTGATGCACAAATTGCATTTTAAGTGTTAGATAATATCAGACTATCATTTTGCCTTATTTCATCAACTCAACTCCTATTGATATGAATACTACCTACTTCATCAACCGTCTAAGAAGGAGGATGAAGAGCCTTGGCAGATTAGAAATATAAATTAAACAATGCCAAATCTATTGTTAACAGGATTATTTCTCTTTTCTCACACTAAAAATCTTGGCATATTATTTCTTTCAGACACTGGGGTTGATTTCTTTGAGTTACAGCAAAAATCAAACCACTATTAATCCCTTTTGCTGTAATGAGACACTAACAAATAGAGCTTAAAGGTGAGTTTAAGGCCAAACCTGTCAGCTACTGGTTCAGCTGTTCTTTGAAACAAGTTGATATCATTTACCTATGGCTCTGTCAATTAGATCTAATCTTGCAGTTAAACTTGGTAATGAAGATTACACAAATAGTACTCTCCACACAACTCAGAGAACATTGTTTATGTGTGTTCTAACAACTTCCTTGAAGCAGGTGTGGAATAGAAACAGAGAAAGAGACATAGAGACACATAGGAGACACACTGATAAAACAAAGTAGAGTGCCAGAGAAATACTTCCCACCCAATGTTTTGCATATAGAAGGTGCTCAATAAACATTTGTTAAATTATTCAATTATACTAAATTAAGAAGCTTTAAAATAAAGTTTTAACAGAATTTTCAATTTTACATTCTACTGAGGGGTCAAGAAAATCAGAAACTGTCTGTGCCTCCATCCATCACTACAAAATCCACTGTCCAAGGAGTTTGCCATGGAGACAGAATCCTAGCTATGTATGCCCTCAAAGCACCAACCTAATGGGAACTGGGCTGATTCACTACATGACTATTAAGCATAGCCGATGACATTAGAAAGTGCTGTTCAGGGGTATTTTCATTAAAATGGACAAAAATATATACTAAAATGCTTGCGGTAGGGGGAAGAAAATCTGCATTGCGGAAATGACTTAAATACCACAGTTCATAAATTATCTCTTTTATACTAGTTATTGATTCTTGTCAATGCAAATGACTACGGGTTTTATTGCAGACAAAAAATGCAAAAGAAAAGCTTGAATTTCTGTTTAAAAATCAAGGCCAGAATTTAAAATAATAATAAAATTATTTCAATTCTCTGTTATAGAATTTTTTTAAGAAAACCAGCTCATAGCTCATATTCAGGAAAAAGGCCTTTCAAACAATAACTTCTGAAAAGTTTCAGGTATTGTCTTATCTGTCCAAAATTGTGAAAGACAAAAGATATTATAGTGCAAGAAACATCTTTCTTGAGATACTTTTGTCTTGTTTATTCCATTTTCTCACTCAAAATTTGGATAAAATGTATTCATTTATTCATTAAAAATAATTGAGCTTTTCAGCATCACTTATAAAGTATCGATGATAAAAAATGTTTAACTTAAATTTAATCAAACCTTTAGATCTAACTTTAACAGGAAATAGAATAGAGGAGTAAGTAAAATGTACCACATAGAAAACGTCAAATCCAGAATGTGAGACAATCTATAGAACAAGATTTCCGGTTCTGTATCATAAAACCAATCATGAAAGAAGTCCAATATCATGAAAAAACTGGGGAATCTATTTTAGATTATGATATTAAGAAGATATAACAACCAAATACAATCTGTGAATAGTGGTTGGATTCCAGTTTGTTTGTTTGTTTTTAGAGCCAGAGTCCCTCTGAATCACCCAGGCTGGAGTGGAGTGGCATGCTCGTGGCTCATTGCAGCCTCAAACTCCTGAGCTCAAGCCATGCTCCTGCCTCAGTCCCCAGAGTACTTTGAACTACAGGCACACATCTCCATGCCCAGCTAGTTGTTTTCTTTGTAGAGACAGTGTCTCACTGTGTATTCCAGGCTGGTCTCAAAACCCCTGATCTCAAGTGATCCTCCATCCTTGGCCTCCTAAAACATTGGGATTACAGGGGTAAGCCACCACACCTGGTCTCTTTGTTGTTTAATTAAAAAAAAATAAGACCAATTTTAAGGCCAACTGGGGAGTATTTAGATATAGACTGGATAATGTATAATATTAGAGAATTAGTGTTAATTTTCTTAGAAGAAATAATAAAACTCAAGCTTTTAAGGACATGAATGTAAAGTAATTAGGGGAGAACTATTAAGATGTAGGTAGCTCATATTCAAATGGTTCAGTAAGGTACATAAACACAGATGGAAAGAAAGCAACTGTAGCAAAATATTTACGATTGGTCAATTTAAATAATGTTTGTGCTCATTGTACTATTTTCTGCTTAAACATTGCCATAATAATAAAAATATAAAAAATAATAGTTTAATTAGGAAAATCATATATGGATATATACACACAAATATGCATATATACACATGCATATATGCATACATTTTGTATGTGTACTTTGTGCCACATGCTGTTCTAGATACTGGGAATAACAATAAGGACAAGACATTTACTGTCCCTGTCATCAAGTATGTCCAATGAGAATCAGTGTCAAAGGCCCAGAAACAAATAAAAATTGCTTTAAATAAATTTATTTAAATGATTTGTACACTATAAAATTTATAAGTTGTAAAAGTAAAGCTAGGTATGTTTTGGTAAATTTACAGAGTTTTACATTTATCACTTCAATTCAATATTAGAACATTTCCATCACACTGATAAAACCCCTCATGTCCAACTGCAATTAATCTCTGATTCCACCTCCAGCCCCAGGCAACACTAATTTACTTTCTGTCTCTATAGAATTTCTGGACATTTTAAACAAAAGAAATTATACAGTATATGAACATTTGTATGTGGCTTCTTATCATGTTTTTGAGACTTATTCATGTAATGGCATGCATTAATACTTCATTTCTTTTTTGGCTAAATAATAGTTCATTGTGTAAATACACCACATTTTGTTTATCCATTCACCAGTTTATGGACATCTGGATTGTCTCAACTTTGGGACTCTTGTGAATAGTGTTGCTATTGACGTTCATGTACATTTCTTTGTATAGAGATGTTTTCATTTTTCTAGGTTAACTAGGAATGGAATTGTTCCATGTAATACTATTTAATTTTACTTGTCATCACCGAATGGGCTCATGAACAAAGTGGCCATGGTGTCAGAAATGGAGGCTGTATATTAGTTCAGCAACATGGACTCCCATTCAGCAAGGCTGACCTGGCTGCTGCTACTACTCAGTGTCTAATTTGCCATTAGAAGAAACCAACATTTGTTCTCATTATGACACCATACTCCAGGGATATCAGCCAGCTACCTGGTGGCATGTTGATGACATTAGACTACTTCTATCATGGAAGTGGCAGTGTTTTGTTCGTGGTAGAAGAGACACTTACTCTGGGTATGGATTTGCCTTCCCTGAAAGGAATGCTTCTGCCAAAATTACCATCCATGGACTTATATAAGATATCTTTTATCATGGTATTCCACACAACATTGCTTCTGAGCAAAAGAAGTGTGGCTGTGGGCCCATGCTCATGGAATTCACTGGTCTTACATTGTTCCTCACCATCATGAAGGGGCTGGTTTGATAGAACGGTAGAATACCTTTTGAATATGCAGTTACAGAACCAGCTAGGGTGCAACATCTTGCAGGACTGGAGCAGGTTGTCCAGGAGGCTGTGTATGTTCTGAATCAGTATCTAATGTATGGCGCCCTTTCTCTCATAGCCAGAATTCATGGGTCCATGAATCAAAAAGGAAACCAAGGAGTAAAAATCAGGAAGCACCACACATTATTACACTCAGTGACCCACTAGGAAAGTTTTTGTTTCCTATTCCCATGACCTTATACTCTGTTGGCCCAGAGGTCTTAGCTCCAAAAGGAGGAATGATTTTACCAGGAGATACAGCAATAATTTCATTGAACTGGAAGTATAAATTGTCACTTGGACAACGTGGGCTCCTCATGCCTCTGATTCAAAATGCAAAGGAGTTACTATACTAGCTAGGGTTATTGGGCCTGACAACCAAAGGGGAAATCGGACCACTATTCCATAACGTAGGTAAGAAACAGTATGTCTGTAATACAGGAGATCCTTAGGTTGTCTCTTAATTTTATCATGACCTGTGATTAAAGTAAATAAAAACTGCAACAACCCAATCCAGTCAGTACTACTAATGGCCCAGAGTCTTCGGAAATGGTTCAAATCATACCATCAGGTTAAGAACCATGACCAGCTGAAGTGCTTAAGAAAGGCAAAGGAAATACAGAATGTATAGTAGAAAAAGGTAATTATAAACATCAAACATGACTATATGGCCAGTTACAGAAACAAAGACTGTAATTATCCTATTTTCTCCTTGTTATGAATCTGTTCATATGTGTTGGGTGCCAAATATTGTTTGATTTCTTCCCTCTCCTATTCCCTTATCATGTAACCCGAGATATACTGACTTTATATCATAGTATTAAAATATAGTACATTTTACATCATAGTATTTAACTTATGGGATATCAAGTAGAAGAGTAAACATCACTCAAGAACTTTACCTTCTCTTCTGGGGAAGATGTTAGTGCATTTTTCTGTTGAATTATGTGTGGAGAAACTATCACTTTGTCATTGTTTTTATTTGGAAATTAAGTATAGCTTAAGGATATGCTTAGGGGTCTGTAGTCGACAAGGGGTGGTCAACTTGGGATAGTTAAGTTTATGTGTCAACCTGAATGGGCCCTGAGGTAGTCAGATATTTGGTCAAACATTATTCTGGGTCTTTGAAGGTGTTTCTGAATGAGATTAACATTTGAATTGGTAGATTTAGTGTTATGGGATCTTTGGGGTGTTGCTTTTCTGGCCAAAAATCTCTGTGGCCAGTGGTGCCTTTGCCTGAGTTTCACTTAGGGTCCACTGGTGCCATTCCACCCACTTGGCATGGCAGGCTGCACTTGGCTCATGCTACCAGCTTGGATCTCATGCCTGCCAAGGGCAACTAAGGCATGGAGTAGGGAGGGGTGTGAGAGCAAGTGTGGGTTCCAGTCACTGTGCAGTCAGACAAGCTGGCTGCTGCCACTGGGTGGGCAGCTCCAGGTGCGGGCATGGGCACCAGGTCTCTGTGAGGCTGTGGCTAGATCAGGCACACTGCAAGCAGCTTCCATGTCTGGCACTGGGGAATGCAGTGGCGCCCAAAGCTTGGAGATGCCAAGAACCACAGGGCCCCAAAGAGGGAGTCATAGCCCTGGCTCTGGGAGCTCCCATGTCTGGGGTCCCAGAAGGGCCGCAGCTCTTCTCTTTACCCGCAACACGGCAAGCATGTTGCATGTTCCAGCCCTGCTTATGTTACAGCTCTTTTAGCCCTGCCATTCTACAGGTCCTGAGTTCTTGTCCTGCAACAAGGAAGAATGAGGTACACAGACAAGTGGAGGGTGATCAAGATGAAGAGGAGCTCCAGTGAGTGATAGAACAGCTCAGAAAAAACCCGCAGTGGGTAGCTCCTTTCTGCAGCTCATCATCCTGACATCGCTGGAGCTCTCAGCAGAGAGGAGGCCCTGGAGTGGGTAGCTCCTCACTGTTGGAGCAGTCGCTGACAGGAAGGAGAAGCCAGGCAGTGGGAGTAGGCATTTCCAAGCCTGTGAGGGCAGAGGGGGCCTTCCTGTGCCTCCAGAGCACAGAGATACCCAGGTCCTCAGCCGCAGCTTGGGCAGCTGCAGTGGCACCTGGGGAGCTCCCACCCCAACTTGGAAGGGGTGGTGCTCCCACTTGTCCCTGGCTCCCAGCAGCTCCATGGATTGTGCAGCCCTGGCTGTGCCTCCATGCTGCAGCCAACGTAATGGCAGTGGACACTCTAGATGGCACCCCACTGCCATTATTAGTAAAGTATATTGCCTTTCTTAATGTGAGTGACCACATCCAAACAGTTGAAAGCCTGAATAGAACAAGAAACCTGGCCTTCTCTTGAGTAAGAGCAGATTTCTCTTACCTTAATGCCTTTGAGATGAGACATCAATCTATTTCCTAATTTGGGACTTGAACTGAAACACTGGCTCTTCCTTGGTCTCAAGTCTACCAGCCTTCAGGCTGGAACTACACCATCTGCTATCCTGGTTCTCAGACCTTCTGACTTGAACTATAAATATACCATTGGCTTTCCTGTTTTTCAAGCTTACAGACTGCATCAGAGCATGGGACTTCTCAACCTTCATAATTATCTGAGCCACTTTCCCGTGTGTGTGTGTGTGTGTGTGTGTGTGTGTGTGTGTGTGTGTGTGTGTAGGTATATGTATACCATTGATTCTATGTATCCTGTTGCTTTCAGATTGCAGGCAGCAGATTGTGGGATTTCTCAGCCTCTATAAGTGAAATCCTCAAACTGAATCTCTGAGTATTGTTTCTATTTCTCTGGAGAACTCTCACTAATACAGATGGCTATGCTAAGACTACCTATGGCAGAGGTAATATAGATAATTTCATGATTTCTAGCTAGATGGATACACCATTTTCAAGGCTTTTAGTGCCAGAAATTCCAAATTTTCAGTCTTTCAGTTACAGGAATTCAAAAATTGCCACCACATACACTGTTACCTGAAGTACAACTTGTATTATATAAAGAATTCATATTTTTCTTCTTTGTAAGAATAATATTCTGACATATCTTTCAAAATATTCCTTAAAATATGATTTATCAATATACATTTCAATCATTGGTCATTCATTGCAATGCAATATAGAGAAGTATTTAAGAGAAAAGCCTTTGGAGTTATGCTTAATGATATCCTTTGGATTTGTGTCCTTGCCCAAATCTCATGTTGAATTGTGAGCCCCCATGTTGGAGGAGGGTCCTGCTGGGAGGTGACTGGATCATGGGGGTGGATTTCCCCCTTGCTATTCCCATGACAGCAAGTGAATTCTCATGAGATCTGGTTGTTTAAAGGTGTAGAGAACCTCCTATTGCTCTCTCTTCCTATTGCTTTTGCCATGTAGGATGTGCCTCCTTCCTCTTCACCTTCTGCCATGATTGTAAGTTTCCCGAGGCCTCCCAAACCATGCTCACTGTACAGCCAGTGGAACTGTGAGTCAATTAATCCTCTTTTCTTTGTAAATCACCCAGTCTCAGGTAGTTCTTAATAGCAATGTGAGAATGGACTAATACACTTAATTAGTTTGAATTTATTTTTTCTACTTTTATCTGTGTGATCTTTGACAAGCTACCTTAGTGTTCTGTGTCACAGTTCTCACATGTGTAAAAATGGCATATAAAAATGAATATGACACATTGGGCACATTTCAAGTGCTCAGTAAATAATAGTCACCATAATTATTAATCTTTATCTTATTTCTCATTTCTTTGTCTTCATCAAAGGAGATCTGTATATATTTGTAGATTAAACTTTTCAAAAGAATTTAATGGCCTGCTGTCAATTCTAACATGACCAATTGCCTCTTATCTAAATCTGATCTCTAATGTAAGTCCAAAATAATCCACTAAAAAGAAGACATTTTTCTGCAAAGCTCAAGGATCACCAATTTCTACATTAAATTGTCAAATCTATGTTATCACTTTGTATCAGAAGTTATTCCTCTACATGTTCTGTTACTGAAATTAGAATAGAAAAGAACAAAAGAGAAATAAAATATTCAACCAAATGGTTCTCTCACTAACCCCCATCCCCATAATTCAATGCCAAAATCAAAAGAAACCAAAGCTTAAGTGATATTTCCATCAGACCTAACATTTTAAAAAGGAACAAGATGCAGAAACAAACACTTTGAATTAATTAGCTGTTGTACTATTAGATAAATAACTCTGAGCTAAGTGATTATAAGTCAAACTTTGTAACAAGTACATTTTGACAGCCTTTCGTTACTAGCTCTGGGTAATAGAACCTTTACTATAGTGAAAGGTAAACTAGGCCAGTTGCAGTTGCTCATGTTTGTCATCCCAGCACTTTGAGAGCCAAGGCATGAAGATTGCTTGAGGTGAAGGGTTCAAGGCCGGTATGAGCAATATAGGGAGACCCTGTCTCTAAAAAAGTAAAGTTAAAATTTAGTTGGGCATGGTGATGCTCACCTGCAGTTCCAGCTATTCATGAGGCTGAGTGGGGATGATGTCTGAAGCTCAGGAGTTTGAGGCTATGACTGTGCCACTGCATTCCAGCCTGGGTGATGGAGAGAGACACTATTTCAAAAAAAACAAAAACAAAAACAAAAAAGATCAACAAATGCTTCCCCTACAAATTTCCATTTTTTGTAACCTTCATTCAATAATAATCAGAGAAATGTAGTTTAATTTTATTGAAACAACACCTTTTTATTTTTTATTACTGTTGTATGACATAGTGTTAAGCAAAAATATCCACCATAAATCCCCAAACCAGATTTTCAAACTTGCCTTCCTTTAAGTATGTATGTTCCAAGTCTTCATGCAATTTTATTCAGATTGAAAAGCAGTATTTATCTACAAACTCTAAAGAAAAAAAAACATATATTAATTAAATTTTATATGCACTAGATTTATTTATTCTTATTTTGGTATTGAAACCCTCTTAGAAGAAAGTCCTTGGGCTTGGAAAAAAATTTTAAAGTGGAGTTTTGCAGTTTGAAAATAGCTTTGAAGCATGTAGAAGTCCCAACAGAAGTCTTAGTGAGATTTCAATAGACATACGTAAGTGTATTTTGCTGTAATTCAATGTCCCCTTAGGTCATTAATTTTTGTAAAGTTTAAAATTAAAGGTAAAAGAAATAGTAGGATAATGAGGCCATGGCCTTACATAGCAGGGTAGAAGATGGAACAAAAAACATTTACATAAATAAACATTTTGGACAGCCTTTATGATCTCATGAAAAAAAAAAGAAGGAAAGGAGTATGGACTTGAAAAACTCTAATATGCATGTAAGTAAAAAAAAAATCCTTCATACTGTATAATTGTAAAAAACATAGTATAGGTTTAGTGGAGTTATAACATCATTTGTAATTTATGGTTGAGTAGCTGGCTCATATGTGTATGCATATAAACATGTATGCAGAGCATTGAGAGGTTATGTGACAAAAAGATGAGATTTGAGTTTGAAAGGCAAATTTAACTTTTAAATAGAAAAGAAAATATTCCAAAGTTTATATAATAAACATCAGACAATGAATTCACAGTAAAATGTCTTGCAACAAATTTACCATCTTGGTTTACACCCAAATCTCAAATATCTATGTATCTTCTTTCTTAGCACCACATTTAGAATGAATAAGCTGAAGCTAGAGGCAGACACATTGGAAAAAATACAAAGAGTTGTCTGACAGCAAAATAAGTGGTATCAACACTATTTGAGTTGTCCATAATGTACTAATTCAAGACACTCAGCTATCATGAGCTATTTAGTTTAGGGGAAAATGGTTTTGCCCACTGTCACAGCTTCTGAGGTCATGATTTATATTACAAGCACAATCTTGGCTGTTTGCAATGAAGATTGTATCATGCCTAGGAAATTGTGTTTTAAATGGTTAAAAAAAGTCATACATTCACAAAAAGAAATATTTAAAAGTATTTAAATAAGTTCATTCAAGTTTTGGGGAAAATTCACTTATGAAAAACAATGTCCTAGAGCTGTTGTACACTATACACACAGGTATTTGACAATTTGCCTCCTGCTCACCCACTCCGTCAATTGGTACAGAAAAGCCATCGTGATTTATTCAACTCACAAAATCACCTCTTTAGCCTCTCTTTTTCTTCAGGAAGTTGTGTCCTCTTTAGCAGTGTGTCAATAAAGCCAAGTGCTACCTGTGCCACTGCATTAGAAAGAAGAATTTAATTTGTAAAAACTCATTGATTTGCTCCTAGTCAATAGGGTAGACTGAGCTGACACAGCAGGACACACTCTCATCCTGCCCACCTCCCACTCAAAACACTTAGAAATGTTTGATAAAAGAAAACAAAATAATTTTGGGATATATAACTGAATTTGACATAAAGAAAGTGAAATATTGTGATGCCAGAGATGACAAAGGAAATAAATGAGAAAAGTAACAAAATCCAAAGCTAAATTTCAGATCTGAATCAGGTGTACACCATAATGCTTGCGGTCCTGAGGATCTGTCACTCTCTTGACAGATGATACTTAGGCTACCAGCCCCATTTCTACAAAGAGCTGGAGCTAGGCTTCAGGTGGCAAAATAGTTATCTTCCTTCCAGAAATCAAAACCCCACATGTGCTTGGTTGTGGGGTCTGATGTCACAGGACCCATAAGGCATGGGACTCAAACCAAAACATGCATTTACAAATTTGATTCTTGATTTCATGTGCTGCAAATATTTTATTCCACTCTGTGCCTTGAATTTTCGTGGTGGTGTTTTTACATGAAAAGCTCTGATATAATATAATCTAATTGTCATTTTTTTTCCATTATGGTGATAATAAAGAAAGAGAATCATGCCTGCTCCCAGTTCACGAAAGAGAATGTTGCTTATTCCCAGTTCATGAAAATATTTTTATATGCTACCTTATGTAATGTTTCATCTATTACATTTAGAATGACAATCCACCTGGAATTAATTTTTATGTGTGTTCAAAAGCAGGAGTCAATCTAGCATGTATATTGGAAAAAAACTTCTATAAGTTAATAAGAAAAGACAGGTAATAAAATAAAATGGACAAGATACTTGAACAGTCATTTCAGAAAAGGAAATATTCAAATGACCAATCAATCAGCATATGAAAATGTGATTGACATTACTACTCATCAGGAATATGAAAATTAAAATCACAACTACACATACATCAGACTCCATGTACATCAAAATGGCTAAAATTTAAAACAGGCAATAATACTCTAAAGTTGGGGTTGCTTCCTCTGTCATATACTGCTTGTGAGAGGAGGAAAAGTAAATTCTTAAAACCACTATATAAAATTGTTTGGTAATATTAACTAAAATTTAACATACACAGAACCAGGGACCCAAAATTCCATTCCAAACTAAATATCTAAAATTGTGTGTGTGTGTGTGTGTTCATGTGGGTAACAATCCAATTGTTCTTTAACTGAAAAATAAATTATGCCATATTCATACAGTAAAATACAACAGTGAAAATACATGAACTGCTATATGCAACCACATGGATAAATACTATAGCCATAATGCTGAACAGACAAGCTAGATATAAAATGCATACATAAGGATTTCATTTATATAAACTTATACAAAATTATAATATTATAACTCAGGGTATAACTCAGGGTTATTATAATATATAATGTATAATTATATTATTATATAAATATTATAATTTATTATAGAATTATAATATAATTATATAATTATAATTATATAAATTATAATTATAATTTATATAATTATATAAATTATAATTATAATTATATAATTATATAAATATATAATTATATAATTATAATTTATATAAATATATAATTATATACAAATTATATAAAATATATAGTATATATATAATTATAATATTATAACTCAGGGTATTTTTTGTATTGTCTTATTTTGCTTTGTTTTGTTTAGAGAGGAGAGGGAAGGAAAGTTGTTAGGTATCAGTAATGTCCGTTATTTTGACTTGATTAGTGGATACCTATATGTGATTATAGTATAACTCACTAAACTGTACACTTAATATTTTGCATTTTTTTCTGATTGTGTTTTGTATTTCAACAATAAAATTTATTTTTAAAAATTTGATTTTTTTGTTTCTTTTTAAATTTTATTATTATTATACTTCTTTAAGTTTTAGGGTACATGTGCACAACGTGCAGGTTTGTTACATAGGTATACATGTGCCATGTTGGTGTGCTCCACCCATTAACTTGTCATTTAGCATTAGGTATATCCCCTAATGTTATCCCTCCCCCCTCCCCCCACCCCACAACAGTCCCCGGTGTGTGATGTTCCCCTTCCTGTGTCCATGTGTTCTCATTGTTCAATTCCCACCTATGAGTGAGAACATGCAGTGTTTGGTTTTTTGTCCTTGCGATAGTTTGCTGACAATGATGGTTTCCAGTTTCATCCATGTCCCAACAAAGGACATGAACTCATCATTTTTTATGGCTGCATAGTATTCCATGGTGTACATGTGCCACATTTTCTTAATCCAGTCTATTGTTGTTAGACATTTAGGTTGGTTCCAAGTCTTTGCTATTGTGAATAGTGCCGCTATAAACATACGTGTGCATGTGTCTTTATAGCAGCATGATTTATAATCTCTGGGTATGTACCCAGTAATGGGATGGCTCGGTCAAATTTCTAGTTCTAGATCCCCGAGTAATCGCCACACTGACTTCCACAATGGTTAAACTAGTTTACGGTCCCACCAACAGTGTGAAAGTGTTCATATTTCTCCACATCCTCTCCAGCACCTGTTGTTTCCTGACTTTTTAATGATGGCCATTCTAACTGGTGTGAGATGGTATGTCATTGTGGTTTTGATTTGCATTTCTCTGATGGCCAGTGATGATGAGCATTTTTTCATGTGTTTCTTGGCTGCGTAAATGTTCTCTTTTGAGAAGTGTCTGTTAATATCCTTCGCTCACTTGTTGATAGGGCTGTTTGTTTTTTTCTTGTAAATTTGTTTCAGTTCATTGTAGAGTCTGGATATTAGCCATTTGTCAGATGAGTAGGTTGCAAAAATTTTCTCCCATTTTGTAGGTTGCCTGTTCACTCTGATGGTAGTTTCTTTTGCTGTGCAGAAGCTCTTGAGTTTCATTAGATCCCATTTGTCAATTTTGGCTTTTGTTGCCATTGCTTTTGATGTTTTAGACATGAAGTCCTTGCCCATGCCTATGTCCTGAATGGTATTGCCTAGGTATTCTTCTAGGTTTTTTATGGTTTTAGGTCTAATATTTAAGTCTTTAATCCATCTTGAGTTAATTTTTGTATAAGGTGTAAGGAAGGGATCCAGTTTCAGCTTTCTACATATGGCTAGCCAGTTTTCCCAGCACCATTTATTAAATAGGGAATCCTTTCTCCATTGCTTGTTTTTGTCAGGTTTGTCAAAGATCAGATAGTTGTAGATATGCGGCATTATTTCTGAGGGCTCTGTTCTGTTCCATTGATCTATATCTCTGTTTTGGTACCAGTACCATGCTGTTTTGGTGACTGTAGCACCATAGTATAGTTTGAAGTCAGGTAGCATGATGCCTCCAGCTTTGTTCTTTTGGCTTAGGATTGACTTGGTGATGCGGGCTCTTTTTTGGTTCCATATGAACTTTAAAGTAGTTTTTTTTCCAATTCTGTGAAGAAACTCATTGGTAGCTTGATGGGGATGGCATTGAATCTGTAAATTACCTTGGGCAGTGTGGCCATTTTCACGATATTGATTCTTCCTACCCATGAGCATGGAATGTTCTTCCATTTGTTTGTATCCTCTTTTATTTCATTGAACAGTGAAATTGTAGTTCTCCTTTAAGAGGTCCTTCACGTCCCTTGTAAGGTGGATTCCTAGGTATTTTATTCTCTTTGAAGCAATTGTGAATGGGAGTTCACTCATGATTTGGCTCTCTGTCTGTTGTTGGTGTATAACAATGCTTGTGATTTTTGTACATTGATTTTGTATCCTGAGACTTTGCTGAAGTTGCTTATCAGCTTGAGGAGATTTTGGGCTGAGATGATGGGGTTTTCTAGATATACAATCATGTCATCTGCAAACAGGAACAATTTGACTTCCTCTTTTCCTAATTGAATACCCTTTATTTCCTTCTCCTGCCTGATTGCCCTGGCCAGAACTTCCAATACTATGTTGAATAGGAGTGGTGAGAGAGGGCATCCCTGTGTTGTGCCAGTTTTCAAAGGGAATGCTTCCAGTATTTGCTCATTCAGTATGATATTGGCTGTGGGTTTGTCATAGATAGCCCTTATTATTTTGAGATATGTCCCATCAATACCTAATTTATTGAGGGTTTTTAGCATGAAGGGTTGTTCAATTTTGTCAAAGGCCTTTTCTAAATCTGTTGAGATAATCATGTGGTTTTTGTCTTTGGTTCTGTTTATATGTTGGACTACATTTATTGATTTTGGTATGTTGAACCAGCCTTGCATCGCAGGGATGAAGCCCACTTGATCATGGTGGATAAGCTTTTTGATGTGCTGCTGGAATCGGTTTGCCAGTATTTTATTGAGGATTTTTGCATCAATGTTCATCAAGGATATTGGTCTACAATTCTCTATTTTGGTTGTGTCTCTGCCAGGCTGTGGTATCAGGATGATCCTGGCCTCATAAAATGAGTTAGGGAGGATTCCTTCTTTTTCTATTGATTGGAATAGTTTCAGATGGAATGGTACCAGCTCCTCTTTGTACCTCCGGTAGAATTTGGCTGTGAATCCATCTGGTCCTGGACTTTTTTTGGTTGGTAAGCTATTGATTATTGCCTCAATTTCAGAGCCTGTTATTGGTCTATTCAGAGAGTCAACTTCTCCTGGTTTAGTCTTGGGAGGATGTATGTGTCAAGGAATTTATCCATTTCTTCTAGATTTTCTAGTTTATTTGTGTAGAGGTGTTTGTAGTATTCTCTGATGGTAGTTTGTATTTCTGTGGGATCGGTGGCGATATCCGCTTTATCATTTTGTATTGCGTCTATTTGATTCTTCTCTCTTTTCTTCTTTATTAGTCTTGCTAGTGGTCTATCAATTTTATTGATCTTTTAAAAAAACCAGCTCCTGGATTCATTAATTTTTTGAAGGGTTTTTTGTGTCTCTATTTCCTTCAGTTCTGCTCTGATCTTAGTTATTTATTTCTTGCCTTCTGCTAGCTTTTGAATGTATTTGCTCTTTCTTTTCTAGTTCTTTTAATTGTGATATTAGGGTGTCAATTTTAGATCTTTCCTGCTTTCTCTTGTGGGCATTTAGTGCTACAAATTTCCCTCTACACACTGCTTTGAATGTGTCCCAGAGATTCTGGTATATTGTGTCTTTGTTCTCATTGGTTTCAAAGAACATCTTTATTTCTGCCTTCATTTCATTATTTACCCAGTAGTCATTCAGGAGCAGGTTGTTCAGTTTCCATGTAGTTGAGCGGTTTTGAGTGAGTTTCTTAATCCTGAGTTCTAGTTTGATTTCACTGTGGTCTGAGAGACTGTTTGTTATAATTTCTATTCTTTTACATTTGCTGAGGAGTTCTTTACTTCCCACTATGTGGTCAATTTTGGAGTAGGTGTGGTGCTGAAAAGAGTGTATATTCTGTTGATTTGGGGTGGAGAGTTCTGTAGATGTCTATTAGGTCTGCTTGGTGCAGAGCTGAGTTCAATTCCTGAGTATCCTTGTTAACTTTCTGTCTCGTTGATCTGTCTAATGTTGACAGTGGGGTGTTAAAGTCTCCCATTATTATTGTGTGGGAGTCTAAGTCTCTTTGTAGGTCACTCAGGACTTGCTTTATGAATCTGGGTGCTTCTATATTGGGGGCGTATATATTTAGGATAGTTAGCTCTTCTTGTTGAATTGATCCCTTTACCATTATGTAATGGCCTTCTTTGTCTCTTTTGATCTTTGTTGGTTTAAAGTCTGTTTTATCAGAGACTAGGATTGCAACCCCTGCCTTTTTTTGTTTTCCATTTGTTTGGTAGATCTTCCTCCATCCTTTTATTTTGAGCCTATGTGTGTCTCTGCACGTGAGATGGGTTTCCTGAATACAGCACACTGATGGGTCTTGACTCTTTATCCAATTTGCCAGCCTGTGTCTTTTAATTGGAGCATTTAGTCCATTTACATTTAAAGTTAATATTGTTATGTGTGAATGTGATCCTTTCATTATGATGTTAGCTGGTGATTTTGCTCGTTAGTTGATGCAGTTTCTTCCTAGTCTCAATGGTCTTTACATTTTGGCATGATTTTGCAGTGGCTGGTACCGGTTGTTCCTTTCCATGTTTAGCACTTCCTTCAGGAGCTCTTTTAGGGCAGGCCTGGTGGTGACAAAATCTCTCAGCATTTGCTTGTCTGTAAAGTATTTTATTTCTCCTTTGCTTATGAAGCTTAGTTTGGCTGGATATGAAATTCTGGGTTGAAAATTCTTTTCTTTAAGAATGTTGAATATTGGCCCCCACTCTCTTCTGACTTGTAGGGTTTCTGCCGAGAGATCCGCTGTTAGTCTGATGGGCTTCCCTTTGAGGGTAACCCGACCTTTCTCTCTGGCTGCCCTTAACATTTTTTCCTTCATTTCAACTTTGGTGAATCTGACAATTACGTGTCTTGGAGTTGCTCTTCTCGAGGAGTATCTTTGTGGCGTTCTCTGTATTTCCTGAATCTGAATGTTGGCCTGCCTTGCTAGATTGGGGAAGTTCTCCTGGATAATATCCTGCAGAGTGTTTTCCAACTTGGTTCCATTCTCCCCATCACTTTCAGGTACACCAATCAGACGTAGATTTGGTCTTCTCACATAGTCCCACATTTCTTGGAGGCTTTGCTCATTTCTTTTTATTCTTTTTTCTCTAAACTTCCCTTCTCGCTTCATTTCATTCATTTCATCTTCCATTGCTGATACCCTTTCTTCCAGTTGATCGCATCAGCTCCTGAGGCTTCTGCATTCTTCACGTAGTTCTCGAGCCTTGGTTTTCAGCTCCATCAGCTCCTTTAAGCACTTCTCTGTATTGGTTATTCTAGTTACACATTCTTCTAAATTTTTTTCAAAGTTTTCAACTTCTTTGCCTTTGGTTTGAATGTCCTCCCGTAGCTCAGAGTAATTTGATCGTCTGAAGCCTTCTTCTCTCAGCTCGTCAAAGTCATTCTCCATCCAGCTTTGTTCCGTTGCTGGTGAGGACCTGCATTCCTTTGGAGGAGGAGAGGCGCTCTGCTTTTTAGAGTTTCCAGTTTTTCTGTTCTGTGTTTTCCCCATCTTTGTGGTTTTATCTACTTTTGGTCTTTGATGATGGTGATGTACAGATGGGTTTTTGGTGTGGATGTCCTTTCTGTATGTTAGTTTTCCTTCTAACAGACAGGACCCTCAGCTGCAGGTCTGTTGGAATACCCTGCCGTGTGAGGTGTCAGTGTGCCCCTGCTGGGGGGTGCCTCCCACTTAGGCTGCTCAGGGGTCAGGGGTCAGGGACCCACTTGAGGCGGCAGTCTGCCTGTTCTCAGATCTCCAGCTGCGTGCTGGGAGAACCACTGATCTCTTCGAAGCTGTCAGACAGGGACATTTAAGTCTGCAGAGGTTACTGCTGTCTTTTTGTTTGTCTATGCCTTGCCCCCAGAGGTGGAGCCTACAGAGGCAGGCAGGCCTCCTGGAGCTGTGGTGGGCTCCACCCAGTTCGAGCTTCCTGGCTGCTTTGTTTACCTAAGCGAGCCTGGGCAATGGCGGGCGCCCCTCCCCCAGCCTCGCTGCTGCCTTGCAGTTTGATCTCAGACTGCTGTGCTAGCAATCAGCGAGATTCCCTGGGCGTAGGACCCTCCGAGCCAGGTGCGGGATGTAATCTCGTGATGCACCGTTTTTTAAGCCCGTCGGAAAAGCGCAGTATTCGGGTGGGAGTGACCCGATTTTCCAGGTGCCGTCTGTCACCCCTTTCTTTGACGAGGAAAGGGAACTCCCTGACCCCTTGCGCTTCCCAAGTGAGGCAATGCCTCGCCCTGCTTCGGCTCGCGCATGGTGCACGCACCCACTGACCTGCGCCCACTGTCTGGCACTCCCTAGTGAGATCAACCCAGTACCTCAGATGGAAATGCAGAAATCACCCGTCTTCTGCGTCGCTCACGCTGGTTGCTGTAGACGGAGCTGTTCCTATTCGGCCATCTTGGCTCCTCCCTCGGTTTTGGCAGTCTTAAATGGTAATACAGGAAGCTCATTTAGGATCCAGTTGAATAATCCTCAAACTGCCCCTCTCTTCTTTCTTATTAAGAATTTAAGGCTGCCTAGTGCAGTACTCTTCTTGTTTTCAGTACACAAATATATATTAAAGAAAGTGACAATTATCCTTCATGATGTGAAGGGCTACAAATTTTCCCATAATAATTTCTAGCTTTCCTGAATAACCACCATCCCAGAATTTATCTAAATCTAAATAAAATGAATTGATCTTTCTAACTATACCTACCACTAAGGGTAATGAGCACTATACATTTTCTAGTATATGTTAAGAAATAAGTACTCCATTTGAGTTGTTTCCAATGCAGATTTTTAAGCATCAATAAACTTGTTTCAGTTACATTAATAACTGATAAACACTTCTTTTCCATCCACTTAGTTTCCGAACACTGCTTTAGGCACTCTGTATTTGATATTTTTAATTCTCACAATGATGATTATAATACTGTGGAAGGATTCATTGAATAAATATAAGTGTTTTACATGAATTTTATACTCTTATCAATATTCTGAAATGTTTATTATTGCAATTCCCACTAAAATTACTGTTATGGGGGAACTGAGTCTCAGAGGAATTAAAACTTGTTAAACAACAAACAGCTACTACCTAGAAAAGTCGAGATTAGAGCCCATATCTGAACCCTAAGGGTGGGCTTTTTTCACTACTTTACAATCATGTGATACACTAAAAATGAAGCAATGGATGAGAAGACCAATATCTTGGTTTGTGTCCTAATATTCCACTTAAGACATGCATAAACTTGGGCTTATTATTTAACTTCTTTCAGATTCAGCTGTTTCTTTTAAAAAATGGAGCAGGATGTTGAATCAAATGTGATTCTGAATGCAAAATGTAGAACTGTAAATTATTATATAATGACAAATAAAATTAATAATGCTGAATATAGACACTATGCCTAACACAATGTCTGATATATATTAGGTGTTTAATATGTGTTGGGAGAAAAGAAAAATGGGAGTAAAGGGGAAAGTGAGAAAAGGCAGATGAAATGTTAAGTAACGTGGGCTTAGATATGAGGTAGAATTGGATTCAAATGTGGCAGTCACTTATTAGCTCTGAGACCTTGAGAAGATTACTTACCTAATCAGTGTATTGTTTTCTCATGTACCAGGCAGCATAATGCCTTATGATGATTAGAAAGAATGTATGCAAAGAACCTAGCATAGTATTTGACATGCATTAATAGCTCATTGAAAAATGATGATGGACTAATTTGTTGGACATGGCCTATTCACATAAAAAGTGTCCTACTATTCCAACCTCTATAGTGGTAGTAGTTGGTTTAAGAATATGACATGAGTTAACATTGCTAATCTTATTATTATTATCATTCATTAACTCACCATTCATTAAGGCTCTACCCTGTGTAAACCCTGTACTAGGTATTGGTAATTATAAAACAGCAAAACAAGGTTCTTGAGGCTAAATGCTTACAGATTACTACTAATATCTCTGAAAAAAATAGAATCTGGAAATGAGCCTTCCAGAATATCAAATTCATGTGTCGAACATATAATCTTAATTAGGAGGTTAAGCTAAGATCTCGTGGGGAGAATGTCCTCTCTTTTACTTTCTCTTTCTCTGTCTCTCTGTCTCTCTCTCTTACTCTCTCCTAGTCTCTTGCTGCTGCCTCTAAGACCTAAAGGTAAATCCACCTTTCTTCAGTGCAGTCCCTGTCATTTTCTCCTTGATGTTGATCTTTCAGAGTGGGATTGGAAAGGAAAGGAAAGGAAAGGACAAACAAAAAGAAAATTCTCATGCCTTGGATGAATTTTCAATTGTGACTTGGGAGATCTTACAGACCTGTAGGATGGCATTTCAGTTGGCTGGAAACCAAATTCTAAAATTCTAAGGCTTAAGTAGAACAAGTTTCAGCAATGTGATTATACAGATAATTTACTTTGTGACCTCGCTGAAGTCCATTAATGCTATGTTTTTCCCTTTTTATATTACGGAGACCGTGCTAAGTGCATTGCTTTTGTAAAATCACATTTGATTTTCACAATAACCCCATAAAATAGATTCTATTACAGTTTGTTTTTACTACATATAAATAAAATAGAGGCTTAAAGTCATATCAGGAAATATGTCAGTATAACAGAAAGGATTAAAATAAGAGTACCAAGATCTAAGCTCAAGTCCTAACTCCTACTTATGACTTGAACTTGGATAAAATTATAATTTCACTTTAACTTGCTCATTTATGAAATGAGGGTGCTGAGCTATAATGTATCTATTTTTACTTCCAGTCCCAAAATTATAATTATTTACTCTATTTTCACTGGAATCTGAGTAAAAATAATTTACACGGTATTTTTGGTAAACTAACTCCTTACTTACTCTAGTATATAAAAACTATTTTTCCAAAATTTTAGTGAGATTCTCCATTTAGAAATAATTATAGACACAGTCTTTTTGAAGAATTATGAACAATGCAACTCAGATATTATTTATATTTAATAGACTAAGGTTATATTTACCATTTATAATCCATGCACCAGTATGACCTTCAAACAGCCCAAGACTTAAATGCACCCATTGCCATAGAGCAATTTTTTCAATCTTTTTTTTCCAATAGAAACAGGACTACTCAGAACCACTCACAACTCACAATGACATACTCTTCCCAGGCAATTATTTAATGATTATTTAATAATAACAAAAAAAGACATTACTTTTCAAGCAATATCAGTGACTGCTATATTTAAACAAATTTTGCCCATGTAATAGAAATATAGTTATTACTATATAAAAATACGAGTATTTCATGAGACTAGTCAGCTAGATCAATGCTTTTCAAATTTTAATGTGTATAGGAATCACTTCGAGATCTTGTTAAAAAGCAGGTTTGCATTTATTAGGTACCTCCGAGGTGATACCTGATATTCTCTATTTAAAATAAGTTTCCAGAGGTGGAACAAGGTGATGGAACAGAAGCCTCCGCCAATCACGTCTCTGCAATGACACCAATTTAACATGTATCTACACAGAAAAAAAAAATACCTTCATGAAAATAAAAAATCAGATGGTCACCTATAGTACCTGGTTTTAACTTTCTATCACTTAAAGCAATACTGAAGAGATAGAAAAAAAAAATCTCCAATATTGAATGCTACCCCTTTCCCACACCCCAGTCAGGGTGGCCTGGTGCTGAGAGTGTCTAAGGGTACTGGGGGAGGGAGAGCACAGCAAATGTGAGGCAGGCACTGAACTCAGTGCTATCCTGTTAGAGCAGAAAGGAAAACCAGACCAAACTCAGCTGATGCCAGCTCATGGAAGGAGCATTTAATCCAGCCCTAGCCAGAGGGGAATTGCTAATACCAGCAGTCAGAACTTGAGTTCCCACAAACATCGCCACCAAGGGCTGGAGAGCTATGGGTTTCTAAATAAACTTGAAAGGTAGTATACATCATAAGGACTGCAACTTGTAGGTAAGCCCTAGTGCTGAAGGAGGCCCGGAGACAGTGGACTGGAGGTGGGGCACACAACACACTAAAATACCAGCCGAGAAAGCTAAGGGAGTGCTGGCATTACCCCTTCCCTAACCCTAATCTGCAAAGCTCACAGCTCTAAAAGAGATCCCTTCTTGTAGCTTGAAGAAAGGAGATGTAAGAGTGGGGAGGATTTTGTCTTGCATCTTGGA
This sequence comes from Pan paniscus, assembly GCF_029289425.2. NCBI lineage: Eukaryota > Metazoa > Chordata > Mammalia > Primates > Hominidae > Pan > Pan paniscus. The sequence continues at coordinate 126,699,357 of NC_073272.2, forward strand.
TACCAGCTCAGTCACTGCAGAATAGGGCACTGGCCAGAGTTGTGAAGCCTCTGTTCTAGGCCTTAACTCCCAGACAACATTTCTAGACACAACTTGGGCTAGAAGGAAACCCACTGTCTTGAAGGAAAGGACCCAGTCCTGGCAGGATTTATTAGCTGCTAATTCAAGAGCCCTTGGGGCCTGAATAGTCAGCAGAAATTCCCAGATACTATGTCCAGGGCCTTGGGTGAACCTCTGAGACTTTCTGGCTTTACATACTAGCACAGCCACAGGGAAGGTAGACCACTAAGCAGGCTTATGGGATTCCCAATTCTAGGACTTGATTCTTGAACAGCATTTCTGGACGTGCCCTGGTGAGAGAGGGCTCACCACCCTGAAAGGGTGAGTCCTAGGCCAGGCAGCATTCACAAGCTGACTTAAGGGCCCTTGGGTTTTAAAAGGACATTTGTGGTATTATGACAGTGCACTTAATGGCCTTGGGTGATGATAGCTACTGGGTAAGGCTCTTCTGCTTTTGGGAAGGAGAGGGAAGAGTAGGAAAGTCTGCATCTTGTGGTTTGAGTGCCAGCTCAGCTACAGTACAATAGAGCACCAGGTAGACTTGTAAGGTTTTTGACTTTAGTCCCTGACACACGGACGACACTTCTGGATCCACCTGGGGCCTAAGGAACCTTCCTGCCCTGAAGTGGAGGACACAGGTCTGGCTGGCTTAGCCACCAGCTTATTGTAGAGCACCCAGGCCTTGAGTGAACATAGGCAGTAGCATGGGAATAGTTAAAGCCAGCCTTGGGTAAAACCCAGTGTTGTGCTGGCATTGGATCTCACCACAGCACAGTAATAGTGGTGGTGGCCACAGGGGTACTTGTGTCACTCCATTCCAAGCCTCGCCTGGCTCAGAACAGAGGGAGAGACAGACTTTTTTTCTTTGGGAGAAAGTAAGGTAAGGGAACAAAAGTCTTTGCTTGATAATTCAGAGAACTCTCCCAGATCTTGTCCACGACCATCAAGGTGGTACTTCTATGAGTCTGAAAGAACCACAGTGTTACTGGACTTGAGGTGGCCCCTAAAGCAGATACAGCTGAGATAATAACACCCAAGTTCTTTCAAATAGCTGGAAAGCTTTCCCAAGAAAGATGGCTACAAATAAGCCCAGACAGTGAAGACTACAATAAAAATCTCACACTTCAATGCCTAGAAATCAAATAACGTCTATCTGAATCAACACCATCCAGGAAAGCATGACTTCACCAAATGAACTAAATAAGAAACTAGGGATCAATCCTGGAGAAACAGAGATATGCGACTTTTCAGACAGATAATTCTATAGCAGAGAAATAATTCAGAATTATATCAGATACAGTCAACAAAAAATATTTAAATAATTAAAAAGAAGCAGAAATTCTGGAGCTGAAAAATACAATTGGCATACTGAAGAATGTATCAGAGTTCCTTAATAACAGAATAAATCAAGCAGAAGAAAGAATTTGTGAGCTTGAAGACAGGTGATTTGAAAGTACAATAGTGAGAGGAGACACAACAGAAAAAAAGAATAAAAGCAATGAAACATGCCTACAGGATATAGAAAATAACTTCAAAAGTGAAAATGTTAGAGTCTTTGGTCTTAAAGATGAGGTAGAGAAAGATAAAGGGATAGGAAGTTTATTCAAAAAGATAATAACAGCGAAGTTCTTAAACCTAGAAAAAAAATCAATATCCAAGTACAAGAAGGTTATAGAACACCAAGGAGATTTAACCCAAAGAAGACTATCTCAAGGTATTTAGTAATGAAACTCCCAAAGGTCAAGGATAAAGAAAGGATGCTATAAGCAACAAGAGAAAAGAAACAAATAACAAACAATGGAGCTTCAATACATCTGGCAGCAGACTTTTCAGTGGAAACCTTACAGGCTAGGACAGAGTGGTATGATATATTTAAAGTGCTGAAGGAAAAAATACCTTAGAATGGTAATCTGGTAAAAATATCTTTCCAACATAAAGAAGAAATACAGACTTTCCCAGAAAAGCAAAAGTTGAGGGATTTCATCAACACCAGACCTGTCCTGCAAGAAATGCTAAAGGAAGTACTTCAATCAAAAAGAAAAAAGACATTAATGAGCAATAATTAATCACATGAAGGTGCAAAACTCACTGGCAATTGTAAGTACACAAAAAATAGATATAACACTGGAACTGCAATGTGTAAACTATGCTTGTCCTAATTAGAAAGACTAAACAATAAACCAATTCACAAATAATAACTACAACAAGGTTTCAAGACACAGGCAGTACATATGATGTAAATAGAAACACCAAATGTTTAAAAGTGGGGGGACAAATTTAAGGCATGAAATTTTTATTAGTTTTCTTTTGCTTTTGTGTTTGTTTATGCAAACAGTGCACAAAACAACCAGGAAACAACTAACAAGATGGCAGGAATAAGTCCTTCATTGTTAATAATAAAATCGACTGTGAATAGACTAAACTCTCCAGTCAAAAGACACAGACTGAATGGATGAAAAACAAGACTCATTGATCTGTTGCCTACAAGAAACATGCTTCACCTATAAAAACACACATAGACTGAAAATAATGGAATGGAAAAAAATATTCTATACCAATGGCAACCAAAAAGAGCAGAATTCACTATACTTAGACAAAATATATTTCAAGATGACAACTGTAAGTAGAGACAAAATAGGTCACTGTATAATGATTAAGGCATCAATTTGGCAAGAAGATATAACAATTTTAAACATATAAGCACCCAACATTGGAGTGTCCAATATATAAATCAAATATTATTAGAGCTAAACAGAGAGATAGATCAAACACAATAACAGGTGAGGATTTCAACACCTTATTTTCAGCATCTGACAGATCTTCCAGACAGAAAATTAACAAAGAAACATTGAACTTAATCTGCACTATAGACCAAATAGATCTAATAGATATTTACAGGACATTTTATCCAGTGGCTGTAGAATACACATTCTTTTCCTCAGCACATCAATTATTCTCAAGGATAGACCATATGTTAGGCCATAAAACAAGTCTTATAACATTCAAAAAACTATCAAGAACCTTCTCTGACCACAATGGAATAAAACTAGAAATAAATAACAAGAAGAATATTTGAAATGTTATAAATAAATGAAAAACAATGGGCTTCTAAATGATCAGTGGTCAATGAAGAAATTAAAAAGAAATTGAAACATTTCTTGAAACAAATGATAATGAGATAGTGGAAGCACAGTATACCAAAGCCTATGGGATACAACAAAAGTAGTATTATTAGGGAAATTTATAGCTATAAATGGCTACATCAAAAAATAGAAAAAAACTTTAACAATCTAATGAATGGTCCATCTTTTTTTTTTTTTTGATTTTCTTAACCATTTTTAATAAGGTTTAACTTACATGCAGTAAAGTATACAGGTAATAAGTGTATAGCCCAGTGAATTTAGTATATATGTATACACCTGGTCCATCTTAAAAAACTAGAAAAACAGGAACAAACCAAACCCAACATTACTAGAAGAAAAAAATAATAGAGAGCAGACAAAAAAATTGAAATTGAAATAATGAAAAAAATACAATAGAATAATTAAACAAAAATTTGCCAAAAGACACATGAAAAAATGCTCATCATCACTGGCCAACAGAGAAATGCATATCAAAACCACAATGAGATACCATCTCACACCAGTTAGAATGACGATCATTAAAAAGTCAGGAAACAATAGGTGCTGGAGAGGATGTGGAGAAATAGTGACACTTTTACACTGTTGGTGGGACTGTAAACTAGTTCAACCATTGTGAAAGTCAGTGTGGCAATTCCTCAGGGATCTAGAACTAGAAATACCATTTGACCCAGCCATGCCATTACTGGGTATATACCCAAAGGATTATAAATCATGCTAGGTATTTTATTCTCTTTGAAGCAATTGTAAATGGGAGTTCACTCATGATTTGGCTCTCTGTTTGCATGTTATTGGTGTATAAGAATGCTTGTGATTTTTGCACATTGATTTTGTATACTGAGACTTTGCTGAAGTTGTTTATCAGCTTAAGGAGATTTTGGGCTGAGATGATGGGGTTTTCTAGATATACAATCATGTCGTCTGTGAACAGGGACAATTTGACTTCCTCTTTTCCTAATTGAATACCCTTTATTTCCTTCTCCTGCCTGATTGCCCTGGCCAGAACTTCCAACACTATGTTGAATAGGAGTGGTGAGAGAGGGCACCCCGTCTTGTGCCAGTTTTCAAAGGGAATGCTTCCAGTTCTTGCCAATTCAGTATGATAGTGGCGATGGGTTTGTCATAGATAGCTCCTATTATTTTGAGATATGACCCATCAATACCTAATTTACTGAGAGTTTTTAGCATGAAGGGCTGTTGAATTTAGTTAAAGGCCTTTTCTGCATCTATTGAGATAATCATGTGGTTTTTGTCATCGGTTCCGTTTATATGCTGGATTACATTTATTGATTTGCGTATGTTGAACCAGCCTTGCATCCCCGGGATGAAGCCCACTTGATCATGGTGGATACGTTTTTTGATGTGCTGCTGGATTCAGTTTACCAGTATTTTATTGAGGGTTTTTGCATCAAGGTTCATTAGGGATTCTCTTTTTTTGTTGTGTCTCTGCCAGGCTTTGGTATCAGCATGATGCTGGCCTCATAAAATGAGTTAGGGAGGATTCCCTCTTTTTCTATTGATTGGAATAGTTTCAGAAGGAATGGTACCAGCTCCTCCTTGTACCTCTGGTAGAATTCAGCTGTGAATCCTTATCATGCTACCTGACTTCAAACTATACTACAAGGCTACAGTAACCAAAACAGCATGGTACTGCTACCAAAACAGAGATATAGACCAATGGAACAGAACAGAGCCCTCAGAAATAATGCCACATATCTACAACCATCTGATCTTTGACAAACCTGAGAAAAACAAGAAATCAGGAAAGGATTCCCTATTTAATAAATGGTGCTGGGAAAACTGGCTAGCCATATGTAGAAAGCTGAAACTGGATCCCTTCCTTACACCTTATACAAAAATCAATTCAAGATGGATTAAAGACTTAAATGTTAGACCTAAAACCATAAAAACCCTAGAAGAAAACCGAGGCAATACCATTCAGGACATAGGCATGGACAAGGACTTCATGTCTAAAACACCAAAAGCAATGGCAACAAAAGACAAAATTGACAAATGGGATCTAATGAAACTCAAGAGCTTCTGCACAGCAAAAGAAACTACCATCAGAGTGAACAGGCAACCTACAGAATGGGAGAAAATTTTTGCAATCTACTCATCTGACAAAGGACTAATATTCAGAATCTACAATGAACTCAAACAAAGTTACAAGAAAAAAACAAGCAACCCCATCAACAAGTGGGCAAAGGATATGAACAGACACTTCTCAAAAGAAGACATTTATGCAGCCAAAAGACACATAAAAAAATGTTCATCATCACTGGCCATCAGAGAAATGCAAATCAAAACCACAATGAGATACCATCTCACACCAGTTAGAATGGTGATCATTAAAAAGTCAGGAAACAACAGGTGCTGGAGAGGATGTGGAGAAATAGGAACGCTTTTACACTGTTGGTGGGATTGTAAACTAGTTCAACCACTGTGGAAGTCAGTGTGGTGATTCCTCAGGGATCTAGAACTAGAAATACCATTTGACCCAGCCATCCCATTACTGGGTATATGCCCAAACGATTAGAAATCATGCTGCTATAAAGACACATGCAAATGTAAGTTTATTGCAGCACTATTCACAATAGCAAAGACTTGGAACCAACCCAAGTGTCCAACAATGATAGACTGGATTAAGAAAATGTGGCACATATATACCATGGAATACTATGCAGCCATAAAAAATGATGAGTTTGTGTCGTTTGTAAGGACATGGATGAAGATGGAATCCATCATTCTCATCAAACTATCGCAAGGACAAAAAACCAAACACTGCATGTTCTCACTCATAGGTGGGAACTGAACAATGAGAACACATGGACACAGGGCGGGGAACATCACACACCGGGGTCTGTTGTGGGGTGGGGGGAGTGGGGAGGGATAGCATTAGGAGATATACCTAATGTTAAATGAAGAGTTAATGGGTGCAGCACACCAACATGGCACATGTGTACTTATGTAACAAACCTGCACGTTGTGCACATGTACCCTAAAACTTAAAAGTATTAAAAAAAAACTAACTCTATTCACAAAAGCTAGAAATAGAATTAAATACCAAGGAATTAACTTAACCAAAGAAGTGAACAATCTCTACAACAAAAATCATACAACACTGATGAAAGAAATTGTAAAGGACTCCAAAAAATGGGAAAATATTCATGATCATGGATTGGAAGAATCAATATTGTTAAAGTATCCATTCTATTCAAAGCAATCTACAGATTCAAGGAAATATTCAGGTCGGGCGCGGTGGTTCATGCCTGTAATCCCAGCACTTTGGGAGGCCAAGGGGGGCGGATCACAAGGTCAAGAAATAGAGAACATCCTGGCCAACATGGTGAAACCCCGTCTCTACTAAAAAAACAATACAAAAATTGGCTGGGTGTGGTGGTGTGTGCCTGTAGTCCCAGATACCAGTGAGGCTGCGGAAGGAGAATCGCTTGCAACTGGGAGGCAGAGGTTGCGGTGAGCTGAGATCACGCCATGGCACTTCAGCCTGGCGACAGAGTGAGACTGTCTCAAAAAAATAAATAAATAAAATTAATTAATTAATTACCGAACCTATTCAAATACAAATATAATAAATATAAACCAGAAACTTCAAACTATGTGTTTATGTATTACTAAGCCCTTATTTTAGGCACAATTAACTTGTGTTAAAATTCACTAGCAAAACATCATCTAATGAGTCTAAGCAAATTTGCCTTCAACTTCACATATAAAGTTCAAAGCATCACTTTAGTTAAAAGTTACTGTAAAAACAAAGACTTCACCCATTTTCCTGGGCTTTATGCAAATTGTCTGACATTAAGGAGATTCATAACCTTAAGTCTTCAGACTACAGTATTTTCTTCAACTCAAAAACTTTGCTGTAAATTGTGCATAAAGCCCTAACACAGATTATTGAGGAAATTTAAATACATTTAATTAGTTACTATGCCTCCTTAAAGTGATAGGACATTGAACTATCATGTTAGAGGTCTCCTATTGAGTTCACTAACCCTAGAGATTATAGTAGAAGAGGTACACAGTGAACACTTTTGAAGCACAGTGAAAAAGACTGAACAAAAGGAAAATGTACAAAGACAACTGATAACAAAGATTCATGTGGTATGGGGAAAGACAGCAGCCACTGGGACTAATTTGCAGGGTTTTTTTCAGGCTAGGCGAATTATACAAAACACAGGACTTGATTATCTGTGTACATGTAAGCTTATATTTACAGTTTTCTGCTCTTGAAAATATGATCATACATGAAGGATGCTGAATTTAGCGTTTCTTGTTGTTGTTAAAGAGAAGTAATTATCTCTTCTGATCATGTTGCCTAAAAGCTTCCAACCTATATGTCACTTCCAGAGATTTGTATGTTTGGAGCTACTTATTGTTTTATATTTAAAATCAAAGTAGATGATTGTCCCTATGTAGCTTTGTGAGTAAATAAGTATAATGATACTGATATAAAGTTGATAGCCGTCCACATTATCCCTTTTCTTGTGTAGATTAATGATATTTGGAAGGAAATTAATTGAAGCATTTATCTCTATTTTTGTGTAAAAGGCAAAATACACAAGGTGAACTAGTAATAGTAAAGATTTAGACACAAATGGATTGTGCTACATTTATTAAGGAAACAACTTGTTTTGTCATACACATCAAGGAAAGTGGATAGAAAGATTTCTATATTCTGCCTTTTTTTTTAGAACTATTTGAAAGCTACTGAAAACTAGAATATTTTCAAGACACCAGCAACAGTACTCCCAAGAATGATCATTTGAAATCTAACTTGGATTACGCATATTCAGAAAAAATTTATTTCTCCATTTAAATATCCATATAACCATGAGTGTAAAAAACAAATGTAAATATTCCACCTGCAGCACTTTCACTCTAAAACCCATTTTCAACACTGTTGACAAAAAAATAACATAACGTGTTAGCCTAAGTCATATATTACAGAAGAATTCTGAATAGGTAGAATCAGAAAAGGAGTTTTTTTAAGAGAAATCAGAACCTGTTCCAACTCTGCAGCCTCACTTGAATATGCTTGCAGAAGTTTACATGCACAGTAAAATTATATGATCAGAACATCTATCAGGTGAGGACATATTAGTGCCTGGAAAATGCAATTGCCCTTGCAGGCCAGATTTTAACGTGATTTTGATGCAATTGTCAGTAACAGCAGACAAATCATTCCGACGAAACAGGATGTCATGCTAAAGAAAAAAGATCTACACATGTGAGTATGTCATTCATTTCTTGACAGAAAAATAATGAAATGGTCTCAAAATAGGAATACTGTTTATCACAACAATAATTTCCCACAAACCCATGTAAAGAATTCAAAGTTCACTATCACTTCTTTATATGTGCTACAAAACCAAATATCCATCTAAGGATTAATAATGATAACCATTGAATCATCATTATATTATCTTAAATGTTTTTAAATTTCAAGTTCATATTTAAATATGCATCAATAATTACTAAAATTACTAATATCAGCTGTTAAGGTATCAATATAAAATACCTCACTGAAAATAATCCATGCTATTTTGGAGATTTAGTGATTCTTCATTTATTCTTACTTTCTGCCAAAGACCATGTTGGATACTTTCAAGATAGTACAAACATACATGATAGCCACCTAGCTTTTAAGCATAAACATCATTGATTGCTGGCAAGAAGAGACAGAAAGAAAACATTTTTAAATTGGAGGATGAACGTTACTGAAGGGTGGGAGTTAGTTTTCTTGGCAGGAGTCTTACCAGCCTGTAAGGAACAGTTGAATGATAAACAGTGTATCAGGACTACAAATGTGTTTCTGGTCTATGGTGTTTAAAACAACAATAACAGCAACAACAAAATATGATAGCTGAAAGATTAAATATATACAATTTAAAAATACGAAGTAGTCAACACTAAGAAATGTACCATTTTTCTCCCTTAGAAATTGGAAAACTTTTATACTATGTAATAATGATAATGAATACAAATTTGCACTTGCATAATTATAATTAGGCACTATCATGGCAAGAAAATCCAATATCATTCTCAGGCAAAACCCGTGTTTCTTTATGAAAATACTGGAGCAAGAAGATTAATATTTTATATGTAGGGCTTTAATGCAATGATGGAGCCCTAACACGCGATATTGCCAGCATTTTGGTGTTATTACTATTTTTATCCTATTGTACCAATGATTAATTAACCCAGGCCTACTTTCTCAAGCCAGGACGTTGAGGGTGATGAAACTCAGTGGACCACACTCAGCCAAAATTTTATGTACATAAGGAAGGGAGAAGAGAGCTCAGTGAGAAAGACAGAGACATCAGAGAATCAGAAATAGTCACGGGGCAATGTTGTGTTATTAGAGCTGTAATAGAATGATAAAGTAATACCAAAAAGCTTTGTTATACAGTAATCTGGATACACTATTTTCCCTGACTAGACTATTAAAGGGGATATATTCAGGAAATTTGTTTATTTTTGTTCCCTAACATCCAATTTGAGAATATTTCATGAAGAATAGCAATTAAAACTGTGCCTTATGTGTAGTAGGAGCTCAAATATTTCTTGATTTTCTTACTGATTCAGCCATAAATCCTCAGTTCAACATACAAGCACCTCTTAAGTACAATATTATGTAGTGTTGATTTATTACAATGCCATTTTTGTTTTGATTTTTTTTCATTTGTGTGTGTGTTACATATGAGTTCACTCATGAGAAGTGATTCATATGGGTCTGAGGAATACAGCTGTGAACAAACCAGACAAAAAGCCTTGACATCATTGTGAAAAAAAGCATACAATACACAAATGTACAAGTGAAACACATGGCAGGTGAAATGGTGATAAGTTCTATAAAGAAGACTAAAGCAGGAAAGGAGTAGAGAGTGCTGATATTTTAAATACAATAGTCAAAACAAGCCCCAATGATTTTGAAGTTGAAAAATGACTTGAAATTTGAGAGAGCTAGAGAGACAGCTATCTGGAGGGAAAACATTATAGGCACAGGAAGCAGAATGTTGTCAACAACAGTATGAGATAAGGTGGTCTATCAAAAGCATGAAAAGTTGATGTAATCACTTAGGGATTAAGTGTAAATAAGAGGCTCCAGGAATGATGCTTGAAGAACACCGAAATTTAAAAGGCTGAGAGATCAATTCCAGCACACGTGCTCCCTTTCTTTCTCCTCCCTCCTTGTTCTTTCTCCACTTAATTATCTGTGTGCTCTTATATACACTCAGGAATGAGAACTAGTAGAGCCAACTATATACTGTTGGCATTCTCCCAGTCATTAAGTGTCAAAAATAGCATACTGCCAATATTGCTCTAACTATCCCGAGTTGAGTGTTTTGCCGTGTGCGTTATTTACACCACTGTGGCCTTTCTCCCCTTCATTTTAGATTCTGGCTAACAGATTTGATCATAAGTTTAAAGCAATAGTATCAGGTCTGTCCTGAGAAAAACATTGCCAAGGTGAATATTAAAATATAAGTTTTATGGTGACTAGAGTTACCTTTAAGCAAATGGTGGAAAAAAACAGGGTAAAAAATTGCAAGTAAACAAAGACTGGGAAAGCCCTTTGATATTATGAAATGTATCACAAACTACTTCAACTTGGGAAGACTGATCAAAATAATATGAAGGAAACTATGGCCAGAGACATTTCATGATTTCAGAGGATTTAAAGAGAACAGAAAAGTAGATGTCAATGTAATATTTCTGGACACTTCTCCGTAGAGGCTTTGCTGAAAAGGCTCTGACTAATTCAGTTAGTGCTCCCATTTGCAGAAATGCAGTCCACAGGCATATCCATAATGTGTTCTTTCTTTTGGTTGGCCATAAAGCAACATTTTTAATGGAAATTTTACTAGTTATTAAAGAACCCCCCTCTTCCAGTCCAGTCCATTATGTCTTTTGAGGTTGAATTTACTTGAAATTTGTCTCAAAGAGTATTTAGATATTAAAGACTATTTAATCAAAACTCCCTGTTTTACAGATAATGAAATGAGGTCTAGGGAGGAGCAATAACTTGCTGAAAGTCAGTACATCAATTGGATGACATATCTGGCACTTTAACTTCTGTCTTCAGACTTTCTCTTCATGTGAAAAATTAGTAATAAGTAAATACAAAGCAAAGAAGACTATAAAGTTCTTCCTCCGCCTTTTAAACTCATTGCACATTTCCCTCTTCTAGAATATTCAGATGTATATTTTATACAAAGAATAATGCAAGACCTCTGTGATTTTCCTTTAGCTATTTGCCAGATTAGACATTATTACGCACTTTGAGCAAAGAAACCATGTCTAACTCATCTTTCAATATTGCTATGACACTTAAAATATTTCACATATTGCAAGAACCCACAGAATATCAACTCAAAGTTGATCAAGTGAAAGGAGTCACTTCTTGACATGTACAAAAATGAACCACACATATGAACCTTACGGTTTATTTTCCATTAAGTAATACCTGCTATCATTTACTTAGTGTTGAGTACTGTGCTAAGAAATTCACCACATCCATATTTTACTTTATCTTCACAACAACATAATGAGATAGGAGTTATTACTATCCTCATTTTATAGGTGAGGGAATTGAGGGTCAAGCAAAAATTTGCAACTTGCCATGATTATATAGCTAGTAAGATGTATGAAGCAGAGACTAGAATGTGGGCCTGGCTGATTTCAAATCTTGGGATTTTCTTAGATATTATACTGTACTTCCTCCTAATTAAAAAATAATAAAAAAACAATAATGAGATCTAGACTGAAAATTACCCTGGCTTGTACCAAAATCTAAATGGGACAATAGAAAAATGAAATTTTCCATATGATTTCTTGGGACTTATTACTCAACATTTTTCACTGTTTCTGGATTTTAGAAATGAATACAAAGATTTTGGCTGAAGACTGAAAGAAGTGTAGAAGTCTAACCCAAACAGTAATTCCACCAGCATTTACAAAAATTAAGAGTAAATCTGTTGGCCCACTAATGGTAGTAAATGAAATCTTTGGGAATGATTTCAGTGATGTATATGACAAAAGATATCTGAACTTTACTGCTTTTATGTTATATAGCAGCATATTTTTACAATTTAATTTCTTTTAACGAGACCTACTCCTATACAGCTACACTTAATAATGGCCACTAATGAGAACCCACAGTATGTTTAGTCTTTAGTCCTTATAACAGGCATGCAAGAATGCATTAGAATCGTTACTTTCCAAGACTATAATTGTCATAAAATTCTTGTTAGCCCAAGAAGACATTTAACTGGCACACTGTATGTTTCTGACAGTTTCCAAAGATTTCAGACAAAGGCAGAAAAAGGAGCTTACAAATGTCAGTGACTTGGGCTAGGATTGTTTTTCACACCTTGTGTGTAATCATGTCTTATTTAATCACTTTTGTCTTATTCAATCACTTTAGCAAACTTTTTTTAAATCAATGTGCTTCTAAAAATGCATTTGAGGATCTTTGTCAAATAAACTACTTTAGAAATTGTACCTCCACAGTTTTCTAAAATTGTGTCCACTTGTCCTTCTAGAATTTCCTGTCTGTAATTTTAGAGAACTCTATTTTTTCTGAGATCTTCATTGCATTCATATACTATTTCTGCATTAAAAACGAGGGACTGACATCACCTTCAAAAATTCTTGCAGGAGCAGAAGATAGGTATGAAGATGTATCTAACACTTTGGTCTATCAAAGGAATTCATGGCACCACATCTTGGGAAAACAGCTTCCTTGGGGAATATTCCACATGTGAATAATAATGTGAATCTTTGTATTATTGTCCGTGAAAGTAGCATTTGTTTGAATAAAAGAAAATTCTCCTGTAGTATGACATCCACATGGAATTCAAATGATTAAACACATATTGTTGGTCCTTTCAATATTGTATTACTTTTTTGCCCTCCATACTATGCTCCCGCCAAAAAAAGAAAGACATTGCAAATAACACTATTCAGTGTTAAATCTTGTCTATAAGCTTGTAAAATCTTGAGTGCAAAATGTAAGTTACTTCCTGTAGTATTGTTACTGTCAATATGAAAATATATTTGAAAAAAAGTTCTACCTAATAACACAGAGATATTATGTACTGTTTTTCTCTGTCTAAACAACCTCATTCAAGCTTAGGAAAACTTCTGCTAACATGGTTTAAAATTTCTCTCTCTTTTGCTTTCTCTCTCTCTCTCTCTTCCTTTTTCTCTTGCTCTCTCCCTGTTGCTCTCGTTCTTGTTCCTTCCTCTTTTTGATAGGTTCAATATTCTAATCACTGATTAGTGCACCAAGCAGCCTAATAAATATCTTTGATGGGAATTTAATGAGAAAAAGAAGTCCTCATAAATTTCAAGTGAAGTTTTACCAAAACACTTAATACATTACACTCAGCTTATAATAGAATGGAGGCTAATTTTTAAAAATTAGGAGGCCCAAATTAGGATTTTGGCTCTGCAAATTACAAGTCATATTGTCTTTCACAGTTCTTCATGCTCCAGATTTTATCTGTAGAATTTAAAAAAAACTTGCCCATATTTCTAGGTTGTTCTGAATCTTATATAAAATTCAGGATATAAAAATGAATTTAAAACTGTCAAGTAAAATACTTGAGTAAGGAAATTAGAGAAATATTAGTATTTCTCTAATTTGAGTCTCACAAAATAGTGAGAGTTGTAAATTCTAAATAATTTTAAGGCAATACAGTTTGATTATCTTCAAAGGTGGGAAGTAATTCCCACTAGGTTCGTGCCTTACTGACTGATTCAATAAATACTTAAGAATAAGTTAAAATTCAAATCTCACTTGGGAAATGTTTTAGGCCATTGAAATATTTTTTTCTTTTAAATCTCAATTTGAGCTGTCCAACACAGTATCTACTTGCCACATGTGGTTATTTATATTAATATTAAAATTAATTAAAATTAAAATTCAGTTCCTCAGTGTGCTAGCCACATTTCTAGTGGTCAATATCCACATGTGGCTTGGGCCTACTACATTTCACACTACTTATATGTAGACCTTTCCCATTGTCACAAAGTTCTATTGGACAGGACTACTAGATAGAGGGAAGGTGTCATTTGAGTTGGAGCTTGAAAAATGAATGACAGTTTACCTGTCAAAGAAACACATGCACATAGGTCAGCATAAGGCTGTGGTGTGTGTATGTGTGTGTGTGTGTGTGTGTTTGGAGGAGGGTGTTCCATTGAATAGCTTTAGTCTAAATAGTCTTAGTACCCCCCCCAAACCTTGTTTTTTTACTTTAGCAAAACTTTCATTTATAAATATCACATGTCTTTTATAAACCGGTATTACAAAGTTAAAACCTAACCCAGATGTATTCTATTTATCATGCTTTAGAGAAAATGGTGTATTAAGTAGTAGGCTTTTTTTTTTTTTTTTTTTTTTTGAGGCAGAGTCTCGCTCTGTCGACTAGGCTGGAGTGCAGTGGCACGATCTGGGCTCACTGCAAGCTCCGCCTCCTGGGTTCACGCCATTCTCCTGCCTCAGCCTCCCGAGTAGCTGGGACTACAGGTGCCCGCCACCACACCCAGCTAATTTTTTGTTTTTTTTTTTAGTAGAGGCGGGGTTTCACTGTGTTAGCCAGGATGCTCTCGATCTCCTGACCTTGTGATCCACCCACCTCGGCCTCCCAAAGTGCTGGGATTACAGGCGTGAGCCACCGCGCCCGGCCTAGTAGTAGGCTTTAATAGCACCACATAAACTGATGATACGATTCACATTTTTCATTCCTTTGTAATTTTTAAACTTATACTGAAGCTGAGTCACAGTCTATCAGAGTTTCACAGAATATTAATGATCACTAGTTTAAAACCCCTGTTCTCCAAGAGAAGAGACTAAGGCTCAAAATGAAGGTCTTGCCAACAAAATGTAGACTTTAAGTGACAAAGTCCGTTGTAATTTTACTAGTAAGACAAGAAATGGTAATACTTGAGGTTTCTCCCAATTTGCTATCAATTACTAATATCCTTATTCTTATGTTTTCCCCATATAAAACCAGACACATTTTATTATTAGATGCATGTAAAGATATAACCTCTAGCATGCTGATGATGAAGTCTATAGGCTTTTTATCAAATACATTATTTTTATTAGGTTGGTGCAAAACTAATTGGGGTTTGGCATTACTTTCCATGGCAAAAACCGCAGTGATTTTTGCACCAACCTAATATTACTCTCTGGATATCCAAATAGGCAGAACATTTTGAAGAGACCTAATGAAATTTAATAGCAATTTGCAAATTTACCCATGTTTTGGGAAAATTTAGAATTATTAAGTTAGAAAAAGTAGAAATCTATCTATACCCTATTTCTAAATGTAGAAAAGGTATTGATTTTTCAAGACTCAGGTAAAAATTCAACCTTCCAAATCATTAACACATTTAATACATTTTTAAGGTTTATCATTCATTAGGCACAATGCTAGATTCTAGCTACACATACCTAGAGTAAAATTTGATTATAGTCTTATGGATAAATAGATATGCAAAGAGATCAATAAAATTGTCAGTAAGAAACATACATTTATTAATTAAATACTATGTATAAGGTACACCATGTGGTAATTGCAATATTGGAGGAATGGACAAGTTTCCGTGGAAACCCAGAGAAAAGATCACCTAATTAATATTTCTCTATGTTTCTATAAATGCCATTTATTGCTTTGTTATGTCACTTACATTTTTATATTCTTCACTCTTCAGTAATTTGTGTATGAATTTATCTTCTTTAATAACGTATATGAAACTGATGGACAAGATATTATATTAGACCACAGAGCTTAGTATTCTGTTACGTACATGGTAGGTACTTCGTAAATGCTGCCTGAATATTTTTTTAGTAGTAAGAATAAGCTATGCAAGGTGCAATGCACGTTTGATTATAAGTGGACTTTCATTGGCTTATATTGATTTTTGAAAATAAATAAAACATTCTGAAAATATTGCAAAACAACATTATTTTTTTTCTTATTAGCAAAAAAAGAAACATTTTTAACAGTCCATAAGAATATTTGATTAAAGCTGCTTTTGGTTTTGAAGACCTTACTTCTCTCAGAAAGAATGATGATCCTGTAAATAGATTTTATGCTTCTTGAAGTAAGACTGTTACCCAACCATATGTTTATCTTTCTTTCTTGTCAGTAGGGATACAGTTGCCATGGTAACTGAGTTATGCAGAATGTAACAGAGCAATATTTGTTGACAGTTTCTAGTCAGATTACTGGCCAACCAGGCTCTTAGAGAAAAAAAGACAGTGCATATTACCAAAAATGTTCTCCTTAGTTTAAGTCAAACATATTCCCTATCCAAAATGTCAGTGCCATAGAAGTCCACTTATCTTTATGCAGGGGGGTATTTAAAAAATAATTGTGCTTGTCTTATATGGGGTGATTTCTCTGATGCAATATGATGTGCAAAGCCTTATTTATGGTGAGAAGCTTCAAAAAGTTACTTTTGAATTATTTTATCTAAGTAAGCACATTGTGTAGGAATAATGTTATGGGTAAGAAGGGCTAAAAGGGCAGTTACCATACTGATGATTCCTTTCTCTCAGAAATATTTTTAAAATGATTACAACATAGGAGATGTTTGGAAACTTACTTCATTTGTTGTGACCTAAATTATTTCTAACCAAAATTAAACACATTGTCCCATGGATGAAGAGAAAGACAAAAAAAAAAAAAAAAAAAAACATCTAAGTTGACTGCAGCTGCTCTGGAAATTTTCTTTTGGCAGACTGCAGTATGTCAGAAGATCATCTGAGTTATGTTTAGTGATACATGTATGTGTATTTCAAAAACTTACTAGCCATATAAAACTTATTTGCTCTCAAAGGCAAAGAAAAACATAAGCTGAAGGGACAGCTCCCAATGTAAGCTACATTATTACATAAATGGCTTTCTAGTCTAGGCTATGGAAAAGGTAGATGGTCTCAGATAAGGAAGGTGAAATGTGGGGCGAAGATCGCAAAAGTTCTAAAGAGAAAATCAGGCAAGACCAACTAATCAAAGAAAACAGTGAGGCTAGTGGCTCCTGATTCTTTCTCCAGCTAATTGGACTCCACATACACACCAAGAAGACCCAGTAAGAACACCACCAGCTGGCAACGAATCAGTCATTTGACATTTTCAGTGTTGGGTACAGGTCTGTTTACCCCTCCGTAAATAGAAATGCGTTAACCTCCCCAGTCTCTTCTCTACATCTCATCAACTCCCTCTAGCTCTATCTGTCTAAGGGGATCTGCTTGAAAGATTTCAGGAAGAGCCGCTAGAGCAAAATTCCTTAAAGTTAGGGTATTCAGAAAGTCCTTGAAATTGAATTAAAAAACACATTTTTATTTTAATTAACCTTTCATAGAAATTAAGCACTTCTTCCAATTAATGAATGCTGCTAACAGTCCACAGTGTTATTATCAGAACCTTAACTTGGTCACCAATAGAAATCATAGATATTATTTTACATAACATTACAGCTTTTGCCAATATCACTAAAAGCATTACTTTGAAATTGTGGTAGTATAAGGCCCACTCCTGGATATTTTTACTTAATGTATTAATAATTCACTGCATATATTATCATGATACAATTTATGTTATACAATATTTTTATATCTTCATTTCAGTATAATTGGTTTGTCATCCTTTGTATTTTATTTTATGCATTTAAAAATATTATTGTGAAGGGGTCTGTAGATTTCACCAAAGTGTCAAGGAGATGAGTACCATGACAAGTTTAATAACCTCTGCTATAGAGGGAAAGGAAGAAGTCACTAATTGTTTTCATGCAGCTTAAGTATTCACTGTTTAGAGTAGGCAATTATTTTACTCTGCAAATAAAGTAAAATTTGCTTTACGCTTCAAAAATTTGTCTGACGGAAAAGAAACACTTAAAGCATCTCTTTTAAAATACAGAATCTTGGGCTCATCCCTAGACTTACTGAATCAGAGGGAGTAACTTGGCAATTTTTACTTTAAGTAGCACAAATCTGTGCTTTTATCTTAGGAAAAATTGAGGAAAGACTGAATTAGAGGAACTATGAATGACTGAAAAGAGGAATTCAGTGGGAGGTCAAACAACTAGGTGACTGGACTTTTAAAACTAGAGTACCTCATGTTGTCACTCATAGGTGGAAGTTGAACAGTGAGAACACATGGACACAGGGTGGGGAACATCACACACTGGAGACTGTCGGCAGGTGGGGAGCTGGGGGAAGGATAGCATTAGGAGAAATACCTAATGTAAATGTCATTAATCTCCAGTGAAATCTCCAGTGAAATAGATAACATAAATAAAAAATAATCACAGCATCAGGAAACAAAGGACACACTTAGAGAAATGCAAAATGTTCTGGAACGTCTCAACAGTAGAATCGAAGAAGAAAAAGGAAGAACTTTAGAGCTCATTGGGAGGCTAAGGTAGGAGGATCACTGGAGGTCAGGAGTTCAAGATCAGCCTATCCAATATGGTGAAATCCTGTCTCTAATAAAAATACAAAAATTAGCCAGACATGATGGCATGTGCCTTTAATCCCAGCTACTTGGGAGGCTGAGGCAGGAGAATCATTTGAACCCAGGAGGCGGAGGTTGCAGTGAGCTGAAATGGCACCACCGCACTCCACCTTGGGCAAGAGAGTGAGACTTCATCTCAAAAAAAAAAAAGAAAAGAAAGAAAGAACTTCAGGCTGGGCATGGTGGCTCATGCCTGTAATCCCAGCCCTTTGGGAGGCTGAGAAGGGTGGATCACCTGAGGTCAGGAGTTCAAGAGCAGCCTGGCCAACATGGTGAAACCTGTCTCTACTAAAGATACAAAAATTAGCCAGGTATAGTGGCATGTGCCTGTAATCCCAGCTACTCAGAAGGCTAAGGCAGGAGAATTGCTTGAACCTGGGAGGCAGATATTTGCAGTGAGCTGAGATTGCACCACTGCACTCCAGCCTGGGTGACAGCCTGGCAAGACTCTGTCTCGAAAAAATAAAAATAAAAATAGAACGTCAGCGCTCCAACAGAAAGTTTTCAAATTAACCCAATCCAACAAAAACTCACAAAGAGAATAAAAAAATAATGAGAGCATCCAAGAAGTTTGGTATTATGATAGATGACCAAACGTAAGAATAATAGGCATTCCTGAGGAAGAGGAGAAAACTAAAAGTTTGGAAAACATATTTGGGGGAATAATTGAGAAAAACTTCCCCAGCCTTTCTAGAGACCTAGACATCCAAATATAAGAATCTCAACGAACACCTGGGAAACTCATCATAAAAAGACCATCACCTAGGCACTTCGTTATCAGGTTATCTAAAGTCAAGACAAAGGAAGAATCTTAAGAGTTGTGAGACAAAAGCACCAGGTAACCTATACAGAAAAACCTGTCAGATTAACAGCAGATTTCTCAGATGAAACCCTACAAACTAGAAGGGATTGGAGCCCTATCTTCAGCCTCCTCAAACAAAACAATTATCAGCCATTAATTTTGTATTCAGCAAAAGTAAGCTTGATAAGTGAAGGAAAGACAGTCTTTTTCCAACAACCAAGTGCTGAGAGAATCCACCACTACCAAGCCAGCACTACAAGAATTGCTAAAAAAGAGCTCTAAGTCTTAAAACAAATCCTGAAAACACATCAAAACAGAATCTCTATAAAGCATAAATGTCACAGGGCCTATAAAACAAAGATACAGTAAAAAACAAACAAACAAAGCCCTAAGGTATACAGGCAACAAACAGCATGATGAATAGAATAGTACCTCACATCTCAATATTAACGTTCAATGTAAATGGCCTAAATGCTTCACTTAAAAGACAGAATTGCAGAATGGAAAAAAAAAATTCACTAACCAACTATCTGCTGCCTTCAAGAGACTCACCTAACACATAAGGACTCACATAAACTTAAGGTAAAGGGGTGGAAAAAGACATTCCATGCAAATGGACACCAAAAGTGAGCAGTAGTAGCTATTTTTATGTCAGACATAACAAACCTTAAAGCAATAGCAGTAAAAAAGACAAAGAGGGACATTATATAATGATAAAAGGCCTTGTCCAACAGGAAAATATCACAATCCTAAATATATATCCACCTAATACTGGAGCTACCAAATTTATAAAACAATTACTACTCGACCTAAGAAATGAGATAGACAGCAACACAAAAATATTGGGAGAGTTCAATACTCCACTGACAGCACTAGGCAGGTCATCAGGACAGAAAATAAACAAAGAAACAATGGATTTAAGTTATACCCTGGAACAAATGGACTTAAGAGCTATTTACAGAACATCCTACCCAACAACCATAGAATATACATTCTATTCATCAGCACATGGAATTTTCTCCAAGATAGACCATATAATAGGCCACAAAACAAGTCTTAATAAATTTCACAAAATTGAGATTATATCTAGTACTCTTTCAGACCACAGTGGAATAAAACTAGTAATCAACTCCAAAAGGAATGTTCAAAACCATACAAATACGTGGAAATTAAGTAACCTGCTCCTGAGAGATTATTGGGTCAACAATAAAGTCAAGATGGAAATTTAAAAATTCTTTGAACTGAATGATAATAGTGACACAATCTATCAAAACCTTTGGGATATAGCAAAGGAAGTGCTAAGAGAAAAGTTCATAGCCATAAATGCCAAATCAAAAAGCCTGAAAGAGTGCAAATAAAAAATCTGAGGTCACACCTCAAGAAAATAGAGAAATGAGAACAAACCAAATCCAAACCCAGCAGAAGAAAGGAAATAACAAAGATCAGAGCAGAAATCAAATGAAATTAAAAGAAGAAAAACAATACAAAAGATAAATGAAATAAAGCCTGTTTCTTTGAAAAGATAAATGAAATTGATAGGCCATTAGCAAGATTAACCAAGAAAAGAAGAGAGAAAATCCAAATACGCTCAGTGAGAAATGAAATGGGAGCTATTACAGGTGACACCACAAAGACAAAAGGTCATTCAAGGATACTATGGACACCTTTGCATCATAAACTAGAAAATCTACAGGAGATGAATAAATTCCTGAAAATATAAGTTCCTCCTAGGGGACATGGATGAAGCTGGAAACCATCATTCTCAGCAAACTAACACAGGAACAGACAACCAAACACCGCATATTCTCACTCGTAAGTGGGAGTTGAACAATGAGAACACATGGAAAAATGGGAGGGGAACTTCACATACTTGGGTCTGTTGAGGGGTGCAGGACTAGGGGAATGATAGCATTAGGAGAAATACCTAATGTAGATGATGGGTTGATGGGTGCAGCAAACCACTATGGCATGTGTATACCTATGTAACAAACGTGCACATTCTGCACATGTATCCCACAACTTAAAGTATAATAATAATAATAATAAATTACCAAGAACAAAAAAGTCCATGACCAGGGGGATTCACAGCTGAATTCTACCAGACATTCAAATAATAATTGGTACCAATTCTATTGACACTACTCTACAGGATAGATAAAAAAGGAATCCTCCCTAAATCATTCTATAAAGCCAGTATCACCCTAATACCAAAACCAGGAAAGGACATAACAAAAAAAGAAAACTACAGACCAATATCCCTGATGAACATAGATGTTGAAATCCTTAACAAAATACTAGCTAACCAAATCCAACAACATATCAAAAAGATAATCCACCATGATCAAGTGGGTTTCATACCAGGGATGCAGGGATGGTTTAACATACACAAGTCAATAAATGTGATACACGACATAAACAGAATTAAAAATGACATGATCATCTCAATAGATGCAGAAAAAGCATTTGACAAAATCCAGCATCCATTTATGATTAAAACCCTCAGCAAAATTGGCATACAAGGGACATACCTTAATGAAATAAAATCCACCTATGACAAACTCACAGCCAGCATAATACTGAATGGGGAAAAGTTGACAGCATTCCCTCTGAGAACCTGAAAAAGACAAGGATGCCCACATTCACAACTTCTATTCAACATAGTACTGGAAATCCTAGCCAGAGTAATCAGACAAGAGAAAGAAATAAAGGGCATCCAAATCGGTAGAGAGTCAAACTGTCACTGTTTCTGATGATATAACTGCATACCTAAAAAACCCTAAAGACTGCGCCATAAAGCATCTATAACTGATAAAATAATTCAGCAAGGGCTGGGCGTGGTGGCTCACATCTGTAATCCCAGCACTTTGGGAGGCCGAGGCAGGTGGATCACCTGAGGTCAGGAGTTCAAGACAAGCCTGGCCAACATGGCGAAAACCTGTCTCTACTAAAAATACTAAAAATTGACCGGGTATGGTGATGGGTACCTGTAATACCAGCCACTTCGGAGGCTGAGACAGGAGAATTTCTTGAACCCAGGAGGCAGAAGTTGCAGTGAGCCAAGATTGGCGCCATTGCACTCCAGCCTGGGTGACAGAGTGAGACTCTGTCTCAAAAAACAAACAAACAGACAAACAAAACAAACAAAAAAAGAATTCAGCAAAGTTTTAGGATACAAAATTGATGTACACAAATTAGTAGCTCTGCCATATACCGACAGCAATCAAGCTGAGAATCAAATCAAGAACTCAACCCTACTTAGGAATATACTTAACCAAGGAGGTGAAGGACCTTTATAAGGAAAACTACAAAACACTGTTCAAAGAAATCACAGATGACACAAACAAATGCAAACACATTCCATGCTCTTGGATGGGTAGAGTCAATATTGTGAAAATGACCATACTGCCAAAAGCAATCTACAAATTCAATGTAATTCCCATCAAAATATCAGCGTCATCTTTCACAGAACTAGAAAAAAAATCCTAAAATTCATATGGAACAAAAAGAGAGCATTCACAGCCAAACCAAGACTAAGCAGAGAGAACATATCCTGAGGCATCACATTACCTGATTTCTAACTATACTATAAGGTCATAATCACCAACACAGCATGGTACGGGTATAAAAATAGGCACACAGACCAATGGAGCAGAAAAGAGAACACAGAAATAAACCCAAATACTTACAGCCAACTGATCTTTGATAAAGCAAACAAAAACATAAAGTGGGGAAAGGACAACCTATTCAACAAATGGTGCTGGGATAATTGGCAAGCCACATATAGGAGAATTAAACTGGGTCCTCATCTCTCACCTTATACAAAAATCAACTCAAGATGGATCAGACTTATATCGAAGACCTGAAACTATAAAAATTCTAGAAGATAACATTGGAAAAACCTTTTTAGACATTGGCTTATGCAAGGACTTCATGAACGAGAACCCCAAAGGAAATGCAATAAAAACAAAGGTAAATACGTGAGAATTAACTGAATTAAAGGGCTTTCACATGGCAAAAGGAACAGTCAGCGGATTTAACAGGCAACACACAGAGTGGGAGAACATCGTCACAATCTATACATCCAACAAAGGACTGATATCCAGAATCTACAATGAATTCAAACAAATTAGTAAGAAAAAAATTCCATCAAAAAGTGGGCTAAGGACATCAATAAACAATTCTCAAAAGAAGATATACAAATGGCCAGCAAACATGAAAAAATGCTCAACATCAGTAATGATCAGGGAAATGCAAATCAAAACACAATGGGATACCACCTTACTCTGGTAATGATGGTCATAATTAAAAAATAAAAAAAAATAGATGTTGGCATTGATGCAGTGAAAAAGGAACACTTCTATGGTGCTGGTGGGAAAGTAAAGTAGTGCAACGACTATGGAAAACAGTGTGGAGACTTTTTAAAGAACTAAAAATAGAACTACCATTTGATTCAGCAATCCTGCTATTGAGTGTCTACCCAGAGGAAAAGAAGTCATTATATAAAAAAGGTACTTGCACACGCATGATTATAGCAGCATAATTTGCAATTGCAAAAATGTGAAACCAACTCAAATGCTCATCAATCAAAGAGTGGATACAGAAACTGTGGTATGTATATGATGGAATACTACTCAGCCATAAAAAGAAATGAATTAATGGCATTCACAGTAACCTGGATGGGATTGGAGACTATTATTCTAAGTGAAGTTACTCAGGAATAAAAAAACAAGCATCGTATATTCTCACTCATAAGTGGGAGCTAAACTATGAGGATGCAAAGTCATAAGAATGACACAATGGACTCTGGGGACTCAGGGGGAAACAGTGGGAGGGGGTTGAGGGATAAAAGACTACAAATCGGGTTCAGTGTATACTGCTCAGGTGATGGGTGCACCAATATTTCACAAATCACCACTAAAGAACTTACTCATGTAACCAAATACCACCTGTTCCCCGAAAACCTATGGAAATAAAAAAATATAAAAAATAAGTAAATAAAAATAAAGTGAATGTCCTGGAGAGAGCATATAGTTGGATCCTGTTTTTTAAATTCATTCAGCCTGTCTGTATCTTTCGATTGAAGAGATTCATCCATTTACATTTAAAGTAATTACTGATAGGGAAGGACTTACTGTTGCCATTTAGTTCATTGTTTTCCATATGTCTTGTAGCTGTTTTGTGCATTTCCCCTCTTACTGACTTCCTTGGTGTTCTGTTGACTTTTTGTATTGATGTGCTTTTAATGCCTTATTATCTCCTTTCATGTATATTTTGTAGTTATTACTGTGATTACATAAAACATCGTGGTTATAGAATTCCATTTTAAACTGATAACAATTTAAACTGATAACATATAAAATTCAACTACTTTACTGCTCCATCTTCCACACTTTATGTTATCAATGTCACAAAGTATATCTTTCTATGTTGTATATACATTAACATTGACTTTTAATGTTTTTATCATTAAAATTATATGGACCAAAATCACAACAGTACAGGATATATTAGCCCATGTATTTACCATTACTAGAGAGCTTTATATTTTTGGATGGCTTTGTGTTACTGCCTACTGCCTTTTTTGTTTCAAATTGAAGGACTCCCACTAGCATTTCTTATAGAGTAGGTCTAGTGGTAATAGGCTTCTTTGGCTTTTGTTTATCCGGGAAAGTGGAGGAGTAAGGCCTGGAACAGGATTTTCCCTTACAGCCCTCAGAAAGAACCAACACTCCTGACAACCTGATTTCAAAATTATAGACTCCAGAACTGTGAGAACATAAATTTATCTTGTTTTATCTGCTCCGTTTGTGGTGGTTTGTTATTGTGGTCCTATCAAACTAATACATCCAGTAACTTAATTACTGTGATGTAAAGTTAACCATTATTAAAACATCTTATGTTATAGGATAAGGGGATAATAAAGAAGAAAACAAAAATTTTATATACACTCAAAACAAAATTCAGCATACATATTGAAAATTATTACAGTACTCATAACTAAAAACTGATTGCATGGTTGTAGCTTCTATTTATACTTACCTTTTCCTACTTTCCATTGCTTGCATTCTTTGTTCTCAGCAAGAATGTCAGTTGGCCATGGTTCTTTGTCTGGTGGGTAACACAAACCTTCATTCTTGTAGGGTCTTGGCTACTGGTAGTCCTGCCTGGATTTGGTTGTCATAGTTTTCCATTGACTTTAACCACAGGGCATGGCAGCACTAACAGATATCCAAAAATATCTCCTGCCTCCCAGACATAGTCTTCCCTTACCTCTATTGTATAGCAACAGTCCGATTTATTCTTGGCAGTCAGGATCAATTGTTCCAATTAGCACAGTAACTAAAAATAAGCAAAATTTACTTAGAGGCATGAGAAGCCCAAAGTAGATGGGTAGCAGTCTTAACTTCTATTTCAATGAAATCATTGTTGGGTCTTCTGGTAGAAGCAGTCTTCCCTCTGGAACTATAATCTCTTGGCCAATACAGCATAAATTCATCTGAACAAGAAGAAACAATTTTGTTCATGGGTCAACAGAGGCAGTAGTGAGTGGTGTCACTCCCATTTCTACCCTTGATTTTTTGACACACATATTGTGTGTATAGTAGAACCAGCATTATATGTTGGACACTGATTCAGAGCATATACATCTTCCTGGAGAACCTTGCCCCAGCCCTGCAAGTTACTGCTACTTAGCTGCCACCATCACTGACTCATCAAAAGATTATTACACTGAGTTATCAGGCCAGCTGCTGCAGCATGGTGAGAAACACAGTAAAATTATTGAATTCCATGAACATAAGCATATTGCCTATAATTGCTGTGAAGTGAATTATTTAATCATAAATAATGGTGTATTATATACCATGGTAGTGTGTAAGGTATTCTGTAAGTCTGCAGATGATAGTTTTTTCAGAATCATTGTGTTCAGGGAAGGCAAATATTTTTCTAAAGTAAATGTCCATTCCAGTCACATAACAGAGTGCTGCTTCTTTCATAATAGAAATGGTTAAATGTAATTAATCAGTTACCAAATAGCTGTCTGTTCATCTGGTGAATAGTCCATATCAGAGACTCAGTGTTGGTTTCTGCTGCTAGCAAATTAGACACTCAGCAGTGGTGGTAACAAAATCAACCTTGATGGGTGGAAGTTTCTGTTGCTGAGCAATGCATAATCTCCCTCTCTGCCATCATGGCCATTGTTATGAGCCCACTGGTTAATACAGGAGTGTCTTGGAAAAAAAGTCTGATTGCTATCATCAGAATTGGTCATTCTATCCATTTAATTTTTTTCTCCATCCATCTGGGAATTTTCTCCTCTTCCTAAAATTTAAAACCAGCTTGAGCTTCTGCCTACTGAGAGAATTTTCCTTCACCGTTGTCATTCAGAGATGTCTCAGAAAGGGGCTGCTGTGCTGCAGCTGTCCACCTTCAGGTGGTACTGCATATCATACAGAACAATCTGTAAACCAGACCTGAGTTTTCTCTTATTCAGTGAAACAATCACAAGGAACTCCACATGAGGCTATAAGAGTGGGATGAGTGAGTAAAGGTAATATAACAAGCGTTGAAACTATAAGCATTGGGGCTACTTTGTTACATAACTTCCTTGTGCCTTTGGGTTTACTCAATCATGATATTGTTTGTCACTTCCATTTAATAATGCAATGCTGTTGTGCAAGCTCAACTTTATAGATTCATGGCTTAGACAATATCCAGTTTATGATGAGAAACTCAGGTCATATGTTGACTTGGTGGTTCATAATCAAGCATTCATAATTTACTAAGGCCCAGTACCAAGCAAAAAGCCACTTATCAAAATGACAAAACCTTCAAAAAGCATCTCTATCTGCCATAGACACTTGAAGCACCATTGGATCTGTTGGCTCATGTGGCCCAAGTGACAGAACAGCTTGAACAGCAACCTGGGCCTTCTAGAAAGCCTTCTCTTGTGCTGGACACCACTTAAAACTAGTAGCTTTTTATTTCAGTTGAAAAATGTACTGGAGTAGTATACCTCAATGAGATATGATTGCCTCCAATGGCTAAAGAGGCCCATTAGATGTGTATTCTTCTTTTTCGGTTGTACAAGGATTCAGATGCACTCACGTATTCTTCATCTCAGGAAGTATATCGTGACATGCTCCACACCACTGGACCTCTAGAAATTTCACTGACATCGAAGGCCGCCGAATTTCTGTGAAATTTATTTTGTTACCTTCTAACACAAGGAAATTTTTTACCAATAATCCTAGAGTAATTGCTACTTTCTACATACTATATCCAATCAGCAAAATATTATCAATGTAATGGACCAGCATAATGTCTTATGGAAGAGAAAAGCAATCAGATTTTCCTTACATCTATGATGGCATAGGGCTGGAGCATTGATATACCCATGGAGTATAACAGTAAAGGGGTATTGCCGGTCTTGTCGGCGGAAAGTCAACTGCTTCTGGTGGTCTTTATTAACAGACGTAAATAAAAAAGCACTTGCTACATCAATACCCACATACTAGGTGCCAGGGGATGTGTTAATTTGCTAAAGAAATTAAGTCACATCAGATACAGTGGCTGTAATTGGAGTTATGACCTTGTTAAGCTTACGATAATCCACTGTCATTCTCTAAGGTCTATGTGTTTTCTGCACAGAACAAATAGGTGAGTTTAATGAGATGTTGGGGGGAGTATCTTTCAAGTCCATGATTGTGACACTAACCTCTGGAGTTCCTCCAGAAATGTGGTACTGCTTTTGTTTACAATTTTTCGAGGTAGAGGCAGTTCTAGTGGCTTTAACTTGGCCTTTCCTACCATAGTAGCCCTCATTCTGCCAGTTGCTGGATATTTCTATTTCAATTATGTATTCTGAAACTGAGGGATTTACCAAAAGATGGGTTTGGAAACCCTCTGAGCTCATTGCCTGATGGATCTGAGCTAAAGCATCATTGACCACACTAACTCTACAAACCAAAAATTGGACTGGTTACACTTAGTAGTATTTTTGGCCACCTGGAATTAGTGTGAGTTCAGAACCAGTGTAATTATGGCTAATAATTAATGCCCAAAAAGTCTGATTATTTGCTTTTTTCCAATGCACAGTAACCCTAATAGAAGACTTTAGGTTCATTTGGGGAAGTCTGGGAGAAAGATTAATGGTATACATTTTTGGCAGTATACTAGGGTTCTTCTCCACAGGAGCCTGGACTCCCATTCATTCAAGAAGTCGTAGGTCTGTAAACTGACTCAAGTTTCAAGATTGATTGAGCGATTATAATTTTCTGTTTTGGTGATTCATATTACAGAAGTGTTTGAAGTCAATTACGTAATTGACAATAAAGAAATAATTACAGTCTGGTTTGCAAAGACCAATCATATTGGCTACTTGATCAGGATTTTCATTGACGATAAACAGGCAGTTGACGAAATGCTTTCTTGATGTGTGCCTATCTATTTCCCTTGCCAATTACTGTGACCATACCTACCTTGACTTTGGCAATTAAGTGTTGCCACTTGGCCTCTGCAACCCCAGAATCCATTTAAAGATTCCTGTTTAGTGGTCACCCCATTGATTTAGACATCCTTATTCATTGGCAGTAGTTCCCACTGTAATTTCTAACCTAAGGGAAGGAGAAACGCCGGAGTTTTTCAGTAATGCCAGGGCTCCACTTGCAACTTTATATGTCATAGTTGTAATGACAGAAGTCTTCTGTAGACCCTTCTGGAATGGGTAAGCAAGTTTTACATAATAAATTCATTGTAAGTTTTCAATCTCCCTAAGCCTTTAGATACCTTCTTCTACAGTATACCAAGGAAGTTCTGGTACTTTATTTTTATTTAGCATGGGCACCTTTTGGTCCATATTTCAGCCAGCCATCCAAACAAATTATTAGAAAGCTCTAACTTAAGCTGCAACATTGAATACGCTCTGCTTTGTGGGCCCATATAAAAAATTCAACTTGATATAATGGTATGTTCCATTCACCATTATTCCACATCCCGAATATTCATTCCCGTATATATTCTCCACATTTTTGTTTATTCATAAATTGGAAAACGTCATACAGTTCTTTTGGAGTATAGTGCACTTCCTCATGGGTAACACTTTGTACCTTACCCTTTAGGGCCTGCTGGGACTTGTGCCTAGTTATAGGTCTAAAAGCAAAGAAAGACATTAGGGGTAGGTCCTAAAGAGACACAGAAGTGCCTTATAAGGGAACTACCTCTGGGAAGGTCATTAAAATTCCTCAGGGAAAGACAGGGTAACCTCCTCAAACAGGGGTAGAAAAGCTGCTCCTACTAAGAAGAATCATCAACATTTAGGGGTTCAATATTCCCAGCTTCATCAGGATCTGTCCATATGTGCCCAGTCCAATTTTAAGATTCTCAGTCCTTCTCATCTAATACTCTTGTCTTGACAGAAGATATTTTACAAGGTTGAGAATTCAAGTCACTTTGTAATTTATTCACTCACAGGATGAGTCTCTGGATTTGGTTTTCAACACTCTCAACCCTGTGACTATGGAAGATAGAGTTTTCTCAGGGAAGACATAAAAACTTTCAGATAATTTATCTGGACCTTTAGCTGGGAATTATAAGCCTTAAGCTCATGCTTCACCTCCTGCCCATCCACTTCCAATAGCATAGTTAGAAGAAACCAGCCAGTTACATTATTCTCATTAGTTTGACAAAATGTTCTAAGGTATCGAATGCCTGGTTACTCAGAACTTTGCCTTTTTGTAAGGGGTTTTAGTTCTCTATTTTTAAAATAACTGTTAGATTAGGGGTATTTAAAGGTGATATTTCACATATCTGTATTGCCACATTATGCCATTGACTATCAGTGTCCTTTTTACCAATAAAAATAGAGTAATTAGTGCCTTGAAATCTAATAAGGTTAGAGAAGAATGTCCAAAAAAACCAAATAATTAAGAAACTAATTTTTAAGATTATGTTGCTGTGAAAATCTCTTGGTACCAAAATCTATATCATTTGGGGTTTCCAGAGAAACAGAACCAGGAGAGACAGACAGAGAGAGAGAGAGAACTGATAGATAATTAATACAAATAAAGATAAACATATATATCTTAAATAGATTGGTAGATAAAGAAGTCTATAGATTATCTCAGTCTATTTATCTCTAGAAGCGTCTATCCATCTATTTATTTTTCTACCTATCTGTAGAAATACATTTCTTGTGAGAAATTATCTCACGCAGTTGTGGGGGCTGGCAAGTCTGAAATTGGTAGGGCAGGCCAGCAGTCTGGAAAGTCAAGTAGGAGTTGATGCTGCAGTATTGAGGCAGAATTGCTCTTTTTTTCAGTTAGCATCCATTTTCATTCTCAAAACCTTTGAACTAACTGGGTGAGGTCCTACTCACATTATCCAGTGTAATTTTTTAGATTTAAAGTCAACTTATTGTAGATGTTAACTACATACAAAGAATATGTTCACAGTAATACATAGATTATTGTTTGATTATTATAAATAATTGGGGACTATCTTCTAGCTAATTTAACACAAAAAGCTAATAATCACACATAGCATCTACCTGAAATATTACTATTTTTGTTAAAAAAATCTATTTAATTTTTTAAAGATTAGATATCGATCTAAAATGCATTCTATCTAATATAACTTTAGAACTTATCTTTGTAAATGAATATATTGTTCTGACTCATTTGAGAATAACTGAGGATTGGAGATATTGAATGTTATGGGTTGACACGTGGTCACCCAAAATACACATGTTGAAGTCCTAATCCCCAGTGCCTCAAAATGTGACCTTATTTGGAGATAAGGTCTTTACAGAGATAACCAAGCTAATGAGGGATGATTACAGTTGACCGCAATACAAAATTATTGATGTCCTTATGAAAGGGGAAAATTTAGGCACAGGGGTACAGGTAGAACACCATGTGATGAGACACAGGGAGAAGATAATCATCTGTAATTCAAGAGGGATACCTGAAATAGATCTTTCTTTCACAGCTTCAGAAGGAACAAACCTCACTGACACCTTGATTTTGTATTTCTAACTTCTAGAACTGTGAGAAAGGATTTGTTTGTTTGTTTAAACCACCCAGTTTGTGATGCCTTGTTATGGCAGCCTCAGCTGTCTTGAACAGTTCTTTACATGCCTGATTACTTCAGTACCTGTCTTCTAAAAATAAAAGTAAAAATATTCTCTTACATAGCCAGAGTATAATTATTACAATCTGCACATTTGATATCTGCTATAATACTATTATCTAATCCACAGTCCCTAAATACATTTTTACCATTGTTGAAACAATGTATGTTAAAGCTATACAATTTTCCTATTCATCATCGAATACAGGAGCATGCATTACATTTAGTTTTCATATCTCCTCAGTCTCTTTTAATTTGAATCAGTTCCTTATCTTCTTTTTATAATCCTTAATATTTTTTGAAGTATACAGGCCTGTTATTTTGAAGTATATCCCTAAATATTAGATATTTTCTCATGATTATGTTTAGTTTATACATTCTCATTATTATGTTTAGTTTATACATTCTAGCAGGGATAACAGGAAAGTGATATAAGCATTCCAAGGCATCATAATAGAAAACAAGTGATATGAGTTTATTTTATTATTGGTGATTTTAACTTTGATTACTTATATAAGGTGCTGTCCTCCAGATTTCTCCACTTTCAAGACACTTTTCCCCTCTTTTTAATTAATAGGTAGTTTTTGAGAAGATACTTTGAGATGATATAGATATCCTGTTCTTTATTAGACTATCACTCACAAGCTTAAAATTTCAGTGATAATTTTCTAATTCCATCATTCCTTCTACATTTACTAGTTGGCATTCTATTTTTTCTCCCCCATTTACCTATTTACTTATTTTTATCACTATGGAAGTATGGATTCTTACACTATTCAATAAGTTATAATCCATTACTATTAGTATTTATTTTGATGTTTAAATGTTGTCACAATTGGCCCAGTATAGGGTTTTTCAAGATGACTTTGTGTCCTTTTGACATGTCCCCATGATTTTTTGAACACTTTTTTACTTTCTAGTATAAGAAGACATCTAAGATCATCTTGTACATTCCCTATCTCATTCCTTGGGGGGCATGCAAAAACTTGATATTGTTTTTAATCCTTGAGATGTATAAGAAGACCATTCAAGATCTGTGGTAAGATGCCCTAGGAACAAGACCTTCAATCTCATAGGAAAATAATTTCAAAACCTATCTAACATAATAGAACTGAAGTATCCACAATATATTGTACATAGCATGGATTATGTTCACCTAGAAAATTTTTAAGGCATGTGTAACCAATACCCTCTTTAACCAATAAGGGATTACAATAAAATAGACATTAAGAATTTCTAGAACATGGACATATGTTGTTATCAAGTGAGTTTCCTCTTGCTAGAAGACAAAGTCATTGCTCTTCATTTTGTGTCCCCTACGATGCTGAAAACAGTGTTGAGCATATAATATTGAAGTCAATTATTTATAAGAAGTGTGGTCGCAAGACGTCTAATTCAAACATGCCTGATGGCATGGGATTGCATCCCCTTAATACTTTTTAATGTCTATTTTATTGATATTATTTTTATAGTTAATGTGGTTATTAGTTACACATGCATGAATTATTTTCAAGGTTAAGATTATTTCATCCATGATATATAAAATCTCACACACGCAATGTATAACAATTATACCTATATATTTTATGGTATCCTCTCATCAGAATGGTCCCTTGTAAAAGTAGGAGAGGAAAAAGAATATTCCAGGGATGGCATTGTTTTTTGGGTCTTATTACAGAATCAATATTTTCAAGATCCTGAGTAGTAAAAGCTACCTGAACCAATTGAAACAGTTTGGTTATTTGGCGTGTGCTGAATTCCCAAACTCATTAGGCTCAGCATTCCACTCCTCCTATGCCAAAGCAGAAGGCTCAACACTGAAGTCAAGCAAGCAACGTGAGGCTTCCTGTCACAACAGGTAATTCTTGGCTCTTAAAAAGCAAATACTTTGCAGAAGCGCAGGTGTATCTGTATTTCCCCCATGAGTCTAGCAAGTTATTTTCATGGTTACCTGAATCTCTTATTCTGCCAGCCATAGTTTTCTTATCCATGCTATCACTTCAGTCCTCTAAGAAAAGGCAACTCCACAAGTTCAGAGGTTTCCACATTTGTTGAATTTTAGATGTTAAAATCACATTGTATTTAAAATTGCTTGGGGACTGTTGTCATTGCAAATAGGTAATACAACAGCTTTGTGCTTACCAGCTTCCCTGATATATTATCAACTCCATGTTGTGGATTATTTGGGCACATCTGGCATTTGAGTTTCTATTGACATAATTGCAAATATATCATGTGTTGAGATCTCAGCTTTTATACTGGCTACCTAGGAGAATATTTGAAAATAACTCTCTCTTTACCTC
This sequence comes from Pan paniscus, assembly GCF_029289425.2. NCBI lineage: Eukaryota > Metazoa > Chordata > Mammalia > Primates > Hominidae > Pan > Pan paniscus. Next base: position 126,733,333 of record NC_073272.2, read on the forward strand.
TCATGAGGATTATTGCTCAGCTGTTCAGGCTCACTAACCACTCCTCTGTAGAGAAGTTATGGAGGAAACCTAGGGGGAAAAAAAAAAACATTTCCAGAAGTGTCTCAATAGATCCATTGGCAATCTACCATGGTTAGTTTAAAAATATTGAGATGTTTTGGGGACCCTCAAACTTTTGAGGTGAAGGTTATGTTCTGGCATCCTTGTTGGTGAACAATAGTCTCTAATAGTTAAAAACTTGCTATTCATACATCCACAAATATATTTTCTTTGAAGTTATTAACAAATGTAAAGGTTTCCCCATACATACTAGATAATTATTTTCTCATGACTCAAGAAAATGTCACTGCCAGATATGTCCACTCAGTCATATTCACACAAACTTGAAAAACAACCTAATGCTGTAAATTGCATTGTTACCTGTTACTTTTAAACAGTACCTTTACATTAAGGCACTTAGCAATGTTAAGAAAGAGAACATAATGAAGTGACAAATCATATTTATATTACCATGATGTCTAGCCATTTGAATAGTAAATATAGATCAATATCCTACCTGCCCATGTGTTGCAAATGGCATCTGGATTTCATATCTGCAATGATAATATGCCAGCTCTTTCCCTAGTGATCTTATTAGTTGTCTGCTACATGTCTAAATAATAAGATACTAAGGGAGTTGTAGGTAGCAAATAGGCCCTTATTGTTAAGATCTGTAAGTATGGAAAATAACTTATTTCTTAGAGATATGACAGTTCACTAATTTCTACAGATAAGTCAGGGTACATTGTGAACACTGGTTTAAAAAACCTGAAATAGGATAAATTAAAACTGTGAAATTTGACACTAAGGTTAAGGCTGACATTAAGAATTTTAGTACCTTTATTCCAAGTTAATCATTATTAGCATAAAAATAGAGATTTCCAAAGTGATGAGAATTTTTTGCAGTGGTGTTCAGCAGATAGGAAGGCATCAAACACTGTGCATATGGTTGGGGGATACAAGCATACCTTGGCAACAATGTGGGTTTTGTTCCAGACCACTGCAAAAAGTAAATGTTGCAATAAAATTAGTCACAAGAGTATTTTGGTTTCCTAGTGCATATAAATGTTATGTTTACACCATACTGAAGTCTACTAAGTGTACGGTAGCATTATGTCTAAAAATGTACATACATTTATTTAAAAATATTTTATTGCTAAAAACTACTACTGATCATCTGAGCCTTTAGTGAGTCATAATCTTTTTGCTAGTGAAGGGTCTTGCCTTAATGTGGATGGATGCTGACTGATCAAGATGATGGTTGCTGAAGGCTGGGATTCCTGGAGCAATATTTTGTAAAATACAACATTGAAGTTTGCCACATAAACTGACTCTGTCTTTCACAAAAGATTTCTCTGGAGCATGCAATGTTGATTTACAGATTTTTACCTACAGTAAAATTTATTTCAAAATTGAAGCCAATCCTCTCAAACTCTACCACTGCTTTTTCAACTGTTTGTGTAATATTCTAAGTCCTTTCTTGTCATTTCAACTATGTTCAAAACATCTTTACCAGTAAACTTCATCTCAAGAAACTACTGTCTTTGCTCATCCATAGGAAACAACACCTTATCGGTTCAAGTTTATCATGAGATTGAAGCAATTCATTCACATCTTCAGGCTCCACTTCTAATTCTAATTGTCTTGCTATTTCCATCACATCTGCAGTTACATCCTCCAATGAAGTCTCAAATTCCTCAAAGTCATCCATGAGTGTTGTCAAGAAGAGCATTTTTTTAGGGTTTCTTTCTAGGATTTTTTATAGTTTCAGGTCTTACAATTAGGTCTTTTGTCCATCTTGAGTTAATTTTTGTATATGGTGAGAGATATAAGGGTCCACTTTCTTTCTTCTGCATATAGTTAGCCAATATTCCAGGGAAAATTGGAGTAGCATTTTTAATTTGCTTCAAGATATTTCCTTTGCATTCACAACCTGCCTGATGGTTTGACACAAAACACCTATTTTTCAGCTGATCTCGGCTCTTGATGTGTCTTCCTCACTCTTCTTAATTATTTCTAGCTTTAAAGTGAGAGATGTGCAACTCTTCCATTCACTGAACTCTTAGAGGCCATTGTAGGATTATTAATTGGCCTAATTTAAATATTGTTCTGTTTCAGGGAATAGGAAGGCCAGAGAAGAGTGACAGACGGGTGAATGACTGGTCAGTGTAGCAGTCAGAACAAACAACATTTATCAGGTAAGGTATGGGTGTGGTTCATGGCACACCAAAGCAATAACGATAGTAACATCAAAGGTCGCTGATGACAGATCACGATAACAGAAATAATAATAATGAAAAGTTTAACATATTACAAGAATTTCCCCAATGTGATATAGAGACACAAATTGAGCACTTGCTGGTGAAAAAATTGTGCCAATAGAGTTGCATAATGCAAGGATGCCACAAACCTAATTTATAAATAATGTACTATTTGTGAAGCAGAATAAAGTGAAATGCAATAAAACAAGGCATGCCTGTATAATACAATCAAGTTATACAAATCTTGTATGTAAAAATAAATCCAGTTGTGTAAATTTACAAAAAATGTCCTAAACATGTAAGACCAAAAGGTGTTTTAAAAAGCAATCAAGGGAGGCAGTGTTTCATGATAAAGCACTAAACCAAGTATCATGAGCCTTGGATCTGGTTCCAGTTGTCTGACCAACAGGGATCTCAGTTTTTTTCTTATATCAATAATTATGTTACTAGCCACCGTACATTAAAAGGTTGTCGAGATAATCAACTGGAGTAATGTATTTGAAAATATTTTGAAAGGGTAAAGTGTTATATAAAGGCAAAGAATTATTACATGGACTATTCAGGAAAAGTTAGATTGAGTCTTGTCAAAAATGGCTGATTAACTAAAATATTACCAAACAGAAAACCAATAACATTTTAAATATTGAACTCTCAAAAGAGAAGTAATTCTTCCTAGTGACTTTGATGTCAAACTAGTCCTCACAGATGATGGAAAGCTATAGATATACATATAGATGATACAGATAATATATTAATAGATGATATAGAGATATAGATATAGAGTACCTAAATATTGCAGAAGTGACAGATAAAAGCTATATAACTTCTAGATGTCATAGAATATGGCTTCCAAGGTCTAGTTAGGCTTTCCTCTCAACAAATTTGGTCAGGTTTCCTAAGTGATTTCTAAGTTGTGTTTGTGTGTGTACATTATAGTGACATAGGAAAATTTGATTTGTTTTGAGTACATCTGTGATCTGTGATACATGATGTAGTGCAAAATGATATGATTGTTAAAACTTGACATTGGAACACCATATAATTAGTTCACATCTCCTAATATGAGATCAATACAGTAAAGATTTTTTACAAAGCAGCAATTTCTTATACATGAAAATGTAGAGGCAATGGTAATGTGCTAGTAATAATTCAAAAATATTTTAGGAAAAATTTGCCAGTAATTTCAAAACGGATAAATATTGTTGCAAATTTGATCTACCAAATAATGAAGACAATTAAGGACAACTTATTGTTTGTGCTGTTATATTGGAACTAATGTTTGTTATTTATTTGATCAGTTATTTAATAATTTATTCCTTTGTGTTTTTAATCTTAGTTGGAAATACACTTTTAATGGATCACACAAAACCGCCAAAAATAATATTTGATAACAAGGCTGAATCTTCAGAATTAGGAACAGGATCTTCTAGTCCCCAGAGGTTTATTTGCTTTAAAAAAAGTTTTTGTTTGTGTTTTTAGTTAGCATTTTTTTTTCTCCTGTATACAAGAACAAATTTCTGATTGATTTAAGATGTTGACAAGTGAATCCATGTCTCAGCATTAAAATGGGCCTGGGCAATTGCCTTATTCACTTCAAAAAGTGACACTGATGAAGCACCGTCTAGGAAACACTATAAGAGATACAATTTATACTGATTTTTGTGGCCTATACTGATTTTCTAAAGAAGGAAAAGCATTTTAATTTCACTTGCAGTCTCTTATACTTGAAACTAAAAGGAGTCTACAGTTAATACATTGTTCTAAATATTATTTTTCCTTTCCTATTCATGTATGGGTCAGCTCTCCAGTTGTAGGGCATCTCACGTATTTACTATGTAGAAAGTATTAGCAGTAGCCACGCACATAGAAATTCACAGACACACTAAAATGCAAAATTTAAAACAAGACATTGAAATGTATATGCACCCAACAACCTGCTATTGTCCTTTTATTGGACCAAGTTATATCAAAACACAATTTTGGAGAGATAGTTGTATAGCCTCTTGCCTGATCTACTGTACACATAAAATTTAGTAATTTTGAGCTAAAACAAAAAAAAAAGGTGAGTCAAGTAATTATGCACATCAAATTCTTAATAACCTCCATAAAAACACTTCTATGGTCAATTTCTCATTGCTTTAAGTTTCCCAAATGAGTGGATGGGGCTCAGGGTGAAGGGTGAGTGGAAAATTGAAAGATGTGGATTATTTTTTCTTGGTGAGGCCAGTTTGAATTTTTTTAAACATTGCAGTAATATTTAGAATATTACTCAATGATGTTAGAAAAGAGAGAAAAACTGTGGAGGAATGATGCATCAGGTAGAATGACAATAAACAATAGTTCTTGAAAGCCAGAGATAGAAAAGAATTAGTAGTCATCTGGAATGACAAAAAAGTTTTATTTTCAGAATAAAATAACTAGGAATACAACTAACTAGGGAAGTGAAAGAGCTCTACAAAGAGAACTATAAAACACTGCTTAAAGAAATAAGAGATGACACAAATAAATGGAAAAGCATTTGATGCTCATGGATAGGAAGAATCAATACTGTAAAAATGGCATAGATTCAATATGATTCCTGCTAAATTACCATTGAGATTCTTTACAGAACTAGAAAAAAAAGCTATTTTAAAATTCATAAAAACCTAAAAAAAGGAGCCTGAATATCCAAGGCAATCCTAAGCAAAAGAAAAAAAGAAAAAAGCAGGAGGCATCATGCTACCCAACTTCAAACTATACTAGAGGGCTAAAGTAACCAAAACAGCATGCTACTGGTGCAAAAAAAAAAAAAAAAAGAGAGACATATAGATCAATAGAACAGAATAGAAAAGCCAGAAATAAGGTGCATACCCACAACTATATGATCTTTGACTAACCTGACAAGCACAATTAATAAGAAAAGGATTCCCTATTCAATAAATGGTGCTTGGAGAAATGGCTAGCCACATGCAGATGATTGAAACTGGACCCCTTCCTTCCACCATGTACAAAAAATAAGATGAATTCAAGACCTAAATATAAAACCTAATATCATAAAAACCCTGGAAGGCACCCTAGGCAAATAAAATTGAGGACATAGAAAGGGGCAAACATTTCATGATGAAGTTGTCAAAAGTGATTGCAACAAAAGCAAAAATTGACAAATGAGATCTAATTAAACTGAAGAGTTTCTGCACAGCAAAGATAACTATCAACAGAGTAAACAGACAACCTGCAGAATAGGAGAAAATTTTTGCAAACTATGCATCTGTCAAAGGTCTAATATCCAGAATCTAGAAAGAACTTAAACAAATTTACAAGAGAAAATCAAACAACCCAATTAAAAAGTGGGCAATGGACATAAACAGACACTTTTCAAAAGAAGACATACATGCGGCCAACAAGCATATGAAAAAGAGCTCAACATCACTGATCATTGGAGAAATGCAATGACAACCATAATGAGATACCATCTCACACCAATTAGAATGGCTATTATTAAAGAGTCAAAAAAAAAAAAAACCCAGATGCTGACAAGGCTGTGGACAAAAAGGAATGCTTATACACTGTCGTTGGGAGAGTGAATTAGTTCAGCCATTTTGGAACACATTGTGGCGATTCCTCAAAGACCTAAAAACAGAAATACCATTTGACCCAGCAATCCCGTTACTGCATACATGCCCACAGGAATATAAATGGTTTTATTATAAAGATGCATGCACAAGTTTGTTCATTGCAGCACTGTTCACAATAGCAAAGACATAGAATCAACCTAAATGCCCATCAACGATAGATTTGATAAGAAAAATATGGTACATATACACCATGGAATTCTATGTGGCCATTAAAAGAATGGGATCATGTCCTTTGCAGGAACATGGATGGAACTGGAGGCCATTATCTTTAGCAAACTAATATATGGACAGAATACAAAATATCACATGGTATAACTTATAAGTGGGAGCTAAATGATCAGAACACATGGACAGGAAGAGAACAACAGACACCGAGACCTTTTGGAGGGTGGAGGGTGGGAAGAGGGAGAGTATCAGGAAAAATAACTAATGGGTAATAGGCTTAATGCCTGGTTGATGAAATAATCTGTACAACGAATCCCCATGACACAAGTTTGCCTGTATGAAAAATGTGCTCTTGTACTCTGGAATGTAAAATAAAAGTTAAAAAAGTGTTATATTCTTTGCACACAAGTCAATTGGTTTTGGTTTCTAGGGCTGTGAAAGTTTATTTGATCATATCTAGGGTCAGCAAAGCATAATAGCATGATGAATTATACATGTTTGCTTATTGTTATGTTTTTGCTGATCTCAGTGACTTCTAGCCTACCTTTATTTTTCTTTTAAATGGGATTTGAAAGGTTACAGAGCAGCAAAGACAGGACTAGAATCCAGGTCTTTTGACTTCTATTTTATTACCTTTTCTACTATGTGATATGCCTTTGGTAAAAATGTTCTATAAAATCATATTTAGGAAGGTACAATCAGCAAATACCATCCATTTACAAAAGAATTAACATGATTTTTAAAAATTAGAATTAGGAGATTTTATTGGGACATCATCATTCTCCAGACATGTATCATTTGATACAGAGCTATGCAGAAATATTGAAACTCATAAAGGAAGATAAATTAGGGAATAATTATCTGTCTACATCATTAGTATATAATGTATTTAAATAGTCTATTTTCTCATAAAAAATAACATAATATACATCATAAATATATGGCTTATAAATACCTTCAAAAGGAAACATCTATTACATGTTCTTTTGAGAAGAAAATAGCTGCTAATGAATGGCATCAAAACAATAGGAATATTTGAATCAGAAAAAAAAATTAAAAATCCCTTCAATAGAACTGGGCTATATAGTAAATAGATTAGGAGAAGCGATGCTCTAAAAAGGTAATAATTAAATAATCTGAATATGTGCACATCATCAGACTCAAGAGTATAAAACTAATCAATAGAGAAGAAATCAGGTATAATTTTTAAAACAAGACAGAAACAGTCTTAATAATGAAATGAAAGAGTGTAACTGTTATAAAATGAAATAAAACATATCAACATAATTCTTAAAATTACAAGTATATATATTTATTGCAACAATTAAAACAATATATGAATGTATTTTAAAAGTTTAATTTCCAATAATCCCCCTATCCGTTTTCCTATTAACTTTCTCCCTGAGATAACTGACAACAGCTGCCTAGTTCGTATCTGAGACTTGGTAATTTATAAAGAACAGAAATTTATTTTTCACGGTCTTGGAAACTGGGAAGTCCAAGAGCAAGGCACAGCAGGTTAAGGCATGGTCTCTCGGCTTCCAGGATGATACTTTGAATACCACATCTTTCGGAGAGGAGAAACACTATGTCATCTCATGTCACAAGAGCAAAACAAAGAAAACCCACCCTTGCAAGCCTTTTTTATACAGGCATTAATTCATTCATGAGGATGGAGCCCTTATGACCTTAAAAACCTCACTAAGTCTCCACCTCCCAACACTATGGCATTGAAGATCAAGTTTCTAACACATAAATTGAGGGGAAGACCCATTAAAACTATAGCAGCATTGGTGTAGATATTACAGCTTTTTCGGTTATCTACTTTGTTATTTCCAAATTTGTTGTTTAGGTATTGATTTTGTTTAAAGCACCTTTTGCCTCAGAAAAATTATTAACTTTTGTAAATGAAAGTGCTTATTTCATTTTCTTTTACAGATATTAGGTTTCCTGTCTTGGTGATGAACTTATTTTCCAATCCTACATTGCTTATTTAGTCTTGTACATGTTTTAAGATTTTTAGTTCATCATACATTGCTTTTAATTCATGTTCTTATTTTGATACACTGATGAATAGTATTATTATTTATTTTCTTAGGGATGTCTAGAGTCATGATTATCCCTTATATGAAATAAACTATTCTTTTACCACTGAATTGAAAAACCATTTTTTTACTATATTAAATTCTCATTTGTCATAGGATCTGTTTCTGAATTCTTTCCTTTGTTCCAGTAAAATATTTCTTTATTCCTATGTCTATACAATATTGACTTGATTATAATAGCTTTATAGAATATTTTGATATCTAGTAGGGCAAGTAATGCTTAATTATTACCTTTTATAATTTTCTTAGATATTCTGATCATTCTTTCAAATAAACTTTAAATAATTTGTGTTTCTAAAATAAACAGACTTACTAATATAACTCTATAAGATTATATTTGGAATTTCATTAAATGCATATATTAATTTTAGGATAATTTACATTGTTGTGATATAAAATCTTCCTATATAGTAGTATAATATTTATTTTCAGTATTTTAGCTAAGTCTTGAAAGAGAACATTATTTTTCAAATCATTATATTCTGTACTCAAAAAGTGTGACTCGGGTAAATATAAGCTAACGGCCATTGTCTAAAATGACAATCAACAAATTCATGAGTCAATAGAAACAGTAGGACATAACTATGAAAAGAACATACATAGGCTTTGAATTTAATTTGATTTTGACTCTTGAACTTACTCTAGTCAATCATTCTATCAGAGTCTTAGATTCCTCATCTGTAACAAGCGTGTAATACATGACAGCGCTGTGAATATTACATTCTGGTACCCAGAAAAGTGCCAAGTAAGCACATAAAAAATATTTAGTCATAAAATCCACTTTGTGATGCAATCTTCAAGTTTGGCAAGCTTCAATTGATTTTAATTTTGCTCTATTCATTAATATTATACACCTTAAATCTTTTCTGCTGTGTCTGTGTCTATATTAAAAAAACACCATATACATAAATGAATGTTTATACTTTAGGATTTCCAAATACATTTTTACTACCCATGTGGACAACTTATGTTAATTGAGTAGAACATAAAAAACATTGTTAATCACTGCATTAACTTGCTATTTCTCTTTGCAGCTTTCAGAAACAGGGTGCTTTTTAACCTGAAGTATACACATATAATAAAGGCCCTTCAAATAGTATACATTAAATGGAACATTTTTTTCAGTGCTATTTTCTATATCTTATTCATTCACGTAAGCATTTATTTAAGTATTTAAGTATTCATTCACATAAGTATTTACTATGTACTTACTATGTAGCAGGCACTCTGATAGGCAGTGAAAATAAAAGGATAGGCATACAGGAACAGTCCCTGACCTCATGGAGCTTATGCTATAACAGGGAGACAGAAAACAGATAATTAAATATAAATTGATAAACTATAATCATGGTGAGTAGTATGAATTTAAAAAACCTGTAGGAGCATTTATGCAGTGAGAGAAGGAGTATCAAAATTGAAACCTGAAGAATAGATATGTGTTAAGTAATTGAAGAAGGAATGAGGCCAGTGAGGCTAGAGAATAGAGCAAGAAGAGTAATACAAAATTAAGTTTGGAGAACAGGAATGGAGCAAAATTTGGAACCTTATTGTAAGAACAACAGAAAGTTACTGTAAGATTTTGAATAGGAATAGTATAATTGAATCTCTTATTTTAAGAAAATTACTGCAGAGTAGAAAATGAAGAAAGTCAAGAGCACATATGAAAAGACCAAAATAAAATTATCCACTGAAATTTAAATGCTATCAGCTCAAGAAAACTACATGAAAACATTTTTAGATGAATACAATTTTATTAATAAGCTTGATCTTTCTGTGGATTAGGATCACCTGGTTGTTAGTAGATTGGCAACGAAACACATTGGTTCTATTTTCAGGACACCAGTGTTTTATGGTATCACACTTTGAAAACTTTTAGCATAGAAGCTGCAAGTGAATGTAAACAGGTAACTTTTGAATTTTCTCAATGCACTTATTGTGTTTTATATGATAATTAATGAGACACATTTTATTTTTATAATTTATAAATTAATGTTTAGATTTATAGCTTAGATCTTGAAATATCTTGAGAAGATTGTTTAGAAGGACAGTAGACTTCATCATCAGACAAATCTGTATTTGAATCTCAATACTTTTACTTCATGTCTCAGTGATCATCAGCAAATTATACAATCTCACTAAGCCTTGGTTTCCTTGCCTGTAAAATGGAGATACACCTTTCCAGATGTTCATTTTACAGATTATTATTGAGCTCTAATTTAATTAATGTGTATATGGTGCTGAAAACACTGTAATTGTACAGAAAATTTGTAGAGTAATAAATTTGCTAGAGTAATTAATAATGAGAATACAAATAATAGGAATGATAATAAGAATAAGAATTATAATTCTATTAATAACAATAAAATAGTTTTAAGCTATTTTTATTAACAATAAAATACTTGTTGTTTTAGTATTTTATTCATTGCCAAACTGAATAAAAGAAAGTTCTTCTTGCCATACCTCTCAAGAAAAGGACATTAGAGAGAAAGAATCTTTGATGGTAGAAAAGTGAACACATGGTGCTTCAAGATGCTTTCATCAAAGCTGAGCCATTAGAAGATCAGACAAGGAAAAACTACTCCTAAGCTATGATACATAGAGAAATTCTTCATTCACAAAGTAGAAAATCTAGCTTTGTAGGAACAGAAATGTGAAGAGAAATCTTCAAAGAGAAAAGAAAAGGCTGAGCTGCTCCAAATCAGTCCATTTATTAAAAAAAAAAAGGATGTATTTCTTTTTATTTATGTCCATTTGCAGAATGATTGAAATCACAAACCCATTTTGCTTTAGTCCACAAAGCATTTATAATATCACATACTGCCTGCAATGATTAATTTTATTAGTCATTTTTCCAGAGAAAATCTTTCAGATACAGAAATATCATTTATTCTCTTTTTAAAGATGAGTAAACTGAGTCAGCAAATTATTAAGCAGTTTCTAAAATGATAAAATTTGTGGATGACAGCTCTTCAATCAGTAAAATTTATTCTCAGTCAAATTTTTAATTCTCAGCTCACTGAACGTTGTTGACACATAAACCACATAAAATATAGAAGATGGCTAATAAAGCCTTGCATGCTATATCCAGTGTTTCTTCGGAGGACACAAGTATTTTTATTTGTCATCACTTAAAATCGAGTATAATAAAGCCTTACTTCTCAGACAACTTTTTAGCATACGCCAAAAATAGAAAGGAAATGAAAATGATTTCTGAGAATTAAAATATATAGTGGAAATTGGCCAAATAGGAGCAGCTCCGGTCTGCAACTCCCAGTGAGACCAAGGCAGAAGGCGGGTGATTTCTGCATTTCCAAATGAGGTACCCAGTTCATCTCACTGGGACAGGTCAGGCAGTGGGTGCAGCCCACGGAGGGCGAACAGAAGCAGGGTGGGGCATTGCTTCACCCGAGAAGTGCAAGGGACCAGGGACCTCCCTCCCCCCAGCCAAGGGAAGCCATGAGGAATTGTGTTACCCTGCCAGGTTACTATGCTTTTCCCACGGTTTTTGCAATCTGCAGATCAGGAGATTCCCTCATGTGCCTATACCACCAGGGTCCTGGGTTTCAAGCACAAAACTGGGCGGCCGTTTGGGCAGACACCGAGCTAGCCATAGGAGATTTTGTTCATACCACAGTGGAGCCTGGAACCCCAGGGAGATAGAACCGTTCACTCCCCTGGAAAGGGGGCTAAAGCCAGGGAGTCAAGTGGTCTCGCTCAGCGGCTCCCACTCCCACAGAGCCCAGCAAGCTAAGAACCACTGTCTTGAAAATCTTTTTGCCATCACAGCAATCTGAAGTTGACCTGGGATGATCAAGCTTGGTGGGGGCAGAGGCATCCGCCATTAATGAGGGCTTAGTAGGCAGTTTTCCCCTAGCAGTGCTAAGGAGGCTGGGAGATCTGGGTTGGGCGCAGCAAAGCGGCTGTGGCCAGACTGCTTCTCTAGATTCCTCCTCATTGGGCAGGGTATCTCTGAAGGAAAGGTAACAGGCCCAGTCAGGGGCTTACAAACAAAACCCCCATTTCCCTGGGACAGAGCTCCTGGGGGAAAGCGCAGCTGTGGGCGCAGCTTCAGCGAATTTAATCGTTTTTGCCTGACAGCTCTGAAGACAACAGCTGATCCTGACAAGGATTCTTCCAGCGTAGCACACCAGCTCTACTAAGGGACAGACTGCTTACTCAAGTGGGTCCCTGACCCCCAGGCCTCTTGGTTGGGAGAAACTTCCCAACAGGGGTCGACAGACACCTCATATAGGAGAGCTCCAGCTGGCATCAGGCTGGTGCCCCTCTGGGACCAAGCTTCCAGAGAAAGGAGCAGGCAGCAATCTTCACCCTTCTACAACCTCCACTGGTGATACCCAGGCAAACAGGATCTGGAGTGGACCTCCAGCATACTGCAGCAGACCTGCAGAAGAGAGGCCTGTTAGAAGAAAAACTAACAAGCAGAAAGCAACAACATCAACATCAACATAAAGGACCCCTCCATAAAAACCCTATCCAAAGGTCTTCAGCCTCAAAGATCAAAGGTAGATAAATTCATGAAGATGAGGAAAAACCAGTGCAAAAACACTGAAAATTCCAAAATCAAGAATGCCCCTTCTCCAAATGATTGCAACTCCTCTCCAGCAAGGGCACAAAACTGAACAGATAATGAGATTGATGAATTGACAGAAGCAGGCTTCAGAAGGTTGGTAATAGCGAACTCCTCTGAACTAAAGGAGCATGTTCTAACCCAATGAAAGGAAGCTGAGAACCTTGATAAAAGGTTACAGGAACTGCTAACTAGAATAACCAGTTTAGAGAGGAACATAAATGACCAGATGGAGCTGAAAAACACAGCACAAGAACTTCGTGAAGCATACACAAGTATCAATAACCAAATCAATCTAGTAGAAGAAAAGATATCAGAGATTGAAGATCAACTTACTGAAATAAGGCATGAGGAAAAGATTAGAGAAACAATAATGAAAAGGAATGAACAAAGCCTCCAAGAAATATGGGACTATGTGAAAAGACCAAACCAACGATTGATTCGTGTACCTGAAAGTAATGGGGAGAATGGAATCAAGTGGGAAAACACACTTCAGGATATGATCCAGGAGAACTTCCCAAACCTAGCAAGACAGGACAACATTCAAATTTAGGAAATAAAGAGAACATCACTAAGATACCCCTCGAGTAGAGCAACACCAAGACACATAATCGTCAGATTGTCCAAGGTTAAATTGAAGAAAAAAAAGTTAAGTGTAGCCAGAGAGTAAGGTCAGGTTACCTACAAAGGAAAGTCCATCAGATTTCTTGCAGAAAACCTACAAGCCAGAAAGGGGGGGTGGGGTGTAATATTAACATTATTAAAGAAAAGAATTTTCAAAGTAGAATTTCATATCCAGCCAAACTAAGCTTTATAAGCGAAGAAGAAATAAAATCATTTCCAGACAAGCAAATGCTGAGGGATTTTGTCACCACCAGGCCTGCCTTAAGAGAGCTCCTGAAGGAACCACTAAATACAAAAAGGAAAAAGAGTTACCAGCCTCTGTATAAACACAAAATATAAAGGCCAATGACACTATGAAGAAACTGCATCAAATAATGTTTAAAATAACCAGCTAGCATCATAATGACAGGATCCAATTCACACATAACAATATTAACCTTAAATGTAAATGGGCTAAATGCTCCAATTAAAATGCAAAGACTGGCAAATTGGATAGAGTCAAGATCCATCTGTGTGCTGTATTCAGGAGACCCATCTCGTGTGCAAAGACACACATAGGCTCAAAATAAAGGGATGGAGGAATATTTACCAAGCAAATGGAAAGCAAAAGAAAAAAAAAAAAAAGCAGGGGTTTCAATGCTAGTCTCTGATAAAACAGACTTTAAACCAACAAAGATCAAAAAAGACAAAGAAGGGCATTACATAATGGTCAAGGGATCAATGCAACAGGAAGAGCTAACTATCCTAAATATATATGCATCCAAAATAGGAGCACCAAGATTCATAAAACAAGTTCTTAGAGACCTATGAAGAGACTTAGACTCCCACACAATAATAATGGGAGACTTTAACACCCCACTGTCAATATTAGATTGATCAATGAGACAGAAAATTAACAAGGATATTCAGGGCTTGAATTCAGCTCTGGACCAAGTGGACCTAATCGACGTCTACAGAACTCTTCACCCCATATGAAAATAATATACATGTTTCTCAGAGCCACATAGCACGTATTCTAAAATTGACCACAAAATTGGAAGTGAAACACTCCTCAGCAAATGCAAAAGAACAGAAATCATAACAAACAGTCTCTCAGACCACAGTGCAATCAAATTAGAACTCAGGGTTAAAACTCACTCAAAACCACAACATTACATGGAAATTGAACAACCTGAATGATTACTGGGTAATAATAAAATTAAGGCAGAAATAAAGAAGTTCACTGAAACCAATGAGAAAAAAGAGACAACTTACCAGAATCACTGCGACACAACTAAAGCAGTGTTAAGAGGGAAGTTTACAGCACTAAATGCCCACAACGGAAAGCTGGAAAGATCTAAAATCAACACCCTAACATGACAATTCTAAGAACTAGAGCAGCAAGAGCAAACAAATTCAAATGCTAGCAGAAGACAAGAAATAACTAAGATCAGAGCAGAACTGAAGGAGATAGAGTCACAAAAACCTTTCAAAAAATCAATGAATCCAGGAGCTGTTCTTTTTTTTTAATTAACAAAATAGATGGACCACTAGCTAGACAAATAAAGGAAAAAAAGAAGAGTCAAATACACACAATAGACACAATAAAATATGATAACGGGATATCACCACTGATCCCACAGAAATACAAACTACTATCAGAGAATACTACAAACATCTCTACGAAAAAAAAAAATTAGAAAATCTAGAAGAAATGGATAAACTCCTGGACACATACACCCTCCCAAGCCTAAACCAGGAAGAAGTCGAATTCCTGAATAGACGAATAACAAGCTGTGAAACTGAGGCAGTAATTAATAGACTACCAAACAAAAAAGCCCAGGACTGGACAGATTCACAGCCAAATTGTACCAGAGGTACAAGGAGGAGCTGGTATCATTCCTTCTGAAATTAATACAAACAATTGAAAAAGAGGGACTCCTTCTTGACTCATTTTATGAGGCCAGCATCATCCTGATACCAAAACCTGGCAGAGACACAACAACAACAAAAAAGAAAATTTCAGGCCAATATCCCTGGTGAACATTGATGCAAAAATCCTCAATAAAATACTGGCAAACCGAATCCAGCAGCACAACAAAAAGCTTATTCACCACAATCAAGTCAGCTTCATCCCTGGGATGCAAGACTGGTTCAACATACGCAAATCAATAAACGTAATCCATCACATAAACACAACCAATGACAAAAACCACAAGATTATCTCAATAGATGCAGAAAAGGCCTTTGATAAAATCCAGCATCCTTTCATGCTAAAAACTCTCAATAAACTAGGTATTGATGGAACTTATCTCAAAATAATAAGAGCTATTTATGACAAACCCAGAGCCAATATCATGCTGAATGGGCAAAAGCTGGAAGCATTCCCTTTGAAAACCGGCACAAGACAAGGATGTCCTCTCTCAGCACTCCTATTCAACATAGTATTGGAAGTTCTGGCCAGAGCAATCAGGCAAGAGAAAGAAATAAAGCATATTCAAATAAGAGGGGAAGTCAAATTGTCTCGGTTTGAAGATGACATGATTGTATATTTAGAAAACCCCATCATCTCAGCCCAAAAAACTCCTTAAGCTGTTAAGCAACTTCAGTGAAGTCTCACGATACAAAATCAATGTGCAAAAATCACAAGCATTCCTATACACCAACAACAGACAAGCAGAGAGCCAAATCATGAGTGAACTCCCATTCACAATTGCTACAAAGAGAATAAAATACCAAGTAATACAACTTACAAGGGATGTGGAGGACCTCTTCAAGGAGAACTACAAACCACTGCTCAAGGAAGTAAGAGAGTACACAAACAAATGGGAAAACAGTCCATGCTCATGGATAGGAAGAATCAATATTGTGAAAATGGCCATACTGCCTAAAGTAATTCATAGATTCAATGTTATTCCCATCAAGCTACCACTGACTTTCTTCACATAATTAGAAAAAAACTACTTTAAATTTCATATGGAACCAAAAAGCATGCATATAGCCAAGACAATCCTAAGCAAAAAGAACAAAGCTGGAGACATCATACTACCTGACTTCAAACTATACTACAAGGCTACAGTAACCAAAACAACATGGTACTGGTACCTAAACAGATATATAGACCACAGGAAAAGAACAGAGACATTAGAAATAACAGCACACATGTACAACCATCTGGTCTTTGACAAACCTGACAAAAGCAAGCAACGGGGAAAGGATTCCCTATTTAATAAATGGTGTTGGGAAAACTGGCTAGCCTTATGCAGAAAACAGAAACCAGACCCCTTCCTTACACCTTATACAAAAACTAACTCAAAATGGATTAAAGACTTAAATGTAAAACCCCAAACCATAAAAACCCTAGAAGAAAACCTAGGCAATACCATTCAGGAAATAAGCATGGGCAAAGACTTCAGTATTAAAACACCAAAAGCAATTGCAACAAAACCAAAATTGACTAATGGGCTCTAATCAAACTAGAGAGCTTCTGCACAGCAAAAGAAACTATCATCAGAGTGAACAGACAACTTACAGAATGGGAGAAAGTTTTTGCAAACTACCCATCTGACAAAGGTCTAATATCCAGAATCCACAAGGAACTTAAACAAATTTACAAGAAAAAAAAAACAACTTCATCAAAAAATGGGCAAAAGATATAAACAGACACTTCTCAAAAGAAGACATTTATGTGGCCAATAAACATATGAAAAATAGCTCATCAACACTGCTCATTAGAGAAATGCAAATCAAAACCACAATAAGATACCATCTCACACCAGTTAGAATGGCGATATCCAAAAGACAGGAAAAAAACAGATGCTGGCGAGGCTGTGGAGAAATAGGAACACTTTTACACCGTTGATGTGAGTGTAGCTTAGTTCAACCATCGTGGAAGACAATCTGGTGATTCCTCAAGGATCTAGAACAAGAAATACTATTTGACCCAGCAATCTCACTACTGAGTATATACCCAAAGGATTATAAATTATTCTACTATAAATACACATGCACACATATGTTTATTGCAGCACTATTTACAATAGCAAAGACCTGGAACCAACCAACCATGGAATACTATGCAGCCATAAAAAATGAGTTCATGTCCTTTGCAGGGATATGGATGAAGCTGGAAGTCATCATTCTCAGAAACCAACACAGAACATAAAACCAAACACCGCATGTTCTCACTCATAAGTGGGAGTTGAATAATGAGAGCACATGGACACAGGGAGGGGAACATCACACACTGGGGCCTGCTGGGGGTTGGGGGGCAAGGGGAGGGATAGCATTAGGAGAAATACCTAAAGTAGATGACGGGTTGATGGGTGCAGCAAACCACCATGGCATATGTACACCTATGTAACAAACCTGCATGTTCTGCACATGTATCCCAGAACTTAAACTGTAATAAAAAATGAATAGATAAATATTATTAAAATAAAAAAGTGGCAATATTAAGATTAATTCTTATTTTCTGCAGCATCAGTATGACTACAGTTTAGTAAGTGTAACAGAATAACTGATTTTGTTGTTTTGCCTGTCCTAATAACCTTATTTCTCAAAGACTTGGTGACAAGATCTCTGTGGAACTTCTTCCTAGGTTTACTCAATTTTTCTTCAGTGTATTCATTCTTTCCTGTCTTGTTTAATCATTTGTAAGTCCTCATGTCTCAGATGTATAGATGTCTTTTCTCTCTATTACTATTGAATTCCCATAAGATAATTATTCAATAGTAAATGAGGCCAGCATTTATAAAATGTATCCTTTTTAATGCCCTCCCTGCCTTTGGTCTTTAATGTGGTTCCTTTCATACTTGATTCTTATTGGCATCCCAGTTTTTCTGAAATATCTATATATTCAATATTTAACCTGATAATCTCTGTCAAGTTTCTAAAGGGTAGAAGCCACATTTTCACTATGTTTATTCTCAATGGCTTCATAGTATGTATCATAAAGTAAGTAATTAAGTAATTTATGAATGTTGAATGGAGCTGAGATGAAATGGACTGACAGCTTCAGGGTTAAATGGTTGCATATCTTCACTGTCTTAATTTACTAGGACAGTTTTTGTTGTTTATCTCATCACTAAATATAGGTATGTAGTCGTAGCTATTATCCTATGATGCTTGGTACAACTATTTCCTAAAAATGGCGGTTTTGGGTCAGGGAGTGTGTATCCCTGGAGAAGTATATATATGGGCAAAAAAAAAAAGTACTTTATAAAGTACAAGGATTCCAGAGACCATATTTTTCAACTTAGCAGTGACTTCTCATCCATCTCTTATCTTCTCTGCTCCAGGTACTTTCTTGCCAATTGAACTATTTTATTTTATCACTTCAACTTTTCCTAGGGATGTCAACTTTGTTCTTTTTTTTTTTTTTTTTAATGACGAAGCAATGCCTGGCCAAATCCAGATTCTTAAACTTGATGAACCGCCTCTTTGGCACAAGTTGTGGTGCTTGCAATAGATGTAGAGAATTTTTAAGACTATTAGATACATAGTCTCTGCCCTTAATTAAAATAGAAATGACAAAGAGGTACGTTGAATCAATCACAATGGCTAACTGGATAACTACATCTTGAAGGTATATATTGCTTTATACATTCCAAAGTATTTCCACAATAATTGCATCATTTGACATTCACAACAATTTTGAGAGAAAAGTTGGGAAGATATATTATCTTTTCCAGTCTTTAGAAGAAGAAATTGAGATACAGATAGGTTTAATGGTATACTCAAAGTCACATGGGAACTTTCTGTCAGGAACAGAACCCTAGAATTCATATATCTGACATAAATTAGACTACTTCTATTATACAAAACTAAGTTTAGTAATTTATCAAGATGTTTCCTGTTTTATGCATACAAAATATATACATACATTAAAATTTGGCTAATTTTTTACATGGATTTAATCTGACTGTGCTACAGTGCTAAGGTGTATTAGTCCATTTTCACACTGCTATGAAGAATACCCAAGACTGGATAATTTATAAAGGAAAGAGGATTAATTGACTCACAATCACATGGCTGGGGAGATCTCAAGAAACTTACAATCATGCTGGAAGGGAAAGGGGAAGCAAGGACCTTCTTCACATGGCTGTAGGAGAGAGAAGAAAGCATGTATAGGAGGAACTGTCAAACACTTATAAAACCATCAGATCTCATGAAGAACTCACTCACTATCATGAGAACAGCATGGGGGAAAATGTCCTTGTGTTCCAATCATCTCTCACCAGTTTCCACCCTCCACACATGGGGATTATGGAGATTACAATTGGAGAAGAGATTTGAGTGGGGATACAGAGCCAAACTATATCACAAGGTTTCAATTGAGAAATAACTTGGATGGAATGCCACATCAGCATATTTGAGAGAAAATGGAAAAGTGATTTTGCAGTGAATATAAATGAAAGTTTTTTTGAAATACAATAGTTTAAATTACTGAAAGCCTTAAATTTGCTATTTTTAATTTATTTAATAAACAGTGAACAAAACTTTATCTTTTAATGTGACAAGATTAGAAAAAGAGTTTTATGGCTAAAACAGTTAAAAGTGCTTTTTAGAAGACAAAGTCTAAGGTGGAAGTTAGGGAATAATATTAATATACTTCTATAAATATAAGTCAGGATACTTTGATGATAGCTCCAAATTTTCAAAGGCTTCTTTTATTTTTATTTTTATTTATATATATCTATATATTTTATTATACTTTAAGTTCTAGGGTACATGTGCATAACGTGCAGGTTTGTTGCATATGTATACATGTGTCAAAAGTTTCTTTTAAACACTGACTTTTAAATTAACATCAAAGCTGAAAAATCACACATAAGGATAATACTTTTATTTCTAACTGGAGAATAAATAAGGTGAATCTATTAGTAAATGAAGTAAAAGTCATTGCATTCAAACTTCAGAAAACCCAAATAACCTCATAAAAATTGATGTATGTGATTATGTGCCACTGTAGGTGTTGTTTGTATACATTTTAATTTCACCAGCACCAAAAATATGGCACAACAGTGGACTGATTGCTTGTATTTCCTAAAATTCATTTGTTGAAGCCCTAATTCCAATGTATTAAGATGTGGGTCTTTTGGCAGGTGATTAGGTCGAGTGTGGAACCCTTATGAATGGGATTGGTGCCCTTAAAAAATAGACCACAGTGAGCTCTTCTCTCTATGTGAAAATACAACAAGAAGTCATCAGTCTGTAACCCAGAAGAAGGCCCTCACCAGATACCACATGTGCTGGTGCCTGGATATTGGATTTTTGTTCTCCACAACTATAAAAAACAAGTATTTGTTTTTAAGCCACCCAGTCTATGGAATTTTTGTTATAGCAGCCTAAATGGACTAAGACGTTACCATGATCCAGTAACAAAACAAAATAGAATGTGATTATTGAATCTCATCCTCGTGAGGGGAAAGTAATTGAATTTATATATTTTTCAGATGCAGATAGCAGGACTTATAGCATCATCTGTAGCTAATGAAAGTGAGTTTTTATTTGATGTAAGACTTGTTCCCTACTACCTAAATTGGGGATTATAGAAAAGACTTTCTTACAGTTATTATGATTTTTAATACAGAATTACTAGAGAAAATGCCACAATGTAATTATTGTTATTTGCAGGTGTTCTCACCACTTTTACAAGGGTAACATTAAATTCCATAATAATTAAACATAAATTTTTTGTGCTAATGTCATTTTTCTCATGTACTGATGAAATTTCTGTCCAGGCTTTGTGAAAACAAATGTGATAAGCTTACGTTAGGAGGTTTTTGGGCCCTAATGATCCCCAGACTATGATTCTGAACAAAGGAACTAACAGTACTACTTTGCTGAATTAACATATCTTTATATATAAGAAAAAAGAACACAGTTGATTGTTTTATATTACTGATTTAGGAAAAATAATAACATTTGTGTTAGAAGAGCAATGTGTTTTTTTAAGCTTTGATTTATGGGAATCCTCATGGGAGAAAATTAATTTTGACCTGAGTATTGTTTACACATGCTTAAAATGGAAGTGGCTCCTCGAGTACTGGGCCTGCACTTTGTATTTCTTATGAATAGCTCAGTGATTCATAAGTACTGCTGGATTCACCATAGAAATTCTTTTTAAAACTTGTTGAATTCAAATGAATATACATGAATGTATATAAAACAGCTGAGTTAAAATGGGAATTGACTGTATTCTCTGAGTTTATCTTAGTTTAGTGAAACATCTGCTGTTTATTTTCACGTTGACTTATTTACAATATATATTATCATCTTTGGTGTGAGACTTAAGGTCTCTTCTCACAATTTATTGAGTTTTATCTGAAAATGTGAATGTTTATATGGCTCCAACCATTTTGCAAACACCAACAACCATATGCATCTTGGCATATGAGACTGGAGTAATAAAAATAATAACTAACTTTTACTGAGTGCTTACGATGTACCAAGCATTGTAAATCCCTAAGAACTTTCTGAATAGTTTGGATTCCCAATCTATAAAATCCTATAATAACCCTATTATTTTCTTCACGATGAAAACAAGAAAACTGAATGAAGTACAATGAAATTAAGTAATTTGGCCAAAGTCACTTAACTAAAAATGTAGTAGGGCCACGATGAAAACACAATTATTTTAGTGTAAGGAGGTAGGGTTTCTTAACCACAACGCTTTATCACTTTTGCTTAGGCACCTAGGCTGCTTCAATAAAATGATTCAAGAATTATAATGTGTAAAAAAGAATAAAGTAGTGACGAGAGTGTGCTTTCTGGAATACCAGATTGTTCAGTGTGCTTCATTAGCTAAAGGTTTATAAAGCAATGTTTGATCCCAAATATTGCTCTCATGATGGCATTCTTCTGTGCAAAAATTTTACAATTTCCTATAGAAATATGTCCACAAACCAACCTCAGTCTAGCTTTCCAAGTTGATTATATTCTAGTTTTCTTGCCTTGTCTACCTGTTGTTTTGTTTAACATGTAAAAATTCACCTTTCTAGTCAGCATCCTCCACTTTCCCACTCATTACAGCTTCTATACCTGTTCTCATGCCATTCTCTCTCTGCCTGGGATGTTGTCCTCAAGCAAAATCCAAACTAACTGACAATGTCCCTGAAACCACACTATCTCTTTAGGGTGCAATGATTACTTTCCGTTGAAAGTGCTATTGGAGCAGGAAAAATAAATTTACTTATTATTTTATAATTTTATTTAAATATTCTTCTCTAAAGGCACATTGTCTCTTTAATCATGTTAACTTTGACATCTCTTGCATATTTTTTGTGTTTTTCTCTAGCATTTTTGTCTAATGGTATGCAGTCAGCAGGTATTCAATAATTAAATATTGTTAGGCTGAATAACCAGGTTATATTGAGAGGCTCTATGTTCATCCTCAGCAAAATATAGCCCCCTTCCAAACCATTGACACAGCAACAATTGCTGGATTTCATATTGATTGGCAATAATGTTAATGTAAATTGCTAATTAGTATTTAAAACTGTATATTCAAATTGAATTGAATCGGTTGTAATACTGAAGATTTTATTAATTTTAACATGTTTACTTTTTATTGTTATCCATGAGGAGATCATTAGTATTTGCTGAAAGATAAATCTTGGCACTTCAACATTTTAAAGAGTTTATTTGAACAGACAGCAATTCATGAATGGGGTATCTTCAAACCAAAAGTATTTTGGGAGCTCCTCTGGAGGTGGTTGAAAGGAAAACTTTTATAGGGTGAATGTGAAGGAGAGCAAATAAATTATTGCTTAAAGTTTGACCAATTGCCTTATTTGTACTATCCTGGTGGGAAGGTCCTGAAAATATAACTAGTACCCAGTTGGCCACCTGTGATTGGCTGAGCTCAAGTTTCGTTTTCTTTTACATTAGGTGCTTAAAGGAAATGAATCAGAGTTAGGTTTTGTTTGCTTATATAGGAATGCAGGGTATTAGAACCACCTGTTTAACGGCCTCTCCCATTTAATTATTTTAACATATTCAATAGACTGGTCTCTCTATGGTTTCAAAAATTATGTTTGCCTTATACAAACCTCTTCTGTTTCAGAGTCTTAGAATCAAATGAAAAACTCATGATATAAAATGCATTTCCGGTATCGGGGAAAAAAAACACCTCACCTTAAAAGGCCAATTATTAATTTGACTTCTCTTACCAATATCTATTAATATGCGACCTCAATTTTCCTTATTTAGTAACTCTTTAGCTATTTTCCATTTGGAATAAGCTAATACCAAACTGTGCTACCTTGCTTCATACAAATATTTGCATAAAAGTGGTACTAAAAATAAACTGGAAGAAGGATGAAAGTGAGAGGAAAAGGTCCATCTTTGTTCTACATTGAGATCCAATTGTCTTTGTTTACAGTATTAAAAGGTTTATTATAATTTATTTTTTTAGTTTATTTGAGACAGGATTTTGCTCTGCCACTCAGGATGGAGGGCAGTGGTGCGATTTTGGCTCACTGCAGACTCCACCGCCCCAGCTCAAGCGATCTTCCCAACTCTGTATCAGGAGTATTTGGGGACCACAGGTGCACAACATCATATCCCGCTAATTTTTGTATTTTTTGAAGGGATGGGATTTCACTATGTTGCCCAGGCTGGTCTCAAACTCCTGAGCTCAAGTGACCCACCCACTTTGTCCTCCCAAAGTGCTGGGATTACAGGCATGAGCCACTTCATCTGGCTATTTTTATTTAAAAAGAACTAAAAATTCAGCTAGAAATTGTTAAAATAAAATTTGTTATTTCTGCCTGTTATTTTAGTTATTTTATGTATTATGCTCAGCACTTCTCAGTAGACCTGTCCCGTGAAATACATAGCCTTCTGTAGAGTACTCACTTTTCCATGCTGGAATAACCAAAGAAAAGCACAGAGATGAAGATTATAATTAAAGTCTTATGTGTCAGCCCATAATATTCTATTTAACAACAACTTTTGTGTGATAAGAAGGAAACCAGGAGAAATTAGAGTTGGCAGGAATAAAAGAAAAGCATAGGAGTTATTCCCAGTTGGCAGGTCAGGTTACTATATGATGTGCATTGTGCTACTTTCACTTTAGGTCTATCATAGCTATCTTGTATAAATTGTGAAATATAAAGGCTAGAATTAGTAGTTTCATTTTACAGACAGATGATATAGGGGTCTAGGGAAAACGTCCCCTTTGCCCTCTGAAGTTTCTCTGAAAAATCAACTGACAAAATGGTATACAAATTAGCAGGCAAAGGGAAGTAAATTATTTTTAGAGGAATTCAATGGACTTGAAGAATACAATGGGCCTGGGACAAAGTCTAATGGACCCCCAGAGCTAACAAGGTTCATGACATAAGACTGTGCAGGTTTATTGACAGATTAACAGATTTCACTCTTTCTTCTTATAGTGTGAGTTTAGTTAATGAACACTCAGTTTTTGTTGTTTTTCTGTTGACAAGTCTGGACTTTAGGCAGATAAGGAACTTCAGAGAACAACTTTATTCCGTGTTTTAGGAGACACATTGGATTGAGAGATAGGAGGCAGTGGTGGGAGAGTCGTGGAGGGAAGGTCAGAGAGACCTTGTGGCTTCTCCTTCAGTTCAGCAAAATGCCATAATCTGGGTTATCGGTTTCTGACCACCAATGATAAGACTGAAATAGTTATGGACTGTATCAAAGGTCACATAACAAGTAATGAGGTCAAGACAATAAGTATTTAAACTCCTAGTGTTTTCACTGGACCATGCCACAATCACACAGGCTGAAATATCTGACAGGAATCAATTGATGACTCTTTTTATGCAAAAATAGTGCAATCCTAGATCCTCAGTTGTTTTATCAGAATCTTCCTCTTTAATCAGGAATGTTTTGTACCTTCCCCCATGGACATAATTAAATTTCACGTAAACCATGTCTTAATGTAATGTGCTGAAAATTCAGTTTCCACACCATTTTCCTATCCACCTATACATACGAAAAGACAATATGTACCGGTCCTTTTGCGTCTGGGTATTGGCAAGTGACTAATTGTAGAATGTAGAATGTAGACAGTGATGAATGTCAAATCCATACTGGGCTGCTAAAAATCTGCTTGATCATTTATCTCTCTTTCTCTCTCTCTCTCTCTCTCTCTCTCTCTGTGTGCGTGTGTTTGTTTGTGTTGTGTATATCTCACTCTTTTCAACAGATGGCTAAATGTGTATTATATAGTGCAGTATTCTAAGGAAGCCCTTGGCATTGGCCACTAAATAGAAGGAGCCTGGAACTCTGAATCACTGCTTGGTATAAAGCTGTGCAAAATAAATGTCCATGCAGGAACATCTGCTTTTTTATGAGCAACTAACATTACGGCATATATTATTTCTACAGCAAGCATTAATTACCTATATAATGCAGGCATTTTTTGATCCAGTCTCTATGATTGACGACACATGCAATAGAGACATACATTCAGTAGTCACTGCCTACTGGAAAGTACTCTTGTCTACAAGAGAAATGTCATCCTTTCCAATGCCAATTGTGATCAGATAGTGACTATAGTAGTGTGAATATTAAATTATGCACATTGTCCTTTACTTGTTGCCTTCAAATCATACCGACAGTGTTTTATCAAAAAACATGTTTTCATTCCAGTTAGAAATACAAATCTGTGCAGGTGTAGGTGCTGCTGCTACAGTTACTCTTGTCTTGACACTAAAGTCTGCAAAAGTAAATTCTAATTACAGGATTTTAATAACCATGGAATTAGCCACAGAAGTGCCCCAGCAGCTAACAGTGTGATTGTAATGTAATTATAAAAACCCACTGCATTTGCACATGCTATAACCAGTATCTAAAGGGCCCTAATCCTTAAGTCTGTTGAGAAGTCTCCCACATGATTTGCAGTATTTTCTTTGAATAGTAGCCATGCCTGGAAATATGCACATTTACCCTAAAAATTTTCCATTACTTGGTGTGTAGAAATAATGTTTTTGACTTCTAAAAAACCCTTGCATTTTGATTTTACACGAGATGACTCACACCTGAAAAGAAAAATGAAATAAAACAACAAAACCATTTCTGATTTTCTGTAAAGTTTCCCAGCCATGCCCACCAAGATTTTGCACCTACAGAGCCAAGGATGATTTGCACTTCAATTATTTAAGTAAACTCCAAGTGCTTAACTTTATATGAAAGTATTTTCCATATACTTTATAATTCACTGATCTCTCTTCTTTAAATTTTAGATTCCGGGGGTGCATACTTGTTACATGTGTATATTGCTTAATGCTGGGGTTTGGGCTTCTAGTGAACCCATCACCCAAATAGTGAATGTAGTACCCAACAGGGAGGTTTTTAACCCTTTCTCCCCTCCCTACCTATGCCTCTTTTTTGTAAGACAGAGTCTCCATCTGTCTCTCAGGCTGGAGTGCAGTAGCACAATATCAGCACACTGCAACCTCTGCCTTCTGGTTTCAAACCATTCTCATGACTCAGCCTCCTATGTAACTGGGACTACATGTGTGTGCCACCATGCCCGGCTAACTTTTATATGTTTGTTAGAGACAGGGTTTCTCCATGTTGACCAGGCTGGTCTCAAACTTCTGGCCTCAAGTGATCTGCCCAGTTTGGCCTCCCAAAGTTCTGGATTTACAGATTGGAGACACCACGACCTGCCCCTGCCCCTCTTTTAAGTCCCTAGTGTCTATTTTTTTTTTTTTTTGCATCTTTGTGTCCATGTGTTCCCATTATTTAGCTCTCCTATGTGAGAACATGTGGTATTTGGTTTTCTGTTTCTGTGTTAATGTACTTAGGATAATGACCTGAAGTTTCATCCATATTGCTGCAAAGCACATGATTCCCTTATCTTTATGACTGCATATTATTCCATGGTGTATATGTACCACATTTGCTTCATTCAATTCAGCATTGATGGACTGTAAGATTGAGTCCATGACTTTGCTATTGTGAATAGTGCTGATCTTTTTAAAGGTTGTTTTCGAATAAAAATGTTCCAAAAGTGTAAAGATATGAGTCCAAGTAATGTTGGACTAATGTTATTGACCATCTTATCTGTGACGAAATACCACTGATTCACCAATCCTTGAGTTGGAGTTTCTCTTAGAATCACATGGATTGATATTTAAAGATCAGCTGCTCCCAACTGAGCCTTCCCATAATCAGTTTAATTCCATGACATTCAATTCATCCACAATAGTTTCACATCAGGTCATATTCCTTGTCACGTATTCTGTGTATTACCATACTCTATGGTAGAAGGGTTGGTGTTGCTCTCTGATTACACTGTGTATTGATTTACACTGCATGATATTTGTCACATATCCCTTATCCATTCATCACCTCTTCCCTAATTCAGTCCCTTTTTCATGCTTAGGGTCTACTGCAATATGCCCTTTTCTCTCTGATTTGTACTGATTTTAAACCACTACACTCCTACCACATTGATCTTACTAAATTTCAAAATTGATTATGCCATTTACTTTCTCTAAAACTGTCCTTTGTCTTTTGAATAATATCTAAATTCCTCATGGTATTCAAAAGTACCATCATCTCTCTTAACCTACCTCTTTAGCCTGGATTCTGATCATTCTTTCCTCTGCTATAAGTACTTCGGGCTGCACTTGTGTGGTTCTTTGCATTTGTTCATGATGTTTTCTCTCCTTGGAATGACATCAGCTCTATCTCTGACTGTTAAGGTCATACTTATTTTAAAAATACCAATGCCAAAATTAAATCCTACTTTCAACTGCATTATTTTCTTGTCTCACACTATACTTTGTCTGGATGTCTATGATGTTACTGTTTACGTAGTGTTTTCAAGTAATTATGGGTCAAACGTTGCTTATATTTTTGTCTCCTCTTCTAGAATATGAACCACTTGAGTGCAATAACCATTTCACATTCTTGTTCATATCAGATGTTCTACAATACATACTTATAAAATGAATTTGCTCACTGACCCTTATGACTTTATTTCTATATGGAATGTCAAGACTAAGCTTCTATTAAAACATGTATGATATAAAACAGTCATGCCCAGTCATTTGCCCAATTATCCTCATAACTAAACACTGATCTACTTGTTTGTCTTTGTGTGTATGCACCAAGCACCAAAGGTCTGTTTCTGTACTTTGTAGTTATCAAGGACCTAAGTGGCAGATTACTGTTGTGTGTGCTGATTCTGGCACACATCAAGAGAATTGAAGCTTTTTTTTTTTTTTGACATTTACCTCTTGTAAACCTAGATTATTTGCCACTGAAAAGTCAGTAAAATCAGTCAATCAAGCATCACTGAAAGTAATACGAATTCAGAAGTTGTTTTTAAATAAATAAACCTGAGAAGTACATGGATAATGCAGAGTGCTAAGAGAAGAATAGGAAAAGCTGACATTGAATATAGTCAGAAATATCTACTTGGCTTTACTCTATTGAAGGGACTTTATTAACTAGATTCACGAAGTGTCACATCCCAACTATTGCTCACTGTGTTCTTGACATTTCTTTTTCAAATCCAAATAACATATTGTATAAAATGTTGGGTTTCTACTGAGTGTGTATTAGCGTGAGCTAGAGGAAATAAAAATAACTTGAGAAGTAAAAATTTTAATAGTTTTTGAAAGGGCAAAGCTAATTACAATACACTAATTCAATATTTATTAAGCTTATTCTAGAAACATGATACTGTTTGGGGTACTAAGTTGTTATCCGAAAGGTGGAAGGCATGGTCCCCTTCATAAGCTCAAAGCCAATCAATTGTAAGCTATCTTTTAACATTTACTTCAGTAATGCAATTATATGTAGACTTTTATATGTGGCTTTTCTCATGTAAATCTCACAAATTTTGAAAAAAATTCAGATAGGTACATTCATTATTCTATGATTTTACGTTGACCACAGATCCAACTCTATCCCCATAAATATAATCTCACACAGTAATATCTTGTTGTAGAATAGTCCAGTAATATGATAAGTTTTCATTGAAGACTGTGCCTGCAAAGTGCCAGCCTCTGTACCAAAGGAAATGTGTACTAAAGTGATAACAATTGGCATATATCCCAGTGTTGAGCAGCCCACAGTCTAATAGAAGAAACAGATAAATATACGTATGAAGGAAAGAAAGCCAGTATTTATTAAAATCCTGTATATTCTGGATAGCATGCTGGGTATTTTACATATGCAATCTGTAACTAAAACATGATCTGCTGTATCATAGCGGCCATGGCCCCATCCAAGAGCTACTAAATTGGGATCACTGTCTCACGTCAAGCTGTGTATTTAGAAAAAAAAAAAAAAGAGCAGAAAAACCTATATAGTAAAAACAAGTTAATCTTGTGGCCTACATGTCTATATGGATGTAAGCTGACACAGATTTCCGCCAACTTTTTAAAATTGGTATCTATTTTTTAGGGACGGATCATTAACAGGGGGAATTGAGGCTGTAATAAGAAAACAAACAGAAATAAAATAAAAATACAATCCCTTTAGATCCTAGTTAAGCTAATTTATCTTACTAAAGTGTGAGGCGTAGACTTGTCTTTTTAGAACTCATCCCAGCCCCATTCATCTCTGTCCTAAGCTAACATTATGTGGTCTAGAAAAAAATTTCTCAGAGATCAAGAAGATTCTCATTTCTATTTCCGTATTTTCAGATGAGTGTGCTTGTCTGTTTCTGATCAAATGCTGCTGAATGAGTAAACTAAAATGGAAGTAAATTTTTAGTTTGAGATTGTGACTTATGTAAAGTAGCCTTACTCATATTTTATATTTTCCTATTTGTTTTGTGTACTCAATCTTGTGATAATATATAGTGAGTAAATTAATTAATTATGCCTGATTAAGCACTGAACTAGAACCCATATAATCTGGATGTGACTTGAGAAAGTCATTGCATCACTCTCAGCCTTGGTTTAATTCTACGTACAATGAAAGGATTACATTCTTTCTGATGTCCCTTCTAGTTGTAAATGGGCTTATCGCAATATTACAGATGACGTCATATCAATAGGAACACAGAAACACATATGTAAGTAACTATTTTAATACTGCCTAATTGGTTATTCAGGGATGAAATCTATTCCTTTCTTTAAATTCCATATTGTTCTCAATCTCTATCAAAACTTGAAAACCAAATTATAATTGTCTATATTACAATGTTCCATGATTTTAATAATATTCATTTTAATAGAACATTTGAAAGACAGCATAGGATTTCGTTGAAACCAATATATCAACTCTTCCAGAAGAGCACTGAAACCCAGACATGCTTTCTGTCACCATAGTCTATAAGAGTGAATTCTGCTCCACAGTGGTTCCTATAATTTCTCTGATTTATGCTAATATATGCGGATTTACATTTCCTCACTATTAAAGTGCTGACTTGCAACCACTGTTGCATACCAGCAGCATTATATTGTTAAGAGATCAATTATTAGTTATGGGTCTGTATATAAAATACTCACTCCTACAAGGAAATATGTAGCCATTGAAAACCAGGTCAAGGGTACATGAAACTTCTCTGTACTATTATTGCAAATTCCTGTGAATCTATAAGTATCTCAAAATAAAAAAGTTTAGGAGAATAATACAGAGAAGGTGGTGAGTTCCTCAGTGAAACCTTTCCAGCAGAATCACTGTACAGTGAAGAACAAAAATCAACAAGCTCCAACAATGTACATAGCACTTCCAAATAACTTCATAGGACATTTTCTTAGCTATGGAATACAGGCAAGGACTAACAAATTGTTGCGGA
Source organism: Pan paniscus (assembly GCF_029289425.2). Classification (NCBI taxonomy): domain Eukaryota; kingdom Metazoa; phylum Chordata; class Mammalia; order Primates; family Hominidae; genus Pan; species Pan paniscus. The sequence continues at coordinate 126,764,451 of NC_073272.2, forward strand.
AAGGGTCTAACATGAGCAAAAACCAAAAGAAACAAGCAACCATGAACATTGTCAATGACATAAAGAAAAGATAAGTTATTTAACATGAGATACAAAAAGGACCTCCCTCTATCTCTCTCTCTACACACAAACACACACACATACACACATAAACAGGTTATATATACATATAAACTATATATATATAGACAGATAGATATAACCTGTTTATATGTGTGTGTATGTGTGTATATAACATCTATATATCTATATATATAGATAGATATAACCTGTTTATATGTGTGTGTATATAACATATGTGTATATCTATATATATAGAGAGAGAGAGAGAGAGGAAAAAAAGGAAAGAAAGGATAAAGTTGAAGAACTCCTTCACAAGGTAGAAAGAAGAGAGAGAAGGAAGGATAGAGGAAGGAAAGGAGGGAGGAAGGAAAAAAAAGAAGGAAGGAAAAAAGAAGGAAAGATTAGAACAATGACAAAGAAAATAGAAGAGAAAATAGTCAAAGAACTAATTTAAGGACATTTAGCAGATCTTAAGAATATGAGATTCTAGGATGAAGTGGCTCAAAAAGTACTCATCACAATGAATGAAAACATAGCTGCATAAATACTATGTTATTAAATTTTAACCCTAAACATAAAGAGATTGCCTTTTAAGCTTCCAGGAAGAGAAACACAATCTAATAACATTCAAAACATCACAAGTCAGTAGGGTATCAGGCTTCTCAATGGCAGTATTGAAAACTAGAAGACAAAAGAGCATAGTTTTCAAGATTATAAGGGAAGATGATTTATAATGTAAACTTACATTTATAATGTAAACCAGATTATAATTTGGAAGTGATTTAAAAAAAGACATTTTGTGACAGGAAAACAATTTAAAAAGCAACTTCTCACTCATCTTTTCCAGGAAACAACTTGAGAATATGCTCAAGAAAGTGAGGATGTAAACAAAAATATAGAAATTCAAGGACGTGGAGTCAAAACAGTAATGAAGTGAATTTTCAGGATGACAGCAAAAGAAACTCCATAAAAGCTATGTTGTGGTCCACATTGTAACAGAGAACAGAGAGTTTCAGGAGGAGTTTCTTGCAAATTTTAAAAGGAAAAAAAAAAAAACCCAGACTACTTGCTATGGTGGAATGTATTGAAATGAGATTTACATGGCTTAAAGAGAGTGTAGTTATGGACTACTTATAAGTTCAGTGAAAATCAAGGTAATAAAAAAATCTAAAAGGTTATTTTTAATTCCAAGGAAAGGAAAACATCATAAATATATGAATAATTAATGCTTCCTTAATTAAAAAAACTGTGATACAAGTATAATGGAAGCAGAGAAGAAAGAATTTTTTTTCCTTATTGGAGGTTGAGAGCATAAAGCTAAAGCCTCATAGTCTATAGTAGGAAGTTAACAGGTAATATGAAAGTAGAAAAAAATGAATACTACTAGTATAATCACACTATTTAGGACTGTGGAAATAATCTATAAGAGTTGAGAACCTGTTTTAGAGAAGAAGAATAAGTCATTAAGAGGAACAGGGCAGATGACTGAACAATTTATTTTCCTTTATTAACATGTGGAATAATTTCAGTTTTTAAACTCTGTGCATATATAATTTTGATTAAAATAAAATTAAATGTACAGCAAAACTACAAATTGCACAATTTTTCTAAAAGCTACTCTGGCTATTCATTTTCTGAGTGATTGTAAGCCACTTATTTTGCTGACACTTTGTGTGGCTTTTGCTTTTGTTTTTGTTTCATTTTTTAAAGCAGTAGTCATTTCATTAACAAAATAAATGTCTTGCTAGTTTCCCACAGTGAACTTGGTCAATAAAAATATAGTGTATGTTATCTAATTCATTAGTAAGAATATTTGTATTTCTTTAATCAATTGAAAACCTCCCTTAGTTCCACTACCTCATTTCCCTGGTCTTATTTTAGGCCTTCATTATCTGTTGCCCCTACATAATCAAAATCAGCTTCTGCATGATATTTTTGCATTTACATTCTGTGAAATTAAAGTCTTCTTTTTAAAAACATATGTAAACATAAAATAGTAATTGTGCAGACAACAATGTTTTAATGAGATTTTATGCACACAGGCCCATTTCATGCAATATATTCCCAGAATGACAGGTTTCAACTAGGTACAGAGAGTTAGTTAAGCTAACTAATGATTTTTCGTTCATAATAGAACTTAAAACGGAACATTAAATAATAGATGTGTGTATTAATCCATTCTCATGCTGCTAATAAAGACATACCAGAGACTGGGTAATTTATAAAGAAAAAGAGGTTTAATGGACTCACAAGTTCCACATGGCTGGAGAGGCCCCACAATCACGGTGGGAGGTGAAGGAGGAGCAAAGGCACGTCTTTCATGGTGGAAGGCAAGGGGGAGTGTGTGCAGGGGAAGTGCCCTTTATGAAACCATTAGATCTCATGAGACTTATTCACTATCATGAGAACAGCATGGGAAAATTCTGCCTTCATGATTTAATTACCTCCCACTGGGTCCCTACCATGACACATGGGAATTATGGAAGCTACAATTCAAGATGAGATTTGAGAGGGGACATAGCCAAACCATATCAGTGAGCTAGTAGCTGCTCCCTGTCTTTCAGACATTAATCCCAAGTCCTTTTTTAACCAGTTATACATGGCTTGGCATAATTCTATGATATAATGGTAATACTGGAAATATCATCAGTAAATACTCTACATAGTATTTTTTAATTTCTTAGCCACATAAAACAGTTTTAAGCATCAAATTTATGTGTCCTATATTAAAACTGTGCAAAGAGATTTTTATAATGATACCACCTTTATTATTTTAAATTTGTTCAGTTTTTTTTTCTCTTTTAAAGATAGTTTGAAAAGTTAAAGCCATATTACTGTGACTCACTCCAGCTCACTACTTTTTTTTTTTTTTTTTTTTTTTTTTTTTTTTTTTTTTTTGAGACGGAGTCTCGCTCTGTCGCCCAGGCTGGAGTGCGGTGGCGCGATCTCGGCTCACTGCAAGCTCCGCCTCCCGGGTTCACGCCATTCTCCTGCCTCAGCCTCCCGAGTAGCTGGGACTACAGGCGCCCGCTACCACGCCCGGCTAATTTTTTGTATTTTTAGTAGAGACGGGGTTTCACCGTATTAGCCAGGATGGTCTCGATCTCCTGACCTCGTGATCCACCCGCCTCGGCCTCCCAAAGTGCTGGGATTACAGGCGTGAGCCACCGCGCCCGGCCCACTACTTTTAACATATTAATATATACACACAAACACACATATATGCACATTTTACAAATCTTTCTGATCTGTGAAAAGAAAAATGGTTTTACTTTTTTTCTGTTTTCTATATCATAATTTTCATATCACTCCCAAATTTAGTTACTTGTTTGTTTTCTAGTATCATAACTTTAAAATGCCTTTTTTTTAAAAAAAAAAAAGCTGTCTCTTTGAATATCTCAGGGTGACACCTCATTGTACACTACATTGTCTGATTACATCAGTCACATAGCATTAGGTTGTGTCTGTAATGAACACAATGTGACTGAAGTAACTGGGCATGACATATCACAGCACTTGGTTAGCTGATCTGTAAAATCCAATGTAGGTTTCTGAAGTGGAAAAGAAGAGGCAGTAAGTTAAAGTGTAATGACTAACTTCAGAAAATTGAGTTTCTCCCATATTCCTTTATAATGTAGGAGAGCCAGACAGAGTTACAAAATAGAGTTGCTCCAGCCATCAAAAATGTGTAGAAATCTACATTTTGTCCAATCAGAGTCTGTATATAGATTATATCACTCTGTACAGCTTGTTCTAATGTCCAAATTTATATCCATTTTATAGAGAAGCATTTTCAGCTCTCTTTCATCCTTAGTCTGTTGGCTAGCGATGTACCACTATGTAAAAATAGGGTCACCAACCTTTGTAAATATGCCTCCACACATAAGCTCTGTGGAACCAAGCCTAATGAAAACTGCAATTTGGTTAACTGACTCCAGGAAAAGCATCTCTAAAGTATATTTTTATTCTTCAAAGGGCATGCTAACCTTAAGAAACCTACAGGAACCTAAAGATTAGTACAATTCTTAAAGGCCAGGCTTTCCTGTGCTACTAAGCTAAGGAAATCTATCATTGTGATCATTTTGCAGTAACATTGCTTCAGCTGTCAAAGAGATCTCTGGGGCGGTTCCCTCAATTTGAAACTGCATGACGTTTTGGAGCCATCGACTAAAAGCCACATGGAAAGTTTATCATTTATATGCAACATATGTAGTTTCTCTACAAGATTTTTACAACCGAGTTGATAAACTCTCAGCCAAAACCAAACACATTTATCATCTTGCTTAGCCTGTGCATCATTACATTTGATATGTGCTGTATTTCCTTTAAACTTTTTGAAGTATTTAAAATAGCACACAGATGTAGAGACCTTAGGCACAGAATCTAGTATATTGCTTTTTTCCATTAGCCTATTGAAGTAAATTTTTGATTAATGGTTTTGTCGCATTGGTATTTTTAATACTCATTTTTAGTCTATTCTCTTTATAGAGGGGAGATACCACCTGACCGTTATTTCACCTTTGGGGAACATTGATAGTTATAAATGTAACAAATGCATCACGTGTCAAAGAAAGTAACTGGCTAAGCCTAAGCTCAAGAGGTGGAAAGCTATACTCTGTTTATGGAGACGGGATGGGGAGGGAATCAATAATTTAGAACAATGATCTAATATAATGCAAGTGGTAACTAAGATGGTGCATTAAATGGTGAATGTCCTCCTATGTTTTTTAAATGCTGATCACATTGCCACTATCTGTGAAGAGATGGTTTAATTAACAAATATGTAAGATAAGAGCTATTGGATAATTTTGTGGTTTTTTTGTATTCAATTTTGCTAGGTTCTTCTAGAGCAAACTACAAATCCAGGTTACATTGCTTTCTATCATTCAAACATTCAACCACTCATTCACTAAATATTCGCCCATCACCTTTTATATGTAAGACAAATAAAGAAATAAAATTAATATGTACTGAGTTTGTATTATATGAATAGCACTATGCTAAATGATTTCTACAAACAATAATTATTTTCATTTTATAAACAATGAAGCTCTAGCACAAATATTAAATGAGTTGTTTAAGATCTTTCAGTTTAGATGCTGGAGTCAGACCAAACCCAAATACTACACTAGGCCTACTTTCAAGGACCTTGTGATCTAGAACACAAAAATCAAGTGACAGTGATTATAACAAACTGTGTAAATACTACTCTGACCACATCAGTGTAATTAAATACCACTCCTGGCTAAACTGGATTTCCATAAAATCTTTCAATAAAACATATCCCTGACATGTAACATGACATGTCTATATATTTATTTGATGGAGATAAGAATATAAAAAGTGGATTATAAACATACAAAGTTGCTAGAAAAAACTTCATTCCACAATTTTTTATAGGAACAGATAAGGTCCATAAGGACCTGGTCTAGAGAAAAAGTAGTGTCCCAAGTACCTATCACTGACATAACCTTTACAAGACTTGAGTCCTGGCTGTGATATGAAGAAGTTGTACTTCATCATTATTAAGATGCTTTCAAGATACATGATTCTGTGGTAATTATATCATAAAGTATCAATGGCATTAAATACACTTAAAAATTCTGCATGGTTTATAATAATTGGTTAGGAATAAGTCAAGTTGCATATACAGGTTGGGGCCAGCAGTGTTTTAGATTTGGGACATTTTTTGGATTTAGAATATTTGCATATACATAATAAAATATCCTGGGCACGGGACAACATTTAAACAAGAAATTTAACCTTCATATTAACCTTTTGCACATTCCTTAAAGGTAATTTCATACAATAATTTTTATAATAATTTTGTGCATGAAACAAAGTTTTGACTATGACCAATCACATGAGGTCAGATGTGGAAATTTTCTCATGTGGTATCACGTTGGAGATCAAAAAGTTTCAGAATTTGGAGCACTTTGGATCTCAAATTTTTGTGATTTGGGATGCTCAACTTGTGTGCACTACATAGCCTTAAATAAGTTTCTTAATTCCTTTGATTTAAAGTTTCGTTGGTTATAAAAGGGGAATAAAAACAGCTCCCTCAAAGGGTTTTGTGAGCTTCCCGTTACAGCGTGCATGTTAAACATCCAGTACAGTTTTCTTCTAGGGTTTTTATGGTTTTAGGTCTAACGTTTAACTCTTTAATCCATCATGAATTGATTTTTGTATAAGGTGTAAGGAAGGGATCCAGTTTCAGCTTTCTACATATGGCTAGCCAGTTTTCCCAGCACCATTTATTAAATAGGGAATCCTTTCCCCATTGCTTGTTTTTCTCAGGTTTGTCAAAGATCAGATAGTTGTAGATATGCGGCGTTATTTCTGAGGGCTCTGTTCTGTTCCATTGATCTATATCTCAGTTTTGATATCAGTACCATGCTGTTTTGGTTACTGTAGTCTTGTAGTATAGTTTGAAGCCAGGTAGCAGGATGCCTCCAGCTTTGTTCTTTTGGCTTAGCATTGACTTGGTGATGCGGGCTCTTTTTTGGTTCCATATGAACTTTAAAGTAGTTTTTTCCAATTCTGTGAAGAAAGTCATTGGTAGCTTGATGGGGATGGCACTGAATCTATAAATTACCTTGGGCAGTATGGCCATTTTCACGATATTGATTCCTCCTACCCATGAGCATGGAATGTTCTTCCATTTCTTTGAATCCTCTTTTATTTCCTTGAGCAGTGGTTTGTAGTTCTCCTTGAAGAGGTCCTTCACATCCCTTGTAAGTTGGATTCCTAGGTATTTTATTCTCTTTGAAGCAATTGTGAATGGGAGTTCACTCATGATTTGGCTCTCTGTTTGTCTGTTATTGGTGTATAAGAATGCTAGGCATTACCATTCAGGACATAGGCATGGGCAAGGACTTCATGTCTAAAACACCAAAAACAATGGCAACAAAAGCCAAAATTGACAAATGGGATCTAATTAAACTCAAGAGCTTCTGCACAGCAAAAGAAACTACCATCAGAGTGAATAGGCAACCTACAGAATGGGAGAAAATTTTCGCAACCTCCTCATCTGACAAAGGGCTAATATCCAGAATCTACAATGAACTCAAACAAATTTACAAGAAAAAAACAAACAACCCCATCAAAAAGTGGGCAAAGAACATGAACAGACACTTCTCAAAAGAAGACATTTATGCAGCCAAAAAACACATGAAAAAATGCTCACCATCACTGGCCATCAGAGAAATGCAAATCAAAAAAACAATGAGATACCATCTCACACCAGTTAGAATGGCAATCATTAAAAAGTCAGGAAACAACGTGCTGGAGAGGATGTGGAGAAATAGGAACACTTTTACACTGTTGGTGGGACTGTAAACTAGTTCAACCATTGTGGAAGTCAGTGTGGCGATTCCTCAGGGATCTAGAACTAGAAATACCATTTGACCGAGCCATCCCATTACTGGGTATATACCCAAAGGACTATAAATCATGCTGCTATAAAGACACGTGCACACGTATGTTTATTGCAGCACTATTCACAATAGCAAAGACTTGGAACCAACCCAAATGTGCAACAACGATAGACTGGATTAAGAAAATGTAGCACATATACACCATGGAATACTATGCAGCCATAAAAATGATGCGTTCATGTCCTTTGTAGGGACATGGATGAAATTGGAAATCATCATTCTCAGTAAACTATTGCAAGGACAAAAAACCAAACACCGCATGTTCTCACTCATAGGTGGGAATTGAAGAATGAGAACACATGGACACAGGAAGGGGAACATCACACTGTGGGGACTGTTGTGGGGTGGGGGGAGGGTGGAGGGATAGCAGTAGGAGATATGCCTAATGCTAAATGACGAGTTAATGGGTGCAGCACACCAGCATGGCATATGTATACACATGTAACTAACCTACACATTGTGCACATGTACCCTAAAACTTAAGTATAATAATAATAATAAAATAAAAAAAAATTTTGATTCTCAAAATGTACTGCTATAAAATTAGAATATCCATTCTTGAGATGTTTAAAAAATAAATTAAGTGTAAGTTTATATTTAACTTGTTTGATTCCTAATTAAAATTTTAAAAAAATGGAAAAAAATAATAAAAAAATAAAAATAAACATCCAGTACGGGGCTTGTCTCAGAAGAAGCATTAAGAAAATAAAGAGTTTTGTTATCTACCTAGAGCTTATGAAGCCTGAGCTACGAATCCCTGTGTAATCATGGTTTTACTTACGTAACTATTGCACACACAGGGCTACCCTGGAGTTAAGTGCTCAATAAATATTTGATGGATCAATAAATGCGTATTAAGCAGTTAGCTATTCTCTTCCTCCAACGTTATTTCCAACCAGATGTTGACAACTGATTGCATTGACTCGGTTTTAATCTCATTCTAGCACTTACTGGCTGGCTATATGACCATGGGTAAGCTACCTAACTTTTCTGAGTTTCAATTTTTCTCATATATAAAATGAGAAAAAATATTATCTTCTTTATAGGACTTGTGTTCAGATTAAATGACATACTGCAAGGAAAGTGCCTCGTACAGTGTCTGGTCGTAGCAAGCATACAAAAAACTGGTCCCATATTTCCAAAGTTCTACGCAACTAAATTATGCTGGTAGAAAAATAACTATGATGTTCGACTATGCATCAGTTGTATCTGTGACAAAAGTATATTTAAAACTAAAAAATCTTTGAATACTTAAAATTAATTGAACAAGAAGTACAATACATAAATTAAAAGCATTAACATACTCTAATAGCGTGTACACATTTTACAGCCATATACACTGCATAAACACCAAAATATCTATGTCATATTAAAAATAAAACATTAGTCTTCTAGTTACATAAAATTACTTAATTTAATACTAAAACTAATAAACAAATGGCTGGGTGACAATCCTAAGAAATGTAATTGATCAATAAGAATGGGAAATGAAAAAAGTGAATTAAAAGTTCACCCCTACCCATAAACATTCCTTCCAAATGCATTTAAGTGCACTGATAAAAATCAACCTTCAGGGTGAAAAAGGAAGTGAAAGCTTTTTTCTTCATTTCAACCTTATCTATGAAGGTCATCATTTTTTTTTATTTGTTCTAATGCACTTAGCTAACAACTGAAAAGAAAGAGAATTCTCCACAATGATACTTCAATATATTCCCTGATTCCAATCAATTTTTTCTCACCTTTACTTGTACCCTCCCCTTGGGGCTTTTGACCTAGAGAGTCATTTAGAGAACAGAACTGTTTTCTGTAAACTTTTGATGTGAGGGAAAAATTTTGTTGGCCATATCTAGATTTTTCTCTCCTGAGGGAAAAGTAAAATTTTTGTGTATTGAAAAAATGTGCATGTAGAGAGTGAATTAAAAAACCTTATTTGCTCATGAGGTAAAAGGTAGAGAGATATTGGTCAGAAACAAGTTGACCACAAAATGAAGGGAAGCTAAAACTCAGGCTGATTATGGTATAGCCTGGGCCATGGCATGTCTTAGTTCTAAAAGAATAAATGGGATATTTAAATTATGAGCTGTCAAGGGTAAATAAGTCTATAGTGCTGTTGATAGTAAAGGCAAAGACACCATAATGGTAAACTAGAACAGTGGTAATATAGAGAGGTTGTAATAACTTTGAAAAATCAATTAATATAATTCACCACACCAGCACATTTGTGAGAAAAATCAATGAACTCTCTAAATAAACAAAAAGAATTTGTTAAAATTCAACAAAATTTTTGTCCCCCTCATTCATAGGAAGAAAAAAAAACTTAGCAAACAAGGGATATTTTTAATCAGGAAAACACCTACAAAATTAAGAGCAAACATAATAATGTTAAAATGGTAAAAATCATTTACTTGTCTAGATCTGTGTTAATAGTTGTTGAACACTGAAAATATTTCACAGTTTACTGACTTCAGTACCTATACAAGGGTGCTTGTTATTACCATTTCTTTTCAACACTGCACTGACCATCCTACTCAGTAATGTAAGTGAAAAGAACAAACCTGCAGGGATTGGAAAGGATTTTATGATTCTGTAGACAGACAACTCAAGATAATTTATGAATAAATCATGGAATTAAGGTAAAATTTCAGCAAGGTGGTTGTTTACAAAAATCGCTATGGAAAATCAAATTGCATTTGTAGATACCAAAAACTAACAGGAAGAAAACGTAATTTAAAAAACATACTTACAGTAACACCAATATATAATTATACTTATTACAAAAGTTTTCTTGAGACATTTAAAAACTTTATGAAAGATATTAAATAATTATGAAATAAATGGTAATCCTATGGACTGAATTATGTCACCCAAAAACTCATATTAAGAACCAAATCTTCAATGTGCCTGTATTTGGAGATAGAGCCTTTAGGGAAATCATTCAAATTAATGAGATCATAAGGATGGGGCCCTAATCCCATAGAACTGATGATCTTATAAGAAGAAGAGACCCCGGAGATCTCTCTGCATGTACACAGAGGAAAGGCCATCTGAGGACACAGTGACAAGGTAAACCAGGAAGGAGACCTCACCAGAAAGCAACCCTAATGATACCTTGATCTTGGAATTGTGGCCATGAAAACTGACAAAATAAATTTCTGCTATTTAAGCCACTCACCCTGTTGTGTTTTGCTATGGCAGCCCTAGCAACAAATACAAGTGAAATATATTAGGTTTATGGATCAGAAGACTGCAAATCATTAAAAAAATCTTATCTCCTTAAAATAATCTATATAATTATTCTTTTCTTCAATATTCAACAATTATTTATTGGGTCCCTATTATACACTAAGCATTATATTAGGCCTATGGGATATAAGTGTGAGCAAAAAAATAATAATCACTGCCCTGATAAGCTTATATACTGGTTTCTGAAGTTTAGAGTCAATTACTTAAGAATATAGAATCTAGAATTTGAAAAATTTTAAGTTGAATACATTGCCAGCAAAAAAAAAATTCCAGGGTTTTTTGGTGCAATTTTACCTAATTTTAACGTATATATTCAAGTGAAAATGTGGAAAAATAGCAAAGACATGTGAAGAAGAAAACTACGGTAGTATGATTTGCCTAACAAGGTGTAAACATTATTATAAAACTATATTAAGTCAGGACAGATGAATAGACAAACATATACATTGAACAGAACAAGGGATCCCAAACCAGAAATGATATATAAATGGAAATTTGACACCTAATGAGTTGGCAAGATTAGAAAGACTTTTCAATGTGTTGTTAGGACAATTGGTTGACTATATGATTAAAAAAGTGAAATTGGACCTATAATTCACCACATGTATTTTTTTCCTAATTTTAGTTTGTATATTTTTTTTAATTTTTAGTTTTTTGTGGGTACAGAGAAGCTGTGTATATGTATTGGTTACATGAGATATTTTGATACAGGCACACAATGTGTCATAATCACATCAGGATAAATAGAATATCTACCGCCTCAATAATGTATCTTCTATTTTCCTTTTTATGTACTAATTTTGTTTTAATTTTTAAAATCAGGCATACAATGTATAATAATCACATCAGGATCAGAAGAAATGGGGTATTCATCACCTGAAGCATTTATCCTTTGTGTGAGAAACAATCCAATTATACTCTTTTAGTTATTTTAAAATGTATGATTAAATTGTTACTGACTACAGTCACCCTACTGTGCTATCAAACACTGGATCTTATTCATTCCTTCCATTTTTTTGTACACATTAACCAACCCGACTTCCTTCCCAAAGCCCTACTACACTTTCCAGCCTCTGATAACTATCATTTTACTTTCAATATCATGAATTCTATTGCTTTAATGTTTAGCTCCCACAAATGAGTTAGAATGTATGAAGTTTGTCTTTCTGTGCTTGACTTATTTTACTTAACATTATGACCTTCAACTCCATCCATGTTGTTGCAAATGATAGGATCTCATTCCTTTTTATGGCTGAATAGTATTCCATTGTGTATATGTACCAAATTTTCTTTATTAATTCATCTGTTGATGGACAATTAGGTTGTTTCCAAATCTTAACTATCGTGAATAGTGTTACAATAAACATAGGAGTGCAGGTACATCTTTGATATACTGATTTCCTTTCTATTGGGTATATACTGAGCAGTGGTAGTTCTACTTTTAAAATTTAAGGAACCTCCAAATTGTTCTCCCATAGTGGTTGTAGCAATTTACATTCCCACCAACATTGTATGAAGGTTTCCTTTTCTCCACAAACTTGCCAGCATTTGTTATTGCCTCTCTTTTGGATAAAAGTTATTTTAACTGGGGCGAGATGATATCTCATTGTAGTTTTGATGTGCATTTCTCTGATGATAGATGTGATGTTGAGCACCTGGTCATGTACCTGTTCACCATTTATATGTCTTCTTTTGAGAAATATCTATTCAGATTTATTGCCGTTTTTAAACAGATGTTTAATTTTTTTTCCTATTGAGTTGTTTGAGCTATTTATATATTCTGGTTATTAATCTCTTGTCAAATGAGTAGTTTGCAAATATTTTCTCCCATTCTGTGAGTTGTCTCTCCACTTTGTTGTTTCCATTGCTGTGCAGAAGCCTTTTAACTTGGTTGGATCCAAGTTGTCCATTTTTGTTTTGGTTGCCTATGCTTATGGGGTATTACTCAAGAAATCTTTGCCCAGTTTAATGTCCTGAATAGTTTTCCCAATGTTTTCTTTTAGCAGTTTCATACAGGGAGGTCTGATATTTAAGTCTTTAATCCATTTTGACTTGATTTTTTTATAATTGGAAGATAGGACTTCAGTTCCCTTTGACTGCATATTGATAAGTTTTTCCAGCACCATTTGTTGAAACAACTATGCTTTCCCCGATGTATATTCTTGGCACCTTAGTCAAAAATGAGTTCACTGTAGATGTGTGGATTTGTTTATGCATTCTCTCTTCTGTTCCATTGCTCTATATGCCTGTCTCTATGCCAATACCATGCTGTTTTGGTTACTATATCTCTGTAATACAATTTGAAGTCTGGTAAGGTGATTTCCCCATTTTAATTTTTTTTTGTACAGGATAGCTTTGGTTATTCTGTTTTTTGGTGTGTGTGTTTCTATATAATTTTAGGATTATTTTTTCTATTTCTGTGAAGAATATTATTGGTATTTTGATAGGGATTGCATTGAACCTGTAGATTGATTTGGGTGGTAAGGATATTTTAACAACTTTGATTTTTCTAATCCATGAGCATAGAATCTTTCCAATTTTTTTGTGTCATTTTCAATTTATTACATCAGTGTATTATAGTTTTAATTGCAAAGTTCCTTCACTTCTTTAAGTTTATTCTCAAGTATTTTATATATTTGTAGCTATTTTAATGACCTTGCTTTTTCAATTTCTTTTTCAGATTGTTTGCTGTTTGCATACAGACATGCTACTGATTTTTCTACATTGATTTTGTAACCTGCAATATTACTAAATTTGTTTACAGTAATCCCATGAGTTCTAATCATTTTTGGTGGAATCTTTAGGTTTTCCAAATATATGATCATATCACATACAAACAAGATCATTTGACTTCCTCTTTGCCCTTCTTTGGATCTATCTTTCTTTCTTTCTTTCTTTCTTTCTCTCTTTCTTTCTTTCTTTCTTTCTTTCTTTCTTTCTTTCCTTCTTTCTTTCTTTTCTTCTTTTTCTTTCTTCTTTGTGTTGATTTCTGTAGATAGGACTTCCATTACTATGTTGAATGACAGTAGTGAAAGTGGGCATCCTTTTCTTCTTCGACTTCTCAGTCTAAAGGCTTTCACGTTTTCACCATTCAGTATGTGACCGGCTGTGGGTCTACCTGTGTTGAGTTGTGTTCCTTTTATACCAAGTTTTTTGAGGGCTTCTATCATGAAGAGATTTTAATTTTATCAAATGGTTTTTCAGCATCAATTGCAATGATCATATGGTTTCTGTCCTTCATTCTGTTGATATAATGTATCATATTGATTGATTTGCATCTACTGAAACATCCTTTCATCTCTGGAATATATCCCACTTGGTCATGATGAATGATCATTTTCAACTGTTGTAGAATTTGATTTGCTAGTATTTTCTTGAGAATTTTTGCTCAGTGTTCATCAGGAATAGTGGTCTGTAGTTTTCTTTTTTGATGTGTCTTTGTCTAGTTTTGATATTATGGTAGTACAAAATGCACAGAATAAGTGTGAAAGAACTCCCTACTCCTCTATTTTTTGGAATAGTTTCAGCCAGATTAGTATGAGTTCTTTAAATGTTTGGTAAAATTCAGCAGTGAAACCATCAAATCTTGGGCTTTTCTTTGCTGGGAGATATTTATTAGGGCTTCAATCTCATTACTTTATATTGGTGTGTTCAGGTTTTGGGTTTTTTATGGTTCAACCTTCTTAGGTTGTGTGTGTCTAGGAATTTATCCATTTCTGTTAGGTTTTCCAATTTATTGGCACATCATAGTTGTTTATAGTAGCCTCCAATGATCCTTTAATTTCTGTGGTATTGATCGTGATGTCGCCTTTTTCATCTCTGATTCTATTTATTTGAGTCTTCTCTCTTTTGTTCTTAGTTTGATTAAGGGTTTGTCTGTTTTGTTTATCTTTTCAAATATATCAACTTTTTATTTCATTGATCTTTTGTATATTTTTAATTTCATCTATTTCTGTTCCGATCTTTATTACTTTTTTTCTTCTACTAATTTTGGGTTTCACTTGCTCTTGCTTTTCTAGTTCTTTAAGATGCATCATTAGGTTGGTTATTTAAAGTTTTTCTACTTATTAGATATAGGCCCTTATTGCTATAGTCTTTTCTCTTAATAACGATTTCACTGTATCCCATGGGTTTTGTTAGATTGTGTTTCCATTTTAAATTGTTTCCATAATTAAAAAAAAATTCTTCTAAATTTATTCATTTTACCACTGGTAATTCATTAGCATATTGTTTAATTTTCATGTGTGTGTATAGTTTGCTAAATTCATCTTGTTAATGATATCTAGTTTTATTTCACTGTGGTCAGATAAGATAATATTGCTTTACTTTTTTGAATTTTTTAAGACCTTTTTTATGCCCTAATACATGAGATATACTTGAGGATAATCCATGTGTTGAAGAGAAGAATGCGGACTTCACAGCCGTTGGATGAAATGTTCTATAAATAACTACTAGGTCAATTTGTTCTATTGTGCAGATTAAATTTGATGTTTCTTTTTAAATTTTCTGTCTGGATGATCTGTCCAATGCTGAAAATAGGGTGTGGAAGTCTCCAGGTATTACTGTATTGGGGTATATCTCTTCGTTTAGTTCTAATAATATTTGCTTCATATATCTGGGTGCTCCAGTGTTGAGTGCCTATATATTGACAATTGTTATTTTTTTTGCTGAATTCTTCCCTTTATTGCTATATAATGACCTTTTTTGCTATTTTTTATACTTTTTGTCTTGAGATCCATTTTGTCTGATGTAAGTATAGCTACTCCTGCTTTTTTTTTTTCTGGTTTTCATTGAGATGGAATATATTTCTCTATCCCTTTGTTTTCAGTCTTTTTGTGTATTCATAGGTGAAATGTTTTTCATGTGGGCAATAGATTGCTGGGATTTTAAAAAATCCATTCATCACTCTATGTCTTTTGATTGGAGAGTTTAGTCCATTTATGTTCAATGTTATTATCAATAAGTAAGAACTTACGTTTATTTTTTATTTGTTTTCTGGTTGTTTTGTTGTCTTCTCTTCCTTCTTTCCTTCCCTCGTGTCTACGTTTTAGTGAAGGTGGTTTTCTCAGGTCTTATGTTTGAATTTCTTGCTTTTAGTTTTGTGTGTGTATGTTGAACTTTTTTTAAATTGATGTTAGAATGAGGTTTGCAAAGAACATCTTATAACCCATTATTTTAAACTGATGGCCACCTAACACTGATTGCATAGGAACAACCAGTCTAACAAACAAGCAAAGATAAAACTAATCAAGGCTCTACCCTTAACTTCATCTCCCTGCTTTTTAACATGTTGTTGTTTCTATTTGTATTTTATTGTATTGCCTATGTCTTGAAAAGTTGTCATAGTTATCATTTTTTATTGGTTCATTTTTTAGCCTTTCTACTGACAATATGAGTAATTTACAGAACTTAATTACAGTGTTATAATATTCTGTGTTTTTCTGTGTACCCACTGTTACCAGTGAGTTTTGGACCTTCAGATGATTTCTTATTGCTCTATTGCTAATGTTCTTTTCCTTCAGATTGAAGAATTATTGAGACATTATCTCACTATTGAGATAATTATGTGTTTCTGTCTTTATTTCTGTTTATGTGATGAATCACGTTTACTGATTTGTGTATGTTGAACCAACCTCGCATCCCAGGGATAAAGCCTACTTGATTGTGATGGATAAGCTTTGTGATGTGCTACTGAATGTGGTTTGCCAGTATTATGTTGAGAGTTTTTGCATCAATGTTTATTAAGGATGTTAGCCTGAAGGTTTTTTGTTGTTGTTTTTTGTATCTCTGCCAGGTTTTGGTATGAGAATGATATGGGCCTCATAGAATGACTTACGGAGGAGTCCCTCCTCCTCAATTTTTTTGGAATAGTTTTAGTTGGAATGCTTCCAACTTTTCTTTGTACATTTTTGTACATATTTACAATTCAGCTGTAAATATGTCTGGTTGGTAGGCTATTTATTACTGCTTACATTTCAGAAATTTGTATTAGCCTGTTCAAAGATTCAATTTCTTCCTGATTCAGTTTTGGGCAGGTGTATGTGTCCATAAATTTATCCATTTCTTCTACATTTTCTAGTTTATGTGCATAGAGGTGTTCATAATATTTTCTGATGGTTGACTGTATTTCTGTGGGGTCAGTGGTGATATCCCCATTGTAATTTCTAATTGTGTTTATTTGAATCTTTTACCTTTATTTTTTGTTACTCTAGCTAGTAGTCTATTTATTATAACAAGTCTTAAAACATTTAAAAATTTGAAATATTATCAAGCATCTTCTCTGATCATGATAGAATAAAACCAGAAATTGTGGAAACTAAACAAATATGTACAAATTAAACAATATGCTCCTAAATGACCAGTGGGTCAATAAAAAAATTGAAAAGGAAATCTAAAACTATCTGGAAATTTTGGAAGTGGAAATACAATGTAACAAAACCAATGAATACAGCAAAAGTTGTAATAAGAGTGAGGTTTATAGTTTTAATTTTCTACCTCACAAAACAGGAAGAAATTTCAAATAAACAATCTAACAATGCATCTTAAAGAACAAGAAAAGCAGGAGCAAACCAAATCCAAAATTCTTAGAAGAGTAATAAAAATAAAGCAGAAATAAATAAAATTAAAATGGAAAAATATATACAATAGATCAATGAAATAAAAAGTTGATTTTCTTGAAAAGTTATACAAAATTGACAAACATTAACCAGCCTAAGAAAATAAGAGAGAGAATCCAAGTAAATAAAATCAGAAATGAAAAAGGAGACATTACAATGGATACTGCAGAAATTCAAAAGATTATTAGTAGCTACTATGAGTAACTATATGCTAATAACTTGGTAAATCTTGAAGAAATAGACAAATTCCTACCTACATAAAAGCTACCAAGATTGAAACAGGTAAAATTCAAAATCTAAACAATCCAATAACAAGTAATTCGACCAAACCCATAATAAAGAAAAAAAAAAAAGCCAGAGACCTGATGGCTTTACTGCTGAATTCTACCAAACATTTAAATGGAAACTAATACCAATCCTACCTAAACTATTTCAAAAAATAGAGAAGGAGAAAATACCTTCAAACTCATTCTATGAGGCCATTATTACCCTAATACCAAAACCAGACAATGACACACACACGCACACACCCCTACAGGCCAATATTTCTGATGAATATTTATGCAAAAATTTTCAACAAAATACTAGCAAACCAAATTCAACCATGCAGTTAGAATGACCATTCATCATGACCAAGTGGAATTTATCACTGGGTTGTAAGGATGGTTCAATATATGCAAATCAATCATATAAAACATTATATCAACAGAATGAAGAATAAAAGCCATATGATCACTTCAACTGATGCTGAAAAAACATTTGATAAAATTCAACTTCCCTTCATGATAAAAACCCTCAAAAACTGGGGATAGAAGGAACATACCTCAATACAATAAAAGCCACATAGAACACACCCACAGCTAGTATCATACTGAATGCAGCAAAACAGAAAGCCTTTAGTCTAAGGTCTGGAACATGACAACCATGTCCTCCTTTACTACTGCTATTCAACATAGTCATAGATGACCTAGCTGGAATAATCAGAAAAGAGAAGGATATAAAGGGCATCCAAATTGGGAAGGAAATGTCAAACTTTCCTTGTTTGCAGATGATGTGATCTTCTATTTGGAAAACCTTAAAGACTCTACCAAAAAACTATTTGAACTGATAAATTGAGTAAAATTGCAGGATACAAATTTAACATACAAAAAACAGTATAATTTCTATATGCCGACAGTGAACAAATTGAAAAATAAGTAAAAAATTAATTCCATTTATAATAGACACACAAAATTAAATACCTAGGAATTAACTAAAGAAAGTTCTCTATAATATAAACTATAAATCAACGAGAACATCAAAAGATGGAAAAAATAATCCCATGTTTATGGATTGGAAGGATTGATATTGCTAAAGTATCCACACTACCCAAGGCAATTTACAGGTTTAATGCAATCTCTTTCAAAATACCAATGGCATTCTTCACAGAAATAGAAGAAAGAATCCTATACTTAGCAAAATGAACAAAACTAGAGGAATTACATTACTTGACTTCAAGTTACACTATAGAACTATAATGAACAAAAGATCATGGTACTGGCATAAAATCAGACACATAGAACAATGGAACAGAATACAGAACCCAGAAACAAATCCATACACCTAGAGTGAACTCACTTTTAACAAGATGCCAAGAACATTCACTGGGAACAAAGCAGTCTTTTCAATAAATGGTGCTGAGAATATTAAATATCCACATGCGGAAGAATGAAACTAGATCCCTATCTTTTGCCATATACAAAATGTATTAATGACTGAAATTTAAGACCTCAAACTATAAAACTACTACAAGAAAACATTGGGGGAAATCTCCAGGGAATAGTTCTGGACAAGAATTTCTTGAGCAATACCCCCAAGCACAGGCAACCAAGCAAAAATGGAAAAATGGGTTCACATCCAGTTAAAAATCTTCTACACAGCAAAGGATACAATAAAAAAAATTGAAGAGACAACCCACCAAATAGGAGAAAATATTTGCAAACTATGCATCTGGCAAGGGATTGATAATCAGAATATAAAAGGAGCTCAAACAACTCTATAGGAAAAAATCTAATAGTCTGATCCAAAAAAAAAATAGGAAAACGATTTGAATAGATATTACTCAAAAGAAGACACCCAAATGGCAAACTGACATATAAAATTTGCTTAACATCACAGAAATGCAAATCAAAACTACAGTGACATAGCATCTCATCCAAGTCAAAATGGCTTATTATACAAAAGACAGGCAATAAAAAATGCTGGCAGGGATGTGGAGAAAAGGGACCCTTTGTACACCATTGGTTGGAATTAAATTAGTACAACCACTAAGGAGAACAGTTTGGAAGTTCCTCAAAAAACTGTAAATAGAACTACCATATGATTCAGCAGTCCCACTGCTGGGTATGTATTCTAAAGAAAGGAAATTGGTACATGGAAGAGATATCTGCACACCTATGTTTGTTGCAACACTGTTTACAGTAGCTAAGATTTGGAAGAAACCTAAGTGTCCATCAACAGATGAACAAATAAAGAAAATTTGGTACATATACACAATGGAGTACTATTCAGCCATAAAAAAGAATGCAAAAACATGGATGGCCCTGAAGATCATTATGTTCAGTGAAATAAGCCAGGCACAGAAAGACATACATTGCGTGTTCTCACTTATCTGTGAGATCTAAAAATCAAAACATTGAAGCTCATGGACAAAGAGAGTACAAGGATGGTTACCAGAGGCTGGGAAGGGTGGCGAGGGTTTGGCAGAGTAGGTGGGGATGATTAATGTGTAAAAAATAAGAGAAAGAATAAGTTCTACTATTGGATAGCACAGCAGGGTGACTGTAGTCAGTAGCAACTTAATTTTACATTTTAAATTAACTCAAAGAGTGTAATTAGATTGTTTGCAACACAAAGGATAAATTCTTGAGGCAATGGATACATCATTTTCCTTGATGTCCTTGTCTCACATTGCATGCTTGTATTAAAACATCTCATGTACCCCATAAACATATACACCTACTATGTACCTAGAAAAATAAACAATAAAAAATAATATTCATTATATATATTGGCCTGTAGTTTTCTTGTTTTATGTGTCTTTGTCTGATCTTGGAATCAGAATAATGCTGGCCTTGAGAATGAGTTTGGAAGTTTTCCCCTCTCCTCTGAATAGTTTGAGTAGCATTGGTATTAGTTCTTCTTTAAATGTTTGGAAGAATTCAGCAGTGAAGCCATCCAGTCCTGGGGTTGTTTTCTGTTTGTTTTTGTTTTAGTTTTCACTGGGAGAATTTTAATTACAGTTTCAATCTTGTTACTTGTTACTGGTCTCTTCAGATTTTAGATTTATTCCTGGTTCAACCTAAGCAGGTTGAATGTGTCTAAACATTTGTCTATTTCTTCTAGATTTTCCAATTTATTGGCATACAAGTTGCTGATAGTAGCCACTAAAGATTCTGTGAATTTCTGCATTATCAGCTGTAATGTATCTTTTTTCATTTCTGATTTTATTTACTTGTATCTTCTTTTATTCTTAGTCTAAGGTTTTGTCAATTTTGTTTAAATTAAAAAAATTTTATTTCAGTGATATTTTTTATTGTTTTCTTCATTTCAGATTTATGTATTTATGGTCTGATCATATTAATTACTTGTCTCCTACTATTTTTGAGTTTGGCTTTCTCTTGCTTCTCTAATTCTTTAAGATACATCATTAGAGTGTTCAGTTGAGGTGTTTTTTTTTTCTTTTTTGATGCAGGCACATGTAGCTAGGTAGCTATAAACTTCCCTCTTAGTGCTGCTTTTGCTGTATCCCATAGGTTTTGTATGTTTTGTGTATATTATTATTTGTTTCAAGAAACTTTTTAGTTTATTTCTTAATTTCATCATTGGCATACTGGTTATTCAGGAACATATTGTTTAATTTAGGTGTATTTTCATAGTTTCCAAAATTCTTCATGTTATTGATTTCTAGTTTTATTCCATGTGGTCAGTGCAGCAGATACTTGATATTAATTCATTTATTTGAATGTCTTCAGACTTGTTTTGTAACCTAAAATATGGTCTATCCTTGAGAATAATTCATGTGCTGATGAAAATAATGTGTATTCTGCAGCTCTTGGATGAAATGTTTTGTAAATATGCATTAGGTCCATTTGGTATACAATGCAGATTAAGTCCAATGTTTCTTTGTTAGTTTTTTGTCTAGTAAATTGCTGGGTCTCACCTGAAGCCAGCAAAGTCTTATAGATTCACCTAACGCCCTCAACATAGTACCTGGGTATCGGTACTGCTTATTCAGTACTCATAGGCTCTTCAGTCAGCAAGTTACAAATGCTGCCAGAACTGGCCTGTTTTCTTCAAGGCAGTGAGTTCCCTTCTGTCTCAGGCCATGTCTACAAATCTCACCCAGAAGCTAGGGCCTGGAATGCGGACTTCATAACTCTGACTAGTGTCCTACCCTGCTGTGTCTAAACTGGTATGCAAGGTGCTAGAGAAAGCCCTTCCTACTCTTTCCTCTCCTTTCCTCAAGTGGAAGGAAGGGGTCTCTTTTAGAGTCATGAGCTGTGCAGCTTGGGGTTGGGGGGGGATTGATGCCAGCACTCCTTTTGGCATCCCAGCTGATGTCTCGCTAGGTTATGTACTGCCCTAGTCCACTGTCTCTGGGCCTAGTTCAGCACTGGGACTTGCCTAAGAGTTGAAGTCCTTATGGCCTAGACTGCCTGTTGAGATAATTAGAGACTTAGAATACTCTAGACCACCATGGGGTGGTTAGTGGGAACTGGAGTTCTGACGTCTGGAATCAGCAGTACGACTCTGACTGGGGATTGTTTAAATTCTCCCCTCCATGGGCGGGCATCTGGTCCAGTTTTTTTTTCTGTTTTTTTTTTTTTTTTTTTGTCTAACAGGACACCACTGAGTGTTCAATGCTTCATGATTTCTGTGCTCTTCCTCCCCTAGCACTTAGAGAGGTCCTCTGCACCATGCTGCCACTACTAGGGGTGAGGGAAGGGTGGTGTCTGTGATTCAAGACTGTTTTTTCTACGTTTAAAGTGCCTCTTTCAGTGATACTAAGTAAGATTGAGGTATTATGAGGGCTCACCTAATTTTGGGGTCTTATGAAGGTGGTTTTTTGTGCAGATGGTTGTTAACTTGGTGTCCTCATGGGTGGCACTATCAGTGGAGCCTTCTTTTCTGCCATCTTGCTCCCTCATCACTTAATTGTGAGTTGGGTACTATTAATCTCTCCTACCTTTAGAAAATAAAAAACTAAACTTTACATGGATTAATTAATTTATCAAAGGCCACACAAATAATGAATGATGGAGCCATAGGTAAGGGTAATAACTGAATATAATGCAATGGAAGAAAATAGAAAGTAGACTGATATATAAATGCAAAAGACAAATTGCAATCATAGCTTGAATTCCTAATTTGAAAATATTTAATACGAAATATTTCCGTGAGGGAGTAGAATAGCTAGAAATGATATAAACTTTTTTTCCTAATAAGATTAGAACTAATATCTGGAGTAAAAAATATACATAGAATTTTTCAGTAAACACTTTTGAACTTTATGTTTTGTGTTGGCAGATTGAACGAAAACATAGGTAAGTAAAAATATTTGTGATTAGCAGTAGAACATAACTATTTTGTTAAATCAAAAATATTAATATTTGAAGCAATACTGCTGTATTATCTTTGGGTTTTAATAATGAGGTTAATACTGATTATGCTAACACTATAGTTTTTGTTTAGATATCAAGGGCATACCTCTCTCTCAGGGATCACACTTTTGTAATATTAAGTATTAATGAATAATAGTTAATTTTTAATGCACACTTAATGCACAGTTGCATGTATTATGTCATTTAATTTTCACAATCATCTCATAATTTCTAAATATGTAATACCACACAAATATATAAACATATATATAGCTATACAAATATATAATCAAATATGTTTATTTATTTATACACCTCCCATATTGCATCTTTGGAAAAGACACAGAATTTAAGCTGTTCCAGGTTATACAGCTACTAGATGATAGAGTCGGGATTGATAAAGTGCATCTTCTGTACATTCTTTAGTTCAGGGAAAATTTGTTTATAAAAAACATAAGAATATGTTGCATAAGAATATCCCTATATCAGGGATATTTTTTGCACACATGTATTGTTCACTTATGTCCTGAGTTTAGACCTTGATCCTTTTTTTGTCTAGACTATTGCAACAGCCTTTTAAGTGGTCTGTATGTGATATTTCTAATTTCTTTTAGCTCTAGTCTACTCTTCTTTGCAGAAAATAACACTTTTCTGCTTAAAATCCTTCAATGTTACATCAACACCTACAAAATTCAAAATGTTAATGTGAAAAATAAACCCTTCATAATCTGACCACTATCTAGCTTAACAATTTCATCATCTACCACCTGCTCAGATACACATTCTTCTCCAAGCCTCACCATTTCAATAACATACCATGCTATCATGCAAGTCAGTGCTTTAAATTAAAATGTCTTTAGCCTCTTTTTCCATAGGAAAAAAAAAACTACTTTTTTTTTAAGACTCAGCCATACATTATCTTGGAAGGCTTTCATGAACTTTACCCCCCCCTCAAGGAAAAGTAGATACCATTACTTCTCATAAAGCATTCTGTGCTTATTTATTCTCTATTCACAGTATTCTGATTGACTATACTCATGTATTTCTTTTTACTGTGAATAGCTGAGACTAGTGGGCTAAATCTTATTAATCTCTATAACTCAAGTAGTTGTAGAGTTTATAACATATAAGAGGCTCTGGAGAAGTATTTGTTAAAGTAATGAATGAAAAAGATGAATGGTTGGTAGACGGATGACTAATTGTGAAGAGATTGATGTGTTGAGATTATTCATTTACAGTTTAAATACCTTTTCATAAATAAAGCACATTCTCAAGACAATGATCATGCATTTGAATTAGTTGAATTCAAAATAATGGGGTCTCTGAGGATTTTTTCCTAACTTACTACTAAAATATACCTTCCATTTTTTACAAATATCCATTTGGTAAGGACAAAAAGGTCAGAAATAGGTACGAATCTGGGATTTCTAGTGAACTGTATTCTTTTATTTTGGCTTGAATAAAGATAAGGACTATTATTAAAACATATAGTATTGTATTTAGTTTATTGAACGTTTATTAACTATAAAAGAAATAACAGGATATAAATTATGACGTAAATCTCCACAGTGACTACATTGCATTTGGCCTGGGCTTCTTGCTTCACAGTGCAGTAGGTGCAAATAATTGCACTAGTATCTACAACCTATTGTGCCCCTATGGCTTAATAAGAAATTAATTGTTGAGCATATTTCCAAGACTAATTGTTAAAGAAGTTGCAAATTAATGCAGTTAATTTATTGAAACCAGTTCTTATTTTCACATGCAAAAAAAATGTGTAGTGGCTAAAATTGTCTATATCTCCATTTTACTTATGAAAATTAATAATTTAAAATATAAAATACTATCTTCAGTTTTGATCCAGAAACATCTCTGGCTAACTGTAAACACTGTGAAAATAAAGGCAATGAAAATAATAAAGAAATTCAATTTACACTAAATTTCCAATTTTTAAAAAATTTTATTACTAGCCATTTACTTTGGGGAACTAAAACATGAAATATGTGTGTGTGTGTGTTGTAATGAATTGATTTTACTGAATCAACATTTTGTTTTACTTTTTTTCTTCCCAAGTGAAACATAAAGCTGAAAGGAGTTAGCCAGCTTGCTTTAGGCAGACAGTAATGAAAGGGTCCCCCAGAGAACCTCCAAGCCACCCCACAAGTGATTATACCAGATGTTTTGTGCAGATAATGGAACTTGCACAGGGGGCTTGCCTAAACGTTCCCACAGTGAAAAATTTTGTTCCTTAACACATGCTCAGTAAGCAAAAATAAATCAATATGGAGCAGCTCAGATTAAGGGCCTACAAGTTCACTGGAAGGGCGGGGTGGCACCACCAGGAATTTGCACCTTATACAAATAGGGAACCCCCTGACAACAGGAGGACAAGAAGTGTGTGGGTAAGGGTAAATAATTCCAACCCCCAAGGCTCCCTGTTTACAGGGGTGAAAGACACATTGGCACTCCACTAAAGTCACTGGGACTCAAGGATATAAGGACAGAAGAAAGAAAGAGCATGCTTTATCGTTCTCTCTCTCATGTAGGCTGGCTATTCACTAGGAAGAAGGAATGCCTTGTCCCCCTCTTTCTAGGTGAGTAACCAATCTGCAGCCTGCACTTCTCTTGAATGCCTTCTGAATCACTGGGTCTCCTTTGGAAAAAAATGCCCTATTTCTCTCTTTTCCTCCTTTGTTCTCTGTCCTTTTTCTGTGGATAGAAAATTGTATTTCTGTACCACAGGACTCTTCCCTCAGGTGCATTCTCCAAACTGGGAAAAGTTTATTTCCTCAAACCTTAAACTTCTTGGATTAAAATGGAGCTGGGGAAAGGGAACCCAGAAGCCTGACATGCCAGCAAATGGGTAGAAGTTCTTACCAGTTGGACTTCTGGCCTCCCTCTCCCTGTGCAAACTGGTTGAATGAATGATAAAATCACTGTTTATATGCTCTGCAAAGATTTGATAAATGGAAAAGAGGATTTATGAGGCTAGTCTTAAGCTGTAGCCAATCTGGAGTGCTTTGTGTGTCTTTCTGTATGGTTGTGTCATAAGGAGGAATACCTTAGGATAGAACACAGGCTTAGGATGCCATAAGCCTGCTGTTCAAGCCAGCCCAGCAAACAGGTTAGTAACAAACTTTGCTACAGGCTTCCATCTTGTTTTACATCCTTAGGAGCTTGACCTTGTAACCATGTGGAAGTACTTTATTTTGACCTTTGCCATTTTACAATGGTGGCCCAAGTTCAATCACAGCTTAAAGAATGAGTACTTTTTGGGTTAATATCTGCATGACTTTTACCATTTGTTGATTCTCTTCCACTCCATGAACAACTTCTAGCTTTCTTACTTGAATATTTCCCTCTTTGAGCTACCTTTGAAGATTCTAGATTTTGTAGAAACTCCTTACTATATCTTTAAAAATATCTCATGCACTCATGGTTCAGTAATAACATTAGTTGAGGCTTGTTGGTTTCACTTGTGAGGTTACTTTTGCTAAAGCTCAAAAGCCAGAAATAATGGCCACTTGGCATGGCTAAAGTCAAGTAACAAGGTATTTAAAAGGCTTTTCTTAAAGAGCACTGAACTTAATTTAAAGTGGATATCCAAGCTATAGGTATATTTGAAAGGCCTTTATGTTTTTCTTTTCTTGGCTCTTGTTTTTCTGGAAAAGGTTTTTCTCTCAGTCAACTGAATTACTTTTTTCCATTTTATCTCACCAATATTTATGCATGCATGAGAGGTCCTAAGAAAAATTCTGATAGCCTGGGCCTCCTGGGGAAATACAGAGAAGACACCATAAACCTCATTTTGGGGAAAAAAAAATCTGTTTTTATCATAGGGCCCCAGGAGTTAAAAGCTGATAGATACCTCTTAAAATCTATTTTTGTCTTCCAGCTATATCTTCTTATTAGG
The DNA here is from genome assembly GCF_029289425.2 of Pan paniscus. NCBI lineage: Eukaryota > Metazoa > Chordata > Mammalia > Primates > Hominidae > Pan > Pan paniscus. The sequence continues at coordinate 126,791,365 of NC_073272.2, forward strand.
CTCTGTTAAACCACATGCTTTCTTAGCACTGTTTCTTGAAAGGCTCCACCCTGAAGCCAATAATCCAATTAGGAGACTGGCAAATTAGAAATCTTATAATTACTGGATCTTCTCATGTCTGTCTGTGTAATTATACATGTGTATGGGTGTAATGTTTATATAAAAAAGAGAGTTATAATTAATTGGCTTAAAGAAAAGTAAGTTATTAGATCATATATCAGATATTTTTAAAGAAAATAAAAGCAGTAGTGACTTTTAGTTTATGTTATTTAATTTTTAAGAAATAAAGGCAGTTTTAAAGATAATTGGTAAAATAGAAATGTCTTCAAAATGTAAATATGTGGGCTGAATCATGTAGGTCAGATATTAGGTTTGCTAAATGTTTCAAGTTTATAAACTTCTTTGACTTTTAAAAACTCTTTGACCTGCCTGCTTCACAATTGGTAAGGCCTGGTTACATATGGAATTAACTGTGCCCTTAACTAAGCTGGAAAAATGTCAGATTTTATCTGTGCCTAGTACATAATCAAAATAACTTACCAAGTATTACATTAAAGTTAAAAATTGCTAAGAGTTACAATTATAACATGTAATTGAAACTATTGAAAATAGATTTACATGTAAGCTGTGTAAGGAAAGTAAAATGTGTATTTAATAAATAATTATAAGAAGGCATGGAAATGTAAATTTTTGCCTAGGGTTAAATGATTGTTTTGAATTGGATAAGATAAAGCTGAAGGTTTAAACATGTGGTGGAAAGCATACAAAAATTAATCTTGCAAAAGAAATTCTGTGTGTTAACATATTGACTGACTTCAAAAAGGTATATGGTTTTTAGGTACATTGAGAATTGAAATAAATGCACAGCAAGGTTTTCTTAAGGTAGTGATCTGCTCTTTAATAAAAATTTGTAAAGGGTTATAAAAGGTTTACAAGAATCTCACCTCATGGTCAAGCTTGTTAAGATTAGACAGAATTATCTAAAAGGTTTTATTTTAAAAAAATGGAGTTGACATTTATAGTAGACTAACGCAAGGGTGAAATTTGGCTTCATCTCTCTTATACTGGATTACTACGTAATATTAAAGAGATTTTTTTTTGGAAAACTAAGTCTTCCCTCTTAATGAGTAAAAGATTTTGGCTTGTTTTAAAATTTTTGAGTTATCATTTTGGCTAAAATAAATGAATTATGGTAATCTGGAATTCTATTTCATAATACCAAGTGCTTTGAACCTCTAACATATTTAACAGGGTTCCAAAAATCAAACTTCAGCTTCAAAAATTGTCATTCCTGACCCTTAGCTTTTGGATGATACAGAAGGTGCCTGGAGCATCCAAAAGAGAGGTAAACAGGATTATTTGACATGCTTAGTTACATGCTACAGCCAAAATGATGTTCAATCTTCTTTAGGTTATATTTTAGTGAATATTATTAATATATATTTCAAAATTTTATGGGATTTCTAAAATTCTAATGTCTGCCTAAATGGTATCAATCATAATTAAGATGATTATGTTAAGTTATTGTAAACCACAGAAATAATAAAAATTTTCTTGCCAATCATGTTCTTGACTGTAACCACCCTGGATATTTTGTCATTCACACGTCTGTGAATTACGATTGTTGTCTTGCCTTCATCCTTTTCAAAAGATGGTTTATAATCAGCTATAGGGCTCTGACAGGTGCTCTCAAAATGGAGGTTCCTGATAACTTTGGATATTATGTCATTGGAATAAAGGAAAAACATATGGGATTCATGAAGAGATCAAATGTTCATGATTATCAAGCAGAAAAAGAGTTAACAGAGTGAACTGAACTAACAGAAAACTGAAGTAATCTTTTAAACCTTTTTGAGTAAAATGTTGCTTATCCTTGTTTTGGTTTTCAGAGTAAAGGAAAATATGTTTTGAGCCATTTATGGTCTTTAATAGTTGTTAAGTTTTACTCCTATGAACAAAATTTGTAACATATTTGTTTCTCACTGCCTGGCTTCTCCAAAATTTGGAAACTATTTGTGAGTATTCTTAACTTATGGCAATACAGTTATTTGTATTCGTGCAATAAAAATTCATTTTCTTTTGCAATGGGGCACAATTTGAGTAAATGGTTGTTTTACCAAGGCTTTGACTGGGAGGATATGTTTTCCTTTTTTTTTTTTTTTTCTGAGACAGAGTCTCACTCTGTCACCAAGGCTGGAGGGCAGTGGTGTGATATTGGCTTGCAGGGAAAAGAAAGAGAGATCAGATTTACTGTGTCTATGTAGAAAGGAAAGACATAAGAGATTCCATTTTGAAAAAGACCTGTACTTTAAACAATTGCTTTGCTGAGATGTTGTTAATTTGTAGCTTTGCCCCAGCCACTTTGACCCAACCTGGAGCTCACAAAAACATGTGTTGTATAAAATCAAGGTTTAAGGGATCTAGGGCTGTGCAGGACATGCCTTGTTAACAAAATGTTTACAAGCAGTATACTTGGTAAAAGTCATTGCCATTCTCTAGTCTCAATAAACCAGGGGCATAATGCACTGCAGAAAGCTGCAGGGACCTCTGCCCTTGAAAGCTGGGTATTGTCCAAGGTTTCTCCCCATGTGATAGTCTGAAATATGACCTCGTGGGATGAGAAACATCTGACCATCCCCCAGCCTGACACCCGCAAAGGGTCTGTGCTGAGGTGGATTAGTAAAAGAGGAAAGCCTCTTGCAGTTGAGATAGAGGAAGGCCACTGTCTGCTGCCTGCCCCTGGAAACTGAATGTCTTGGTATAAAACCCGATTGTACATTTGTTCAATTCTGAGATCAGAGAAAAACCACCCTATGGTGGGAGGCGAGATATGTTTACAGCAATGCTGCTTTGTTATTCTTTACTCCACTGAGATGTTTGGGTGGAGAGAAACATAAATCTGGCTTACATGCACGTCCAGTCATAGTACATTCCCTTGAACTTAATTATGACACAGATTTTTTGCTCACATGTTTTTTGCTGACTTTCTACTTATTATCACCCTGCTCTCCTACTACATTCCTTTTTGCTAAAATAATGAAAATAATAATCAATAAAAACTAAGGGAACTCAGAGGCCGGTGCAGGTCCTTGGTATGCTGAGCGCCAGTCCCCTGGGCCCACTGTTGTTTCTCTATACTCTGTCTCTGTCTTATTTCTTTTCTCAGTCTCTCGACCCACCCGACTAGAAATACCCACAGGTGTGGAGGGGCAGGCCACCCCTTCATTGGCTCACTGCAACCTCCACCTCCAAGGTTCAAGTGATTCTCCTGCCTCAGCCTCCTGAGTAGCTGGGATTACAGGTGCCTACCACCACATCCCGCTAATTGTTTTGTTGTTGTTGTTGTTGTTGTTGTTGTTGTTTGTATTTTTAGTAGAGATGGGGTTTTGCCATGTTGGCCAGGCTGGTCTCGATCTGACTGCAGGTGATCTGCCTGACTTGGCTTCACAAAGTGCTGGGATTACAAGTGTGAGCCACAACGCCCAGCCAGATAATGTTTTCCTTTATGGAATCAAGGTTGATACGTAGAGCCAATAAAAGCCCCTTGGGAAAACTGACCTCATACCTTGTCAACACAGTCCCTATACAGGGTTCCCAACCTGTGGTGAGTAAAGAGTGTCACTTTCTAACAGGCCAACGAGCCCCATGTCCTTGGTACCTCAAGAAGAGAGGAATTTACCCAACTCATAGGTATTTGAGGGTACAAACCCATGGTTTGGCTAGGCTTTAAAATGTCTTATCTGAGATTCCTTGTGGAATAGAGTTCCATCAAAGCCATTTTAAAAAGCCTATGTAAAAATAATTATTCTTGCTGCACTTTATGCAAATAATCTGGCCAAGTATAAGACTAAATTTTATTTTGCTAACAATTCAGTCCTGCTATGATTTGTTTTTCATAAAATGAGGACCGGAAAGACAAAAATTATGTTTCAAAGCTCATCATACATTTGTCACTAAATTCTAATCTTATTGATTGTTTTTTAAGTTTTTGTCTACATTAGACTAACTCTGCTTATTCCTGTGAACCAACCAGCGATCTCTGGCTGCAGCTCAGAAGAAACAAAACGGATAGGTAACATAAAAAATCTGGATCAATGTTTTAATTCTGAACAATTACCTTGCAAATTTTGTCAGATGATAGGAGTAAATAAGGTTCCCATTACCCAGAGGTTTCTTTATTTGGGAAAATAAGACCAAGGGAGCTAAACAAAACCAAGCCCCATGCACCCAAATCTTAGCAGGCATAACTATAGCCACCAGTTATCTGGGCATGTCAGCAGCCTTGGGATTTTTTATCTATCTTTACCCCCTTGTTTCATTTTGATATATGTCTTCTAATAACCTGAATTGTTTCTTCTCACTTAGAGGCCAATAAACTTCAAATGGTGATGCAAATGAAATCATGCATGGACATGCCATTCTTCTGGGGAACCGTAAACCTATCTCAGGAGAAGCCCTAACTGCCACTTTCCCAAAACAGCGACCCCTGTATGCAGGAAGCAGTTAAGAGTGGTCATCGTCCACTTTCCCCAACAGCAGTCGGGGTCTCCACTCCTGAAGGGGGTAATAAAAAGAGTTAGCTAGCTTGCTTTAGGCAGACAGTAAGGGAAAGTTTTCCCAGAGAACCTCTGACCTGGCCCACAAGTGTTTGCTCCAGATGTTTTGTGCAGATAAGGGAACTTGCACAGGGGGCTTGCCTAAACATTCCCCTAGTGAAAAATTTTGTTCTTTAACGCATGCTCAGTAAGAAAAATAAATCAACATGGAGTAGCTCAGACTCAGGGCCTGCTTGCGCACTGGAAGGATGGGGTGGAGACACCAGGAATTTGCATCTTATACAAATAGGGAACCCAGCCCCATCAGCTTGGCTATATAGGAGCTCTTGTATTCAAATGTGAACAGGGCAACCAGCAACCTCCTTTCAGGACCTCTTTTTTGCTGATAACTTTTCTTTTTGCTTAATATATTTTACTCCACTCACTCTTCAATGTCCATCTGCCTATTTCTTCCTGGTCATGAGACAAGAACCCAGATCTAGCTGAGATAAGGAGCAAAAAATCCTACATCAAATCCAGTAAAGTTTCTTATTGTGGGTAATTTACTTGACATACAAATGCTGTCAAAAGCATCAACACAGCTATTTGAATAGCAACATTATCTCATGGTTGATTTGAAAGTGAATTCTCACCAGTAAATACAGAAATTCAAACTTAGTTCATCTATATATATATCCACTCACTCAAACTTGAAAGACTTAGAATAAGGAATGATCTTTCAAGTGGTCTGTGAGTCAGAAGAATGTTAGTTTGGAGATAATTTGTCTACATGCTTTGTTGCAAGTAATGTACATTTTGTAAAAAAAAAATCAGTGCTTTGGCTTCAACAAAAGGTTTTATTTAAGTAAAGCATGTATTCAAAAACTACAAAAATCTCAAGGGCACAGTTCTATGTAATCTTGATATGAAACCACATAACTATTATACAGTTTAAAAATTAATATTTTTAGTATTCTGGAAGATATATTCATGTTCCTTTCTAAATGTTCTTTTCACCTTATATTCCAATGGGAATCATTATCCTGAACCCTAAAAGGTGAGAATTTTGCTGAGTTTGAATTTAATGCAAACATGTAATTTTGTTTCTGGAATCTTTCACTCAGTATAATAGTGAAACTCATTTATGTTGTCATCATGTGTAGCAGTTCATATAATTTTATTATTAACTGATATTTTATGCAATGAATATACCAATACTTACTGTACTGTTGGCACACATTTGTTTTTTTCCATTTTGTGAATGGTTTACTTTATGCTTATTTTAACATTCTTGACCCATTTTTGGCAAAAACGTGTGCTCATTTTTGTCAGGTACTTATGCAAAAGTAGAATTATTTAATCTCAAGTATGCATATCTACTGTTTTAGCAGTTAATACTAAAGACTTCCAAAGTAATTGTAAAAATTTAAATGCATGTCATCAGTGTATAAGAGCATTTTTTTCCCTATGTCCTCTCTGAAACTTGGCATTATTGGTCTAATTAAATTTTATTTGCACCATTTTGGTGTGTATGTAGTGGTATATTGTATTTTCAATTATAATTCATTACTAATAAATTTATATTCAAATATTTGTTTCCTTTGGAGCATCATATTTTGTAAAATGTCTTTTCATGTATCTTCGATAATATTTTTATTGGATTGTCTTTTTCTGTTTTTATGACTTATTCAATTTTTTTTTTTGAGATGGAGTTTCACTCTTGTTGCCCCGGCTGGAGTGCAGTGGCACAATCTTGGCTCACTGCAACCTCTGACTCCTGGGTTCAAGTGATTCTCCTACCTCAGCTTCCCGAGTAGCTGGGATTACAAGCACCTGCCACCACGCCCGGCAAATTTTTATATTTTTAGTAGAGATGGGGTTTCACCATGTTGGCCAGGCTTGTCTTGAACTCCTGACCTCAGATGATCCACTTGCCTCGGCTTCCCAAAGTGCTGGGATTACAGGCATGAGCCACTGTTCCCAGCCAATATTTTTAAGTTGACAAACATTTGTGAGACTTGTTTTCTGAACTAAGATATGACCTATCCTGAAGAATAATCTGTGTATGTCTGAAAATAATGCGTATTCTTCCCCTGTTGGGTGGAATGTTCTGTGTGTCTGTTAGGTTAATTTGGTCTAAAGTATTGTTCAAGTCCAATGTTTCCTTATTGATTTTCTGTCTGAATGATCTTTCCATTGTTGAAAGTGGGGTTTTAAATTCCCCTACTGTTATTTTATTGCAGTCTCTCTCTGTTTTTAGATCTATTTATACTTGCTATATATATTCAGAGACTCTGGTGTTTGGTGCAAATATATTTACAAGTGTTATATCCTTTTGATGAATTGACACCTTTATCATAATGTAATGATAGTCTTCGGCTCTTTTTCCAGTTTTTTACTTAAAGTCTATTTTATCTGATATAACTATAGATAACCCTGCTCTCTTTTGGTTTCTATTTGCATGAAATATCTGTTTTCATTCCTTCACTTTCAATCTACATGTGTCCTTAATTGCAAATTGGGTCTCTTGTAGGCAACATACAGCTGTATTCTTCCCTCCTTTCTTTTTCTTTCTTTCTTTCTTTCTTTTTCTTTCTTTCTGTCTTTCTTTCTCTCTTCTCTTTTCTTTTCCTTCCTTCCTTCTTTCCTTCCTTTCTTTCTTTCTTTCTCTTTCTTTCTCTCTCTTTCTTCCCATTTAGCCACTCTATTTATTTTGATTAAAGAATTTAATCCACTTAAATTCTAATCATTATTGATAGATAAGAACTTACTCATGCTATCTCAAGAATCACTTTCTGGTAAATTTGTAGATTCTTTGTTTCTTTCTTCCTCTCTTGCTGTCCTTGTGATTAGATTATATTCTGTAGTGGTATTCATTGATTCTTCACTTTTCAATTTTTTGTGTATCTACTATGGTTTTTTTGCTTTGTGGTTACCTTGTGGCTTACATAAAACATCTTATAGTTATAACAAGATATTTTAAGTGATTAACAATGTAACTTGGATTCTGGCTTGCTTTGCCAGTGGGTATAGTGACTGAGGCATGGGAACTCTCAGTGCAGCCATAGAGCCTAGAGGACAGATACACAAAGAGCTATAATGGCTCCAGTGTCCATGGCATGGTCTGGCTCTCCATGGTGACTGAATTGGTTTCTGGAACACAGGTGTATGCAGAGGCAACTTGGCTTAGGTTCCAGCAGTATGCACTCCCTCACTATGAGCATGACTCTGGCACCTAAGGCATAGGTGCATACAGCACAACTACAGAGACAAGGTCCAGAACTTGAGTGTGCTCTTAGATAGAGAAGAACTCCAGCTTCTGGAGCATGAGTGAGGTCTCTATGAGTAATCTTGTGCCTGCAGCTTGGTTTCACAAAGAGAGATTGTGGCTCTTGGGCCAAGGGTGCCATCTATGGCAGTGGCTCCAGTGTCTGAGACATGAGAGAGTGCCACTCATCACAGGGCCAAAATTTGGGGTTTGGACACTCACTGTGTGGCTGCAACTCATGGGTCAGGGACATCCACATAGGGTTGGGAGAGGTGGCTACTAAAGTCCCTGGGTGTCACAGCAGTGTCTGCTTGTTGAGAAGAATATGAGTCACTTTTCTCTCTGAAAAGTTCTCCAAAAGGAATGCCTCTTGGTTACTACAGTGACAAAAGATTTTCATGTCCTCTGCTGAGCAGGCTGCTGGGGACCACAAATGTTCTTGCCAAGTGATTGGCAAGATCTAACTTTCTTCTCTGTTCATAGTCATCTCCAGTGGGCTCAGGTACAGTAGTCTCATCAGTGACATTTTCTGTGCAGATAATCTTCATTGTTTTACTACACTGTGCTACTGCAGATTCTTAAATAAGAGTTTGAGTACTTCTGGGATTATTTTCATTTGCAAGTAGCTGTCTATAGCTGTTATTTTGTGTCGGGATAAAAACTTGTATCTCCTACTTCATAATCTTGGTTATGTCACTCTAAGTTGTCTTGGTCTTTTTCTTATTGATGTGTGGGAATTTATGTAGTGGGTAATACCTTTATTGATATGTGAGTTCTATATTAATGTTATTTACAGAAATAAATATATATATGTAGTCAATACTGTTATTTGTGATGTTTAAATATTACCTTCATTAATCTTTAAGAAGTTAACTTTTTATTCTATAAGTTTTAAATTTCCCCCAAATTATGAAGATATCAGAGTCCCCATATATTTTGTATCCACTTTCCTCTATTAAGCATATCTTAAATTAGTAGATATATTTGCTATAATTAGTAAATCAGTATTGATATGTCTAACTAAAGTCTACAGTTTATTCAGATTTGCTCTATTTTTATCATATATATTTTTGTTGTAGAATTTTGTCCAGGGTACCACATTACATATATTCAACATGTCTCTTGGACTCTGTATTATTCCATTCTCACATTGCTTTAAAGAAATATCTGAGACTGGGTAATTTATAAAGAAAACAGATTTCATTGGCTCATGGTTCTGCAGGCTGTACAGGAAGCATGGCTGGGGAGGCCTCAGAAGACTTATAATCATAATGGAAGGCAAAGGGGAAGCAGGAACATTTTACATTGCTAAAGCAAGAGGAAAAGAGAGAGAGTGGAGGTGCTGTACACTTTTAAACAACCAGATCTTGTGATAAAACACTCGATATCATGAGAACAGGACCTAAGAAGAAATCCACCCCACCACGCATCAGGCCCCACTTCCAACATTGGGGATTACAATTTGACATGAGGTACGAGTGGAGATGCAGACATAAACCATATAATTCTGCTCTTGGCCCCTCCAAAATCTCATGTTCTTCTCAAATTGCAAAATACAACCATGACTTTCGAACAGTCTCCCAAAGTCTTAACTCATTTTAGCATTAACTCAAAAGTTCAAAGTCCAAAGTTTCATCTGAGACAAGCACAGTCCCTTCAACCTGTAAGCCTACAAAACCAAAAACAAGTGAGGTACTTCCAAGATACAATGGGAGTATAGGCATTGAGTAAGTATTCTTTTTCCAGTGACTTTCCTGTTGTGGCAAGGCAGTTATTAAATCTTAAAGCTCCAGAATAATCACTTTTGACTTCATGCCTCATATCCAAGGTACATGATGCAAGAGGTAGGCTCCCAAGGCCTTGAGCAGCTCTGCCCCTGTGGCTCTGCAGGGCTCTGGCCCCACAGCTGCTCTCATGGGTTGGCATTTAGTGTCTGTGGCTTTTTCAGGTGCACTGTGCAAGCTGCCAGTGTAGCTACCATTCTGGGGACTGAATGACAGTGGCTTTTTTCTCACAGCTCCTTTTGGCAGTGCCCCAGTAGGAACTCTGTGTGGGGGCTCCAACCCCACATTTTTCCTCTGTGCTGCCCTAGTAGAGATTCTCCATGAGGGCTCCACCACTGCAGCAAGCTTCTGCCTGGGCATCTGGGGTTTTCCATATATCCTCTGAAATCTAGAGAGAGACTCCCAAACCTCAATTCTTGATGTCTGTGCACTCACAGGCTCAACACCCCATGGAAGCTTGGGTCTTGCACCCTCTGAAGCCATGTCCTAAGCTGTACCTTGGCCCCTTTTAGCCACTGCTAGAGCTGAAATGGCTGGGATACAGGACATCATGTCCCTAGGCTAGACAGATCAGTGAGAACCATGGGCTAGGCTCATTAAATAATTCTTCTCTCCTAACCCTCTTGGCCTGTGATGTGACGGGCTGCTGCATAGGTCTCTGAAGTGCCTTTGAGGCCTTGTTCCCATTGTCTTAGCTATTAACAGTTGACTCATCTTTACTTATCCAAATTTCTGCAGCAGGCTGGAATTCTTCCCTTGAAAATGGGTTTTTCTTTTCTACTGCATGGCCCAGCTGCAAATTTTTCAAACTCTTAAGATCTGCTTCCTTTTTAAATGTAAGTTCCAGTTTTACATCATTTCTTTGCTCATGAATATGAGATTAGGCTGCTAAAAGCAGCCAGGCCAAATCTTGAACTCATTGCTGCATAGAAATGACTTCTACTGCATACCCTAAATCATCACTCTCAAGTTTCAGAGATTCCTTGGGCAGGGAACCAATATAACCAAGCTATTTGCTAATATATAACAAAAACGACCTTTGCTCCAGTCCCTAGTAACTTCCTTATCTCCATCTGAGATCTCCTCAGCCTAGACGTCATTGCACACATCACTACCAGCATTTTGGACACAATTTAACAGGTCTCTAGGAAGTTCCAAATGTTCCTTCATCTTCCTGTTTTTTTTCTGAGCCTTCAAAACTCTTCCAACCTCTGCTCATTACTGAGTTCCAAAGTTGCTTCCACATTTTCAGATATCTTTATAGCAATACCCCACTCTTAGGTTCCAGTTTTCTGTATTAGTCTATTCTCACATTGCTATAAAGAAATACCTGAGACTGGGTAATTTATAAAGAAGGGATTTAATTGGCTCATTGTTCTGCAGGCTGTACAGGAACAGGAAGCATGGCTATGGAGCCATTAGGAAACTCACAATCATGGTGGAAAGCAAAGGGGATGCATACACATCTTTCATGGCTGGAGCAGGAGGAAGAGAACAAGGTGGGAGGTGCTACACACTTTTAAACAACCAGATCTTGAAATAACTCATTGACTATCATGAGAACAGCAATAAAGGGGAAATCTTCCTCCATGAGTCAATCACTTCTCACCAGTCCTCACATTTAAAATTGGGAATTACAATTTGATGTGAGATTTGGGTGGAGAGACAGACCCAAACAATTACAGGCTTCTTTTGTCTGTGACAGAATGTTTCTGCCTCATTCTTCCCTTTCCTTCCTTCTAGGACTTCAATCAACGTACAAAAAGTAGATCTTTTCTCTATTTTCTGCTTTTTGGTTTTCCCTATATAAGTCTAGCTAATTTTTTTGGATCTGTTTTTTATTTTATTAATTCACTCCTTCTGAGAGTCTAATATGCTACTAAATCTACTTATTGCATCATTTATTTAATGTATTTTGTTTTTAAATTATAAAATTTTATTTAGTTTATATTTACAGTTTTCAGTTTTATGTCAAAAAAGCAATCTTGTCTTCTAATTGTTTGTTCCATTATTCATAATTTAAAAAATTCCAAGCAAAAAAAATCCTCTATTATTTAAATAACTTATGGGTTTTTTTCATATGTCTGTAATATTCTTTAGCTTTTGGTGACATGCTGTAACTACTTATATGCCTGGTAATTTTCATTGTGTATCATAAATTATGTTTCAAAAATTATAGAGTTATTTGAAGATGTTGAATGATATTATCTCTGTCCCTAGGAATATTACACATTAGATTTAGAAGTATATTTTGACAGGAGACTAGCTACAGAAAGTAGTAATCCCTTACCAATAACCCCATCATGGTTGTTGTCATTCAAAGATAAAGTTTAGTCTCTATGAAGTCTGGTCTAGTTCTACTTCTCTTTTCCCTTAAATTATACTCCCTCAGAGTCTTCAGTCAAATGAGGATGGTTTGACTAAGGTGATTCCTCCTTGGAAAGCCCTGGTCTTTAACATTGATGACCTGGCATGTCAGTGGGTTTATTGAAACCAATGCTCAACTTAACCATTAAGCTTAACTTTCAGAATCTGCAAATGCCTCTGGGAAAATATTACCCCAAATTCTAAGTTCATATCTGTGGGCTTTCCTTCTCTTTCATCTGTATCATAAACAATAACTCACTAAAACATGTATCATGGTTGAACAGTAACTCACTGAAATGTCATGCACTAGTTATTTCACATGGATTTTTAAATTATTTTTTATCCATTTTAGTTCTCAATAAGAGTGTTGGCCCACAACATTCAGCTTACCATTCCAAGAGGCAGACCACACTGCTTCACTCGAACAAAATAGAGTCAGCTCAAGATTATTATAAAATTATGCCATTCACACTCACAATTTAACATTTTGACTGAAGTAAAAAAAAAGGTAGAGTTTGGAGACTAGAGATGGAATTGAGTATATGTTGGAGTAAGCCCTACGGGAGTGTAAAATTATGTACATGACCTCTTTCTTGTGTATAAGAGAAGAAAAAATTGTTGAAACCATTTACTGTGAAACATGTAGTGTAGTTTCATTTTGAATTATTCTGTCAGTCTCCAAATCTTATAAGCCATTACATTTTATCTCTGAATATTTGCCTTATTTTTTGCAGCAGAAATATAACAGTTTTTTCCTATATCATATATTACAAAACTTATTTGTTTGAAAATTTTATGAATGTTTAATATCATCATCATCATCATTATCAAAACTTGTATTAAACATTAACTACATATTGGGCTCTCCTTATGGCTTCATTTATTTTGCTTGGGAATCCAGGCATTTCCATACATCTTCTGAAATCTAGGCAGAGGTTCTGAAACCTCAATTCTTTATTTCTGTGTACCCATAGGCTCAACACCACATGGAAGCTGCCAAGGCTTGGGACTTCTACCCTCTGAAGCCATAGCTAGAGCTCTATATTGGCCCCTTTCAGCCACATCTGGAGTGTCTGGGACACTGGGCACCAAGTCCCTAGGCTGCACACAGTACAGAGACCTTGGGCCAGCCCACCAAACCACTTTTCCCTCCTGGGCCTCTGGGCCTGTGATGGGAGGGGTTTCCATGAAGGTCTCTGACATGGCCTGGAAACACTTTCCCCATGGTCTTGGGGATTACCATTAGGCTCCTTGCTACTTATACAAATTTCTGCAGCCAGCTTGGATTTCTCCTCAAAACATGGTTTTTGCAGTAGAAAAACAAAAACAAAAACATTGTCAGGCTGCAAATTTTCTGAACTTTTATTCTCTGTTTCCCTTTTAAAATGGAATGCTTTTAATAGCACCCAGGGCACCTTTTGAATCCTCTGCTGCTTAGAAATTTCTTCCACCAGATACCCTAAATCATCTCTCTCAAGTTCAAAGTTCCACAAATCTCTAGGGCAGGGGAAAAATGCCACCAGTCTCTTTGCTAAAATATAACAAGTGTCACCTTTGCTCTAGCCCTCAACAAATTCCTCGTCTCCATCTGAGAACACCTCAGCCTAGACAATATTGTTCATATCACTATCAAAATTTTTGTTCAAGCCATTCAACAAGTCTCTGGGAGGTTCCAAACTTTCCCACATTTTCCTGTCTTCTTCTGAGCCCTCCAAATTGTTCCAACCTCTGCCTATTACCCAGTTACAAAGTCTCTTCCACATTTACGGGTATCTTTTCAGCAATGCCCCATTCTACTGGTATCAATTTACTGTATTAGTCCATTTTCATGCTGCTGGTAAAGATATACCTGAGACTGGGAAGAAAAAGAGGTCTAATTGGGCTTGCAGTTCCACATGGCTGGGGAGGCCTCAGAATCATGGTGGGAGGTGAAAGGCACTTCTTACATGGCAGCAGCAAGAGAAAAATGAGAAAAAGGCAAAAACGGAAATCCCTGATGTACCTGTCAGTTTTTGTGAGACATATTCACTATCATGAGAATAGCACAGGAAAGACTAGGAGGAACGGAGCTGCCTCTGTTGCACAAAAGTGTCCCTGCGACATTAGCCCAGTGACCAGGGAGCTGCCATCTGACCCCCACTGGAGCTGCCACTTGCATCCGCATATAGGGAGCCAGAATGTAGACTTGCTGGGTCCCATCCGGCTCTGCCCCTCCACCTGCCTTAGTAGCAGAACACAGGAAGGGACTTTGGGAGTTCCATAGCCCCACCCATCGCCTGGGACATGACCACTTCCCCTGGGTAATATAAGACAAAGATAAATCCCACAGCCATCACCATAGCTGGCTCTCTCTTGCAAGCACCACTTTCTTCCCAGAGGTCAGATGGCACAGCCTATTATAATATATGCTGGCACAATAATACAGCACTCAGGAAAAACAAACAATCAAACAAACAAAAAAACTTGTGCTATCTCAAGTAACACCATTGCCCACACCACAATGGTTACTTAGGAGGTATTGAGCCTGTTCATATGCCAAATACATTGCTATTACAGCTGTCAATTGAGAAAGCCACCACACTAAGGCCATTTACAACCAAGAAAATCTTAGAGCCTATGTCAATCCCTTGCCACCACCGTCAGAACTGGTACTTGCACCAGCTGTTGGGAGACCACAGGGCTGGTCAGTCTGCGCCAGCTACATCTGAAATTGTCCCTTCTAGAGCTAAGAGTGGAGCCCAAGCCACTGAACATTTCGCAGACAACTTCAAAACTTGAGGCATCAGAGAGCTTCTTCAGAGGGCTGACTAGAGATGTTGGTGACCAATTCTTCTCAGAAGGAAGAACCCAAATTACAAGTGAATAATCATAGCAAATGGAGTGTTAAGGAGAGAATGCTGGAGCCTATCAGAGTTCACTGGAAGAATCTATGACACACACATAAAAAGAAAAAAAAAGATGGCAGAGATCAAACACTAAGATTCTTAGTATTCCATGAAAAGAATAAGTAGGAGAGCTTCTGGCTTCTCTAGCCCCTGTAGAATACTGCCAGTATTTGAACTCAAGGAGAGCTTCTTTGCATTGAAGTGAGCTGAGATTTGGGGACTTCTCAAGTTAATTACACTGGCCTACAAGCTTGTGCAGTTTTCCCCTGGACACCAACCATAGTAGTAAGCACCATACTGGGTGCACACTCATTGTGAGGATTGTATTCTTCTCAGAGACCTTCAACTCTTTGGTCTTCACATCACCAGATTCCTTACAGATATTCCTCAGCACTAGGGTAGACGGGCAGCCCCTCATGGTGACTAGACCCATAGGAACAGCAGAATTCACAGTGGTCTAGCCTTTAGAGTTTGCCACTTCTAGGGGAAGGAAGAGTGAAACATACCAAGAAGGCATATAGTGGGATAAAAGGAACCAGAGTGTAGGCTTTTCTCTGTCCCAGAACTTGCCACTTGTTTGAATTTTCCTTCAGCAAATGCATGGGCACAGTGCTGGGCTCAGTGGAAGACTGCAGTTCTACCCCAGCAGTCAAGCAGCTCTGATGCTTGTGAAGGGACTTGGATAAGATAACTTCTCCCTATTACCCACCCACTGTAGACACATCTGGGACTATTTTTGTAGATCAGCATGGGTACACCTATAAGCTGCATTTCTGGAGAACTTTGGAATGAGTGCATCCCCATGATAAGTGTTCCCTCTGGGCTCAGACTTACATGGGTATTAAATCTCCATTCTTTACACACAAAATTTCAGTGTTCATGCAGATAAACAGAGATGCCTGTCCGATCTGAATATTCAAAAACAGCAGGACAGGTGTATGATGGGGAGAAGAATCATTTTCCTGCAGGCCTGGTAGTGAAGGTTGAGATGGTTCCCTTTATTTCCCCTGTGAAGACCTCAGTGCATTTCACTGGGATTTCCCTCAGCTACACCTGTCAAGTCTAAGAATTTCATCCACCACTGTAGTATTGCACATACATAACTGTTTCAGCCACAATCATTTCTTACCAATGGATATTTCCTACTGATCTGAAGGCTGAACTGACCAACCTAGTGAGAAAAACAATACTGGAAAATATTCACATCACTAGGAAACAAGATAAGCTTCATGAGACCTCTGACATCCTGTCCCTACAGGAGATAGTGAACCTTCTTACACACCGGCTATATCACTACTACTAGCAACATTTGACAAAGCCATCACACAAAAATTACAACCAAGGAACTCATACAGAGTTTTTGCCACTGAAAGCATCCAGAGTCAAAGCTAGATGACTATAAACTGTATATATTAAAGTCAGATCTTCAAGGAGGTAAAAAATAAATAAATTCAAAAATAATAAGAAATGCTCTACCCAGATGAGAAGGAACCAGAAAACTAATTCTGACCATATGAAAAAACAGTTTTACAACACCCCAAAAAGATTACACTAACTGTCCAGCAATAGATCCAAACAAAAAATGAAATCTTTGAAATACCAGATAAAGAATTCAAAAGGTTAATTAGAAAGTTATTCAATGAGATTCCAAAGAAAGTTGAACACCAACATAAAGAAATTTAAAAAATAATTCAGGATATGAATAACAAATGTCCTAAAAAGATAGATTTTAAAAAACAAACAGACAAAACTTCTAGAAATAAAAGATTCATATAGGGAATTAAAACATGCAGAGTAAGGTTTTAAAAACAGAATAGACAAAGCAGAAGAAAACAATTATAGAGCTTGAGGACAAGGCTTTCAAAGTAATACAATCAAATAAGATAAAGAATAAAGAATTATGAAATAAAGTATTAGACAAAGATGGGATTATGTAAAATATCCAACCCTAAGAATCACAGGTGTTCCTGAGGAAGAAAAAAAGAAAACAGTTTGAAAACCCTGTTTGAGGAAACAATTGTTAAAAACTTCCCTGGTCTTGCTAGAAATTTAAACATCTGGGTACAAAAAACTCAAGGAATTTCTGGGATACTCATGGCCAAAAGATGTCACCAAGGCCTATATTAATCAAGCAATCTAATGTCAATGTGATAAGATAATTCTAAGGGTAATGAGACAAAAGCATTAAGTCACTTATAAAGGAAAACCTATCAGACTAGCAGCAGACTTAGCAGACTCTTAGAAGCTAGAAGGGATTGGCATACTATCTTTAGTCTCCTCAAACAGAATAACTGTCACCCAATAATTTTTTGTCACGCAAAACTAAGTTTCATAAATGAAGAAGATAAAAAGTATTTTCCAGTTAAGCAAATTCTGAGGGAACTTTTTACCACTAGACCAGCCATATAAGTAATGCTCAAAGGAGTTCTAAACATTAAATGATAGGTCAATATTCACCAGCATAAAAAATACTTGAAAGTATAAAACTCACATGGCTTATAAAACAATAACACAATAGAAAAACGAAACAACTAGATAACAACATGACGATTGGAACAGTACATCACATATCAGTAAAAAATTTGTAAGTAGTCTAAATGCTCCCACTTAGAGATAAATATTGGCTGAATGGATTAAATGTCACAAAGTAAATATCTGCTGTCTTCAAGAAAGTCACTTAACTTGTAAAAATTCTTAGACCCTTAAGGTAAAGAAAAAGAAAAAAAATTTCCACAAATGGAAGGCCAAAACAAGCAGGAGTGGCTATTTTTATACTAGATAAAACAGACTGTAAACCAACGACAGTGAAAAAAGACAAAGAATGCCATTATATTATGATAAAGGAATAAATTCAACAAGAAAATATAACAATCTTAAATATATACTCACCTAACACTGGAGCTCTCAGATTAATTAAACAAGTACTATTAGACCTACAAAAAGAGAAAAACAGTAATACAATTATAGGTTGAAATCTTTCTAGTGATACAGCATTAGACAAATCACTGAGGCAGGAAGTCAACAAAGAAAACTGGACTTAAACTGGACACTAGAATAAATGAACTTAACAGACATTTGCAGAACATTCTACCAAAAACTGCAGAATATACATTTTTATTCATCAGCACATGGAACCTTTTCCAAGATAGACCATAGGATGAGCCACAAGATAGTCTTAACACATTTAAAAATATTTAACTAAAATTAAGTATCTTATGATATGACAGTGGAATAAAACTAGAAATTAATTTCAAGAGTAACCACCAAAACTATGCAAATTAAACCATCAGCTCTTGAGTGATCTTTAGGTAAATGAAGAAATCAAGATGGAAATTATTATTTTGTAAACGAATAACAAGACTGGCATATCTTCAAAATCTCTGGATAGAGCAAAAGCAGTACTAACAGGAACATTTATAACACGAAATGCCTAAATCACAATGACAGAAATATCTCAACTGGACAACCTAACATTACCCCTCAAGGAACTAGAAAAATTAAAATAAAAATAAACCTAATGGAAGCAGAATAAAATAAATAACAAAGATCAGAGCAGAACTAAAAAAATGAAACAAATAAATAATACAAGGGATCAATGAAATAAAAAATTGATTCATTGAAACGATGAATCGAATTGATGGACAACTAGCTAAATCACCCAAGAAAAGAAGAGAGAAGATTCAAGTAAGCTCATACAGAAATGACAATGTAGACATTACAACTGATACCAAAGAAGTAAAAAGATTTTCCGAAACAACTATAAACATCTTTATGAACACAAACTAGAAAATACAGAAGGAATGATTAAATTCTTGGCAACATACAGCCACCTAAGCTTAAATCAGAAAGAAATAAAAATCCTGAACATAGAAATAAAAATTAGTGAAATTCATTCAGTAATAAAGTTTCCAACAAGAAAAAGCCCAGGACCACACACAGATTATCAATCAAATTCTATTAGACATTTAAAGAAGAACTGGGGCCAATCCTACTGAAACTATTCCAAAAGATCAAGAAAGGGATAATTCTCCCTAACTGATTCTATGAAGCCAATATCACCCTAATACCAAAACCAGGAAAAAAAAAACACAACCAAAAAGAAAGTACAAACCAATATCTCTGATGAACATAGATGCAAAAATCCTCAACAAAATACTTGCAGACAGAATCCAACAGCATATCAAAAAGATAATTTATCACAACCAAGTGGATTTCCTCTCAAGGATAAAGTGATGGTTCAATACACACAAGTTAATAAATGTAATTTATCACATAATCAGAATTAAAAACAAAAATTGTATTACCAGCTCAATAGATACAGAAAAAGCATTAGATATAATTCAGTGTGTTTTCATGATAAAAACCTGCAACAACTAGGCATAGAGGAAACAAATCTCAAAATAATAAAAGCCATATATGAGAAACTCAAAGCCAATGTCATACTGAATGAGGAAAAGATGAAAGCATTCCCCCTAAGAACTGAACATGATAAGAATGTCTACTTTCACCAATTCTATTCAACATACTACTGGAAGTCCTAGCTACAGCAATCAGGCAAAAAAAAAAAAAAAATGAAATAAAGGGTAACCAGATTGAAAAAGAGAAAAAGAAGTCAAACTACCTGTGTTTTCCAATAATATGATCCCATATCTTGAAAACCCAAAAGATTCCCCAAAGGGACTCCTAGATTTGATAAATGAATTCAGTAAAGTTTCAGGTTACAAAGTCAATGAACAGGAATCACTAGCACTACTATACAACAATGTCCAAGCTGCAAATTAAATAAAGAGCTCAATCCCATTTAAAACAGTAGCAAAATATATAAAATACTTACAAATATACTTAAAAGACACCTACAAGAATAACTACAAAATATTGATTAAAGAAATAATAAATGACACAAATGAAAAAATACACTCCACTCATGGATTAGAAGAATCAATAATACAAAAAAGACCATGTTGCCCAAAGCAATAGCAACATACACAATAAATGCAATTCCTATACAAATACCAATGCCAGTTTTCACAAACTTAGGAAAAACTATTCTGAAATTTGTAAGGAACGAAAAAAAGAGCCCAAAGAGCCAAAACCAACCCTAAGCAAAAAGAACAAATCTGGAGGCATTACGTTACATGACTTCAAATTATACTACAAGGCTATAATAACCAAAACAGTATGGTACTGTTATTAAAATAGACACATACATCAGTGGAACAGAATAGAGAACCCAGAAATAAAGCCAAATACTTACAACCAACTGATCTTGTAAAAGTCATCCAAAACATACACTTGAGACAGGACACCCTATTCAATAAATGGTGCTGGGAAAATTGTATAGATATATACAGAAGAATGAAATTAGATCTGTATCTCTTGTCATATAAAAATTTATCTCAAGATGGTTTAACAGCTTAAATATAAGACCAGAAACCATAAGAATTCTAGAAGTAAATCTAGAAAAACCTCTTCTGGATGCTGGCACTATCAAATAATTTGTGAATAAGTCCTCAAATAAAAATTCAACAAAAAATAAACAAATGGGACTTAATTAAACTGAAGTATTTCTGCATAGCTAAAGAACTAATCAACAGAATAAATAGACAATCTATAGAATCAAAGAAAATATTCACAAACTATACATCCAACAAAGAACTAATATTTCTACAAGTAACACATCAGCAAGAACAAAATGAATAATAACATTAAAAAGTGGGCAAATGATATGGGTAGATATTTCTCAAAAGAAGACATACAAAGGGCCAAACAAACATATGAAAAAAATGCTCAACATCAAGAATTATCAGGAAAATGCAAATAAAAACCATCAGGAGATATCACCTTAGCCTAGTCAAAATGGTCATTATTAAAAGTAAAAAATATATATATCATAAATGTTGGTGCAGATGCAGTGTAAAGGGAATGCTTATACACTGCTGTAGGGAATGTAACTTAGTACCACCTCTACTAAAAAATATGGATTTTTCCAAAGGAACTAAAAGTGGATACATTATTTGATCCACAATCCTAGTACTGAGTATCTACTCAAAAGAAAATAAGTCATTATATCAAAAAAAAAAAAACAAACCCTGCACTTCTATGTTTATCACAGCACAATTGATGATTGCAAAGCAATAGAATTAACCTAAGTACCCATAAACCAATGAGTGGATTAAAAAATGTGGTTTGTGTATATATATATGCATATGTGTGTGTGTGTATATATCACATTTATGTATATATATACACACATTACATGTACATTTATTGTTATGTATATATACTCATACACACATCATGGAATATGTGTGTGTATACCACATTTATGTATATACACACATATACATTTATATTTATGTACACATTTATGTGTGTTTGTATATATTACACATACACACATTGTTAAATACTATTCAGCCATAAAAAAGAATGAATTCATGCCTTTTGAAGTGACTTGAATGGAACTGGAGGCTATTATCTATTATCCTAGGGGAAGTAACTAAGGAACAGAAAACTGAATAACACACATTTTCATTTATAAGTGAGAGGTAAGCTATGGGTAGGTAAAGGCATACAGAGTGGTATAATGGACATAGGAAACTCAGAAAAGGGGAAGTTAGGAGGGGTGTGAGGAATTAGAAAATCACCTTTTGGGCAAAATTTATACTATTTGGATAATTGGTATACTAACCGCTCAGTCTTTGCCACTATAAAATTTATCCATGTAACCAAAAACCACTTGTACGCCTACAGCTATTGAAATAAAAATGCCTAAGTTCACAGAGTGTGTTACTTGCAGAACTTAGATTCCAACTCTGATTGATTTAATTTCAAAGTTCTTCATTTTAACTAATATGGGGCAAGTGTTTGCAAGCTCATTTCTTTGCATGTCTTATAAACCTCCAAACATATTTTATTTTTTTCTCTTTTATTTTAGATTCAGGGGTAC
Source organism: Pan paniscus (assembly GCF_029289425.2). Taxonomy (NCBI): domain Eukaryota; kingdom Metazoa; phylum Chordata; class Mammalia; order Primates; family Hominidae; genus Pan; species Pan paniscus. The sequence continues at coordinate 126,813,153 of NC_073272.2, forward strand.
ATGGCAGGTTTATTATATAGGTAAATTGTGTGTCACAGGGGTTTGGAATACAGATAATTTCATCATCCAGTTAATAAGCATAGTAAATTATAGGTAGTTTCTCAACCCTCTCACTCCTCCTGTTCTTCACCCTCAAGCAGGACCTGGTATGTGTTGTTTCCTTTTTTGTGTCCATGGGTACTCAATGTTTATCTCCAGTCATAATCCAGAATATGTGGTATTTGGTTTTCTGTTCCTGTGACAGTTTACTTAGGATTATGGCCTCCAGCTTCATCTATGTTGCTGCAAAAGATACGATCATGTTCTTGTTTATGGCTGCATAGTATTCCATGATGTTTATGTACCACATTTTCTTTATCCAGTCTACCGTTGACAGATATTTAGGTTGATTCCATTTATTTGCTATTGTAAATAGTGCTGCAATGAACATATACATGCAAGTGTTTTTATGATAGAAAGATTTATATTCCTTTGGGTATATACCAAATAATGAGGTTGCTAGGTTGAATGGTCTTTTTTTTTTTTTTTTTTTTGAGACGGAGTCTGCCTCTGTCACCCAGGCTGAAATGCAGTGGTGTGATCTTGGCTCACTGCAACCTCCACCTCCTGGGTTCAAGTGGTCCTCCCGCCTTGGTCTCCCAAGTAGCTTGGAATTACCAGTATGCACCACCACGCCCAGCTAATTTTTTGTATGTTTAGTAGAGACATGGTTTTGCCATGTTGTCCAAGCTGGTCTCAAACTCCTGATCTCAAGTCATCTGCCTGCCTCAGCCTCCTGAAGTGCTGGAATCACAGGCATGAGCCACTTCACCTGGCTTTAATGGTATTTCTGTTTTAAGTTCTTTGAGAAATCGCCACACTGCTTTCCACAATGGCTGAAGTAATTCATACTCCCACCAACATCGTATGTGTTCCCCTTTCTCTGCAACCTCACCAGAATCTATTTTTTGCTTTTTAAATAATAGCCATTCTGACTGGTGTGAGATGGTATATGATTGTGGTTTTGATTTGCTTTTCTCTAATGATTAGTAATGTTGAGCATGATTTTATATTCTTGTTGGCTGCTTTTTATATTCTTGTTGGCTGTGTGTATGTCTTCCATTGAAAAATCTCTGTTCATGTTCTTTGCAACACTTTTTAATGGGGTTCTTTGGTTTTTGCTTGTTCATTTGTCTAAGTTCCTTACAGATCCTGGGTATTAGACCTTTATGAAATGTATAGTTTGCAAATATTTCCTCCCATTTTATAGGTGGTTTGTTTATTGATAGTTTCTTTGTGCTGTGTAGAAGTTCTTTTGTTTAATTGCCATTTGTCAATTTTTGTTGCTGGCATCTTCTTCATAAAATCTTTGCAGGGCCTATGTCTAGAATTATGTTTCGTAGGTTTATTTCAAGGGTTTTATTTATTGTTTTATTTTTGAGATGGAGTCTCGCTCAGTAGCTCAGGCTGCAGTGCAGTGGCGCAATCTTGGCTCACTGCAAGCTCCGTCTCCTGGGTTCACGCCATTCTCCTGCCTCAGCCTCCCAAGTAGCTGGGACTACAGGCACCTACCACCATGCCCAGCTACTTTTTGTATTTTTAGTAGAGGTGGGGTTTCACCGTGTTAGCCAGGATGGTCTCGATCTCCTGACCTCGTGATCTACCCGTCTCGGACTCCCAAAGTGCTGGGATTACAGGCGTGAGCCACCACGCCCAGCCTATTTCAAGAGTTTTAAATAGGGTAGGCTTTTACATTTTAATCTTTAATCCCTCTTGAGTTGATTTTTGTATATAAGAAAAGGATTCAACTTCAATCTTCTGCATATGCCTGTCATTTATCCCAGCACTATTTATTGAACAGAGAGTCCTTACCACATTGCTTGTTTTGTAAACTTTGTTGAACATCAGGTGGGTGTAGGTGAGTGGCTATATTTTGGCTTTCTATTCTGTTCCATTGGTCAGTGTGTCTGTTTTTGTCCCAGTACCATGCTGTTTTAGTTACTGAAGCCTTGTAGTATAGTTTGAAGTTGGGTAATGTGAGGCCTCCTGTTTCATTCCTTTTGTTTAAAATTGCCCTGGATATTCGAGCTCATTTTGGTTGGCTCACTGTAACTTCTACCTCCCAGGCTCAAGTAATTCTCATTCCTCAGCCTCCCAAGTAGCTGGGGTTATAACACACCCAGTTGTTCACTTATTTATATATTTTTGTATTTTTAGTAGAGATGAGGTTTCGCCATGCTGGCCAGGCTGGTGTTGAACTCCTGGCTCCAAGTGATCTGCCTGCCTTGGCATCCCAAAGTGCTGGGATTACAGGCATGAGCCACTGTGCCCCACCACATATGAATTTTAAAATAGTGTTTTTTTAAAAAAAAATCTGTGAAGAATGTTATTTATAGTTTGATGGGAATAGCATTGAATCTATAAATGGCTTTGGAGAATATGGCCATTTTGTCAATACTGATTCATTCTATACATGAGCCTGGAATATTTTTCCAGTTCTTTGTGTCATCTCTGAATTCTTTGAGCAATGTTTTGTAATTCTGATTGTACAGATCTTTCAGCTGCCTTGTTAGCTGTATTCCTATGTACTTTATTATTTTTGTGGCAGTTGTATATTGGATTGCATTCTTGATTTTGCTTTCAGCTTGGATGTTGTTAGTGTATAGAAATGCTACTAATTTTTGTTCATCAATCTTGTATCCTGAACTGTGTTAAGACTGTTTATCAGATACAGGAGCTTTTGGGCACGGACTATGAAGTTTTCTAGGTGTAGAATCACATTGTCTACAAGCAGAGATAGTTTAACTTCCTCTCTTCCTATTTAGATGTATTTTATTTATTTTGCTTTTCTAATTGTTCTGGCTAGGACTTTCAGCACTATGTTATATAAAAAAGGTGCAGGTGGGCATCCTTTTCTTGTTCTGGTTCTCCTGGGGAAGGCATGCAGCTTATGCCCATTCAGTATGATGTTGGCTGTAAGCTTATCATAGATGGCTCTTATCATTTTTAAGTCTATTTCTCCATGCCTAGTTTGCTGAGGGTTAACATGAAGTGATACTCAATTTTATCAAAAGCCTTTTCTGAATTTATTGAGATGATTATATGGTTTTGTTTATAGTTCTATTTTTGTGGTGAATCACATTTATTAATTTGTGTATTCTAAATCAATCTTGCATCCCAGGGATAAAGCCTCCTTGATCTTGGTGGATTAACTTTCTGGTGTACTGCTGGATTCGGTTTGCTAATATTTTGTTGAGGATTTTGGCTTCTGGCATCTATGCTCATCAAGGTTATTGGCCTGATGTTTTCTTTTTTTGTTGTCTTCATGCCAGCTTTTGTTATCAGGATAACACTGGCTTCATAGAATGAGTTAGTCAGGGATCCCTCCTTGTTGATTTTTTGGATAGTTTGAGTAGCAATGGTACCAGTGCTTCATTATAAATCTGATGAAATTTGGCTGTGAATCCATCTGGTCCTGGCTTTTTTTCTTGTTGGCAGGCTTTTTATTACTGATTCAATTTTGGAACTCAATATTGATCTGCTCAGGGATTTAGTTTCTTTCTCCTTCACTCTTGGGAGATGGTTTGTTTCTGGGAATTCATCCATTTCTTCTGGGTTTTTTAATTTGTGCACATAGAGGTGTTCATAGCAGTCTCTGAGACATTTTTGTGTTTCTATGGGGCCAATGATAATGTCTCCATTGTCACTTGTGATTGTGTTTCTTTGGATCTTCTTTATTTTTTATTCTTTATTAGTTCATATAGTAGTCTATGAATCTTATTATTGCATTCAATAAACCAATTCTTCAATTCCTTGATGTTTTGTATACTTTTTTGTGTCTCTATTTTCTTCAGTTCAGCTCTCATTTTGGTAATTTCTTGTTGTCTGCTAGCTTTGGGATTGGTTTGCTCTTGTTTCTCTAGGTGGAATGCGAGGTTGTAAATTTGAGATCTTTCTAACTTTTTGATGTAGGTGTTTAGTGCTATAAACTTTACTCAACACTGTTTTAGCTATGTCTTGGAGATTATGATATGTTTTATCTTTGTTCTCATTGTTTTCAAATAATTTATTGATTTCTACCTTAATTTCATTGTTTACCCAAAAGTCATGCAGGAGCAGGTTGTTTAATTTCCATGTCATTGTATGGGTTTGAGTAATTTTTTGGTGTTTATTTCTATTTTTATAGTGCTGTGATCCAAGAGTGTGTACAAACATATTTTAAATAATCAACATCTAATTATTAGTTAAGCATAACTATTAAAGAACAAATGATGTTACTCTGATTTGAAAACTAATCACAAGGTTTCTTTGCATACACTTTACTGCAGAGAAACTAGTGGAGATGTACAAAATGACTTGTGCAAATGTAAGCATGAATTTTTTTTTCAGTCGAAGGAGTACTGGAATGTGAACTCAAAAAAAGAGAGGCATGCACTATTTTTTGGTGCATTCAAATATTTTATTGTAAATGAGTTCTGCAGATGATATAATTCACATAGCTAGTATTATCTTAAGTTCAATAGGGTGTTGAAGGGTCAAACTCACCTAATTGTTAATGTTAAATTTTTACAGGCAGTCACTATTTCTACACATTTGGGGAAAATAAAGTTCTATTGAAAAATTAGGATTAATTTAGATGTTGGCTTTAAAATATACCACTTGTGATAGTATTGCATAGATTTTTAAATTTGGTTGACATGTTTTAAGTTTTCCCTTTCCCACAAAGTAAACTTTGGTTTGAACAGAGGTGCTCAATATAAAAACACTGCTTTTTAAATTATTCAACACTTGTTATAATTATCTATGTTAACTTCAATGTGTAGACAATGCAATATTCTTACATTTTCATTGCAAATTGAAGCTTTTGCAATAATGCCTATTAATTAATCTAAATTGGCCACCTTGAAATAATTTCAAGTTTCAGTGTGATAATTTTTTATATGTGAAAATAAAACTTGGTGTCTTTTTTACAGCTAATTATTATAAAGACAATTTTAGCAATTTTCTTCACAAAGGAATGTAGAATCAGTTAAACTTTGGGGTGCTAATTAAATTAACAAATTTTCAATGCCACAAGGAAGCACAGATAAAGTTACAAACGACACTGATTATTTCCAAACTTCAATTTCTGCCTGTTGTCATTATTATGCATAGGTCTCTAGGCTCTCTTAAGGTAATGCATGACTTATTTAAAAGTAAATTTCCAGTGATGTCAGTAAAAATGGGAGAGTATAAAACTACCAAAGCCCATTGTTCCACAAAAGCAGATATTTATATGGCATAAATTGACACAATCACATTTAGAAGAGCTCTGGGAACTAATCAGAAATTCACAGCAACAAAGTAAATATTTTTAAAAATCTGTATCTCATTAAGAAATTTTGTAAGTGTTTTACCGACCCTAAACCCACCCCATACTTCTCAGGTTGACAGTGGCCTTAAAGAATATTGCCCACATCTGGTTATAAATTCCTAGTGATGGAGAGAGACAATAAATCATATACTCCAAGAATTATAGTTTTTTAATGTTTTTTTATTTATTTTTTACCTATTTGGTGACACCCTGAAGTATCAGCTCAAAGGGCTTCCCTTTTTTTTTCTTTTTTTCTTTTTGACAGAGTTTTGCTCTTGTTGCCCAGGCTAGAGTGCAATTAGCACGATTTCGGTTCACTGCAACGTCTGCCTCCCGGGTTCAAGCGATCTCCTGTCTCAGCCTCCAGAGTAGCTGGGATTACAGGCGTGTGCCACCATGGCCGGCTAATATTTTGTATTTTTTGTAGAGACAGGGTTTCACCATGTTATGCTGGTCTTGAACTCCTGATCTCAGGTGATCCAACCGCCTTGGCCTTCCAAAGTGCTGGGATTTCAGGCATGAGCCACCACACCCGGCCAGGGCTTCCCTTTATTTCACCTAGCTCAGTACTCTAGCAGGGCTGAAGTGGTTACCCTTGGGGAATATTGTGGAAAACATTTAAAAGTAGGTGCATTATTTGTTGCCACATAGGGCAATGGATAGTAGTGGGGTAAATGATAGACAAACTAAAATGATTGAGAATAAAAGCTGGTTACTGAGACATATTGGGAGTAAAGGCTTTAAAAAGCTGCCACATATTTCTGGGAATCTAAGATGTCATGTGCGTGCCCAGGACTGGCATGTATTCAGAAGTTACGTGAGAGGTCCCTAAACTTTCGCCTTTGGCTGACCTTTGGGAGACTCACAGGCAAAAAAATGAAGGCAAAGTTAGCTTTGGGAGACTCACAGGCAAGAAATGAAGGAAAAGTAGAGTTTTAAACTGCCAGGCCAAGTGTTGAAGGCATAAACCAACACAAATGCAGAGTCAATCTGCACAACTGGGAGGTTTTTGTTATCGTTTTTTCAGACATTTAAGGAAATATCTGTTGAGTCACTAGCTCATTGCTAAGCTAATGTTAAACAGGTTTTTGTGGTCACGCACAACAAAGAATATGTACTTTACAAAATTAGTTCAGACAAGTCAATAAAGAAAAAACAATTGCAATAAGCAATAACAGCAAACTTTGGAGCTAGAACAATCTAATTTCCAGAGTTGCCATATTATAATGTACCAAATGTCCAGTTTACCAGAAAAAAATATAAACCAGGCAAAAAATAGAAAATATTGCTCTTACACAGCAAAAAACAAAACAAAACAAAACAAAACATAAAAACTACTAAAATCTGTGCCTGCAAAAGCCCTGACACTGGATTTCTAAACAAAATTTTAAATCAACCATTTAGAATATGATCAATGAATAAACAGAAACTATATACAAAGAAATAAAGGAATGTATGAGAATCTCTAACCAAATTGAGAACATTAGTAAGGAGATAGATATAACCAAAATGAACCAAATAAAAAATTCTGAGTTAAAAAGTGCAATAATTGAAATGAAATAATTACTAGAGTAGTTCAAGAGCAGGTTTTTTTTTTTTTTTTTTGAGATGGAGTCTCTCTCTGTTGCCCAGACTGGAAGGCAGTGGCGCGATCTTGGCTCACTGCAAGCTCCGTCTCCCGGGTTCACGCCATTCTCCTGCCTCAGTCTTCCCAGCAGCTGGGACTACAGGCACCCACCACCACGCCCGGCTAATTTTTTTTGTATTTTTAGTAGAGACGGGGTTTCACCGTATGTTAGCCAGGATGGTCTTGATCTCCTGACCTCGTGAACCGCCCGCCTCGGCCTCCCAAAGTGCTGGGATTACAGGCTTGAGCCACCGTGCCCGACCTCAACAGCAGTTTTAAGCACGCCAAATAAAGGATGAAGGATCTTGAAAACAATTAATTGAGATTATTTAGGCTGAGAAACAAAGATTTTTAAAAAAATTTAAAATACACAGGATACAACAAATTTATGAATGTATGCATGATGTAGTTCCAGAAGTAATACAGAGATAGAAAAGACATAAATATAATTTGAAGAAACAGCTCTCAAAATAGTCCCAAATTAAGTTATAGACATAATTCTAAATATCAAGAAACTCAATAAACCCTAAGTAGAATATTCTCAAAGAGATATACTTTGAGAAACATATAAAACTCTCAAAAAACAAAAACAAAAAGATAATTTTTAAAGCAGCAAGACAGAAGCAACTTGCCACTTACAAGAGAATCTCAATAAAATTAATAGCTGATTTCTCATCAGAAACCATGGAGCTCAGAAGACAGTGGCAACATATGTTAAGTGTTCAAAGAAAAAAATCTGTCAATCAACAATTTTATATTTGTTAAAATTATCCTTCAAAAATTAAAGAGAATTTAAATCACTTTTACATGAACTAAATCTGAGAGAATGTTATGGACTGAATGTTTGTGTCCTCCCTAAATTAAATTATATGTAAATTCTCATTGTGCCTATATTTGAAGGTAGGTTAACTAAAGAGGTAATTAAAATTGAATGAGGTCATAAAAGCAGAGCCCTGATCTTATAGGATAAATGGGTTTGTGAGAAGAGACACCAGAGAGCAGTTTCTCTCTCTCTCTCTGTCTCTCCCTCTCTTTCCCCCATCTCCACAAATGCACAAAATAAACTTCATGTGATAGTAAAGTGGTCATCTGCAAGCAAAGCAGAGAGCCCTTACCAGAAACAAATTCCTGTGCAAAAATTGATATTGTATTTTTCAGCCTCTGGTGTTGTGAAAAAAAAAATGAATTTCTATTGTTGTACCTAGCCTATGTTAGTCTGTTACAGTAGCCTAAGCAGGCTAGTGTAATTTATCACTCATAAACCTTTCATACAGGAAAAAATAATGGGATTGCTTTATCTTGATGACCACAAAATATATAAATATGTAAGTTGTGACAAGAACAGTAGAGAAGCAGAGCTATATAGGAACATGGATTTTGTATACTATTAAAGCTAAGTTTGTAGTAATTAAAACTACATTGTTAGCAGTTTAAGATATACATAGCAATCCTCAAAGAAAGCCTCTGGAAAAATTATGCAAAAAATATGCAGAATAAAAGTTAAGAAAGAAATCTAACAGGTGCATGCATACACAAATGAATAAAACATAAAAAAATAGTAATGAAGAAAATAAGAAACAAAAATGACATAAGATGTATAGATAAATAATAGCAAACTTGGATATCAATATTTTTTAATAATTTTTTAAAAAGTAAATGAATTAAACTCTTCAATTAGAAGGCACATATTTGCATAAAGGATAAAAAGAATTAATCAACTATCAGAGGTCAGTAAGAGACACACTTAAGAACCCAAACCATAAATCGATTACATGTAAAAGAATGGAAAAATATATTCCATACAAACTTAAGCCAATGAGAGATGAAGTGGCTACACTAATAGCAAATATAAAAAACTTTAAAGCAAAAATTCTTACAAGACAATAAATGCATTACATAATGATAAAGAATTCCATTAATCACAAAGTATTTTAATTATAAATATATACACAACAACAGAGTCAAAATATATGAAGTATAATCATTAGATTGAGAGGAAAAATACATTGTTCTAAAATAATAGCAGAATATTTCAAAATCTACATTTAATAATGGAAAAAATACAGAAAATGTAAACAAGGAAATAGAAGACTTGAAAAAAACTATAAACATATCAGACCTAAAAGATACACAGAGAACAACCTAGCCCATATTACAAAGTAGGTTTTATTCCCAAATGTGCAAAAAATTCTCATGGATAGACAATATTTTATATGTGATAAAACATGTCTCAATAGATTTTACGTAACTGAAATCTTAAAAAGAACTTTACCTTACCCCAAAAAAAGAATGAAATTGAAAATCAGTAACTGAAGGAAATCTGGAAAGTTCACAAATTAAAGAAAAAACCTCTCTTAAAAGATTATTTTAAAAAATTACAAGAAAATTAGCAAAGTAATTTAGATAAATAAAAAAAAGTATGAGATGAAGTAAAAACAGTACTTAAAGTAAAATATACAGCCATAAATGCTATGTTAAAAAAAGAGAAGAATCTCAAATCAATACCTTTACTATACACCACCTTAAGTAACTAGAAAAAGAAGAGAAAACAAATTGAAAAACAGCCACAAGGAATAAAATAATAAAGACTATAATAGGATGAATGAAATAGAGAATATAAAAGCAATAGAGGGGATCAACAAACCCAAAAGTTGTTTTTTAAAAAGATTAATAATTAAGTTATTAAAATGTATGTAGACTGACCATGATTAAAAGAGAGAAGATTTATATTAATAACTTCAGAGGAGAGGAGCAGAGCAAGACCATAGAGGACTCTCCAGAAATTCTCACCTGCAGAAACATCAGTTTGAACAACTACCCGTTACTGAAAACTTTTCACAAGAGCTTTGAGACGGAGTCTCGCTCTGTCACCCAGGCTGTAGTGCAGTGGCGCGATCTCGCCTCACTCTGCAAGCTCCGCCTCCCGGGTTCACGCCATTCTCCTGCCTCAGCCTCCCCAGCAGCTGGGACTACAGGCACACGCCACCATGCCTGGCTAATTTTTTGTATTTTTAGTAGAGACGGGGTTTCACCGTGTTAGCTAGGATGGTCTCGATCTCCTGACCTTGTGATCCGCCCACCTCGGCCTCCCAAAGTGCTGGGATTGCAGGCGTGAGCCACCGCGCCCAGCCGGAACAGAGTGACACTTTACAGTATCCAGATGCAGTACAGAAATATAAAAAGATGCACTGAGGGGGAGGATAAAAAGGGCAGTTTGACATTACTCACATCACCCCTCCCCCAACCTTAAGGAGCACAGTGTTGAGAGAGATACCTTCCACTTGGGGTAAGGAGAAAGAAGCCAGCACTAGACATTGCCTTAGCCTGTAACACTAGGTTAACCACAGTAAAACCTAGCACCAAGTAAGTCACCATTAACCCAGACTCCAGGCTGGTATCTATAGTACTGAGTCACGAATATTCTCCAGTGCCAGGCCGTACCCCACAGCCCCAGAGTTCAGGCATGCACACCAGAATTGATCTCTGGTTTGCACCACCACCAGACAGACTTTAGCAACCTCAGGCTCCTTCAGCCCTCAGTGGCAGGGTGACCACAGAGGTCCTGGGTTCCAGAACTGCCCCACTGCCAGGGAGGATTAAGTGGCCCTAGGCTTTAGGCCTACTCAAGCAAGCAACTGCATTTCCTGTTGTCGCCTAAGCGTTACTACAGGATTAGCCACATTCGTCTACAAAGAGATTTTCATACAAACGAAGTAATATGTAAATAGACAAAAATGAAACACATACTGGCAAAAAGCACTGTTACTCTCCAGGCAACCATTGTTTACATATTAGAATTTTGAAACCTAGCACTCCCACTCCCAAAGGACTTACTAAAATGAGCATTTGTATGTCCCATATTAAAAGTACTTCTAAACTATTTCAAAGGCTGTTTTTGGCAATCAGAATGAAATTATTTCACGTTTAGCTCAAATCAAGAGAAATTCTCACCAATTGATACTTTTAAGAAAAGTATCAAATAATGACTGGTTAAAACAAACCAAAAAGAAAAGTGAAACAAGGCATAAAATCTCTGAAAAAAAATCTGACAAATAAATAAAAAAGTATCCTTTTCCAAAAGAGAAATGCCAGATTAGACGTAAAAAGAAGATATAAGTAGTCTTCTTTATTATATGACTATTATAGCCACAAAACTTAAAAAGCCATTCTACTTTTCATCAAATTACGTTAACTCTTATTTCAAATGTGAGGAAAATGTGTCTTAAAAAAACAGGGGGAAAAAAAAAAAAACAATTCCAGGACATATCAGAACTTGAAGGTAAGCAGGTTGAAGAAGGGAAATTAAGTCCTCCAGATCTTGGCATGCTGACTGATAAGTCAGGCTCAGAATCTTCTTTAGATACTGTGGAAAATCCTTCAAATCCTATTGCAATACTTGAAGTTCTTCTAGTTTCAACTAAAGTATTGCTAACTTTCTTTTTCATCCCAGTGAAACTGTATAATCTTTTGTAGGTGGAATATTGGTGGACTTGTCCCCAAGTTAAATTATGATTTAAAGAGACACTTAGAAAAAGAGGAAAAGCCTACTAAAACTGAGCAGGCTATCAGCAAAGACAAAAATGCAGAGAAGAACAACCGTTTATCTCTTCAGGGAGAAATTATTATTGCAATTATATTGATAACAGAACCTGGGTGTTAGTTCAGGTATTAAGAAAAACAACTGACCTGAAGTTCTGTATTACTGGGGTTGAAGAACTGAATTTTCATCATCTAGAATATATTGAAGGAAATGAGTGTCTGTTAAAGAAAGAATTATTCCATATTTATTCTGGCTGAGATAAATTAAAGGTGAAACACTTTAGGCTGCACTTAGATAATTTTCCGCTTTAATTGCCTACGTGCATCCAGTGAAAGGGAGAGGAATCCCAATTTTCATAATTGAAGATGGAGGAACAAGTTATGTGGTTGCTCTGCAGATACTATGCAAATTAGTTGAACTAACTCAGAAACCAGTTGATCAGCCCTTTGATTACATTTGTGGTGTGAGCACAGGTGCCATATTAGCTTTCATGCTGGGATTTTTTCATATGTCCTTGGATGAATGCGAGAAACTATAAAACATTAGGTTCAGATGTATTTTCACAAAATTTCATTGTTGGAAAAGTTAAAATGAGTTGGAGCCATGCATTTTATAGAAGTCAAAGGTGGGAAAAAATTCTGAAAAATAGAATGGGATTTACGCTATTGATGGCAACAGCAAGAAACCCCACATGCCTTAAGGTAACTGCCATAAGTACCATAGTAAACAGAGGGATAACACCAAAATAATTTGATGTTTTAGAAACTATGGTGCTTTAGAAACTATAATTTGTTGTTTCTAAACATAGAAACTATGACCATTTTGCTGGAATCAACTGTCATTTCAGAGGTTGTCAGTATAAAATGTGGCAGGCCATTAGAGCCTCATAGGCTACTTTGCAGAATACACATTGGGAAATGATCTTCATCAAGGCGGAGGTTTGCTTCTGAATAACTATTTGGCATTAGCAATGCATGAGTATAAATGTCATTGGCCGGATATCCCATTAGAGTGCACAGTATGCCTGGGCACTGGACATTCGGAGAGTGACATGAAAAACACTGTGATACACACAAGCTTGAAAACCAAACTTTCTAATGTTATCAACAGTGCTACAGATATAGAAGCAGTCTGTATAATGCTTGATGTTCTGTTACCTCCTGACACCTATTTTATATTCAATCCTGAAATGTGTGAAAACAACCCTAGATGAAAGTCAAAATGAAAAGCTGGATCAGCTGAAGTTAGAAGGGTTGAAATACATAGAAAAAAATGAAAAAATTTAAAAAGTTGCAAAAATATTAAGTCAAGAAAATATAACTCTGCACAGAATTAATGATGAGATATAATTGAAAACAAACATGTATGAAGGCCTGCTATTCTTTTTAAAGTTGCAATGAGTATATGCTTATGTTCTGATAAATGAAGTCCTGCTCAGAAGATTCACCAAAGTCAATAGGAAATGTGGGGTTCAACATCAGTTACATTTGAAATAATTATGAATTCTAGAGAATCCTGAAGAAGACTGTGCTTCCACCAGTTTGCACAGCATAGATAATATGCTTGGTTGCATAATTCATATGAGAATTAGGTTTTTAAGATGTTAATAATTAAGTAAGTTTTAGGAGTCTCATTGTGATCATGGTATCACGGTATTAGTAGATGTTGGTGTTATTTTGTTTGATTTTGGGAAATGTATTAATATATGTGTCAAACAAGGAACTGAAAACTATTACACTTTGTATTTTTGCTTTTGTCATCATAATCATGTTGAATTTATGTAATCATTGATTTTATTTCATGTGGAATAGCTAATTGCTTCTTAAAATTATGTTATTTAATGTTTTCATTAGCTACACTCTACAATCCACATAACACCTTTTATTTTAAAATTACTTAAATATATGCAGAAAGTAGAATTTTTTATTAAAATACTTTTATGCTTGAAATATGAGAACCAAGTACAGTTTTCTATTCAAAATTTTCTTATTTTAATATTGTTTGGCTAACAAAGATAGATAAAGTTTTATTCAAACACTTTTCTCCTTAAAATTTCAAGATAACGTACATTAACTTTTCTATGTCTAACCCTAGCTTATCCTTCCCTGTTATAAAGTTGATTGCTTAAATTTACTGAGAAAATATTCCCATCATTAACAAAAATAAATTATTGAAATAAAAAAAGATAGAGGTTCAACATATTTAGTCATTATGGAAGTGCAAATCAAAGTCATATGCCACTTCACACCAACCACATTTGACAAAATAAAAAAAAAACAGGAAATAGGAATTGTTGATAAGAATGTGGAGGTACTGGAACCCCTGTACATTGCTGGTGAGAATGTAAAATGGTGGTGCTACCACAGAAAACACATTGGCTCTTTGTTAAAATGTAAACATAAAATTTCCTTACAAGTCAGTATGAGTACTTCTTAATTGTATACCTGAGATAACTGAAAACATATGTTTTTTAAAATAACTTTTGTCCAGATGTTCATAGCATCATTTTTTACTGTAGTTGAAAAATGGAAACAAACTAAATGACCATCACCTACTAAATAAAATGTGGCATAGCCATACAATGGAATATTGTAAATCTGTGAAAATGAATGAACAAATTACATAAGGGATTAACCTCAAAAACATTATATTAAGTGAAAGAAGCCAGATACAAAAGGCCAATATTGTATGATTCTATTTTTGTGAAGTGCCCAGAATAGGCAATTTTATATGGAAAGAAAGCAGAGTAGTGGTTTCCATGGGCTGAGTGAGGGAAAATGGGGAATAACCACTTAATGTGTACAGAGTTTCTTTTTAGGATGATGAAAATATTCTAGAATCAGTGGTAATGGTAATAAAACATTGTGAATATACTAAAAGCCACTGAATTGTACCCTTTAAGATGGTTAAAATGGTTAATTTTATGTTATGTAAACATTTTTTCTCTAATAAAGTAGATTTTCAGCAGCAAAGGGCCCATTAGAATGGAAGCATACTCTGAAGGGTTATTAGTTATCAACTCCTAACATGCAAAATATTTTTAGGTAGCATTTTTATATAGAAGAAATTATATTAAGGCATATTAAGCATTGAGTGTCATTATTATTGATGTATAATGGATTCCCATCCAACATTATGGTGTGATTTTAAAATAAGAGCCAGGAAATCAAAAGTATTTTCTCTGGGGCTTAATCTTTGATCAGATCATTGAAAAACTTATGGCTTCCAGATTTGTGGGGGACAGATACTTTTACTCATTATACAATGCTCTAAGGCCACCCAGAGAGACTGGATTATCTACATTGACTATTCACATTTCCTTAGATATATTTATTTGAATGATGGCTTCTACAAAGTAGAGAAGTCTGTCGTTATGAGAGATAAAGCCAGCTGGGCTTCTGGGTTGGGTGGGGTCTTGGAGAACTTTTCTGTCTAGCTAAAGGATTGTAAATGCACCCATCAGCACTCTGTAAAAACACACCAATCAGCACTCTGTGTCTAGCTAAAGGATTGTAAACACATCAATCAGCACTCTTTAAAAACGCACCAATCAGTGCTCTGTGACTAGCTAACGGATTGTAAACACACCAATAAGCACTCTGTAAAAATGCACCAATCAGCACTCTGTGTCTAGCTAAAGGATTGTAAATGCACCAGTCAGCACTCTGTAAAATGGACCAATCAGCATTCTGTAAAATGGACAAATCAGCACTCTGTAAAATGGACTAATCAGCACTCTGTAAAATTGACCAATCAGCAGGACATGGGTGGGGCCAAATAAGGGAATAAAAGCTGGCCACCCGAGCCAGCAGTGGTAACCCATTTGTG
Organism: Pan paniscus; assembly: GCF_029289425.2. NCBI lineage: Eukaryota > Metazoa > Chordata > Mammalia > Primates > Hominidae > Pan > Pan paniscus. Next base: position 126,828,480 of record NC_073272.2, read on the forward strand.
TCCCCTTCCATGCTGTGGAAGCTTTGTCCTTTCGCTCTTCACAATAAATCTTGCTGCTGCTCACTCTTTGGGTCCTCACCACCTTTAAGAGCTGTAACACTCACTGTGAAGGTCTGCAGCTTCACTCCTGAAGTCAGTGAGACCACAAACCCACCGGGAGGAAAAAACAACTCTGGACGCGCCCCCTTTAAGAGCTGTAACACACACTGCGAATGTCTGCAGCTTTACTCCTGAAGTCAGCAAGACCACGAACCCACTGGAAGGAAGAAGCTCCAGACACATCTGAACATCTGAAGGAACAAACTCCGGACACACCGTCTTTAAGAACTGTAACACTCACTGCTAGAGTCTGCGGCTTCATTCTTGAAGTCAGCAAGACCAAGAACTCACCGGAAGGAACTAATTCCGGACATATTTTGACATCCCAGATGGGACTATCACCTATTGCCAAGTGGTGAGTTCCATCGGACCCCTTTTGCTTGCTATTCTGTCCTATTTTTCTTTAGAATTCGGGGGCTAAATACTGGGCACCTGTCGGCCAGTTAAAAGCAACTAGTGTGGCCGCCGGACTAAAGACATGGGTGTCAGGCTTTCTGGGGAAGGGCTCTCTAACAACCCCCAACTCTTCAGAGTCGGGAGTGTTGGTTTGCCTGGAACCAGCTTACGCTTTTCCTGTACTTCTGGGCTGAGCTGAGGGTCGACAGAGAGGAAAGCCATTCAGCTCCGGTATCCGAACAAGTTGGTTGACCCTGTGGCCATGAGCGGAGCTCTCAAAGCCATGTCACCGAAGTGAGACTCACCCATCTATCCTATCTATCGTGACCCTTGCCTCCTGGGTCCTAATGCTGTTCAGACAAACTTCCTCTCACCTCTTCTCCAAGGCTAGTCCCACTTCTAAAAACCACTCCCTGTCTCTGGTGCTTTTCTAGTTTCTCCTATAAGAATGATTTCTAGTATAAACCTCAGGACTCTGTTCCCTTCTTTTGGCACCTGGGCTCACCAATCAGAAAGACATAATTTTTGCCCAAAGCCCCACTGGGGCGGGGGGACTATCTGGAATTTAAGGATCCCTCCTCAGACTAGCAGGCTTAACAAAAGCTATTCCTGAAGCTAGGATATGGGAAGCCTCAGAAATAATATCCTTCCTATTCAAGTGAGGACAAAAGGCATCACTCTTCCAACTCTGGAGATCCCTCCCCTCCCTTAGGGTATGGCCCTCCACTTCATTTTTGGGGCATAACATCTTTATAGGACATGGGTAAAGTCCCAATACTAACAGGAGAATGCTTGGGATTCTAACAGGTTTTTGAGAATGCATCAGTAAGGGCCACTAAATCCGATTTTTCTCAGTCCTCTTTGTGGTCTACAACGACAGGCAAGGTTGCAGGTTTTCGAGAATGCGTCAGTAAGGGCCACTAAATCCGACCTTCCTCAGTCCTCCTTGTGATCTAGGAGGGAAACTAGTGCTTCTGCTGCTGCGTTGGTGAGTGCAACTATTCCAATCTGCAAGGTCCAGGGACCATTGCGGGTTCTTGGGCAAGAGGTGTTTCTGCTGCTGCTTCGGTGAGCGCATCTATTCTGATCAGCAGGGTCCAGGGACCATTGTGGGTTCTTGGGTGGGGGGAAGCAAACAAACCAAAACTGTGGGTGGTTTTGTCTTTCAGATGGGAAACACCGAGGCACCAACAGGCTCACCCTTGAAATGCATCTTAAGCCATTGGGACCAATTTGACCTGCAAACCCTGAAAAAGAGGCAGTTCATTTTTTTCTGCACTATGGCTTGGCCCCAATATTCTCTCTCTGATGGGGAAAAATGGCCACCTGAGGGAAGTATAAATTACAATACTATCCTGCAGCTTGACTTTTTCTGTAAGAGGGAAGGCAAATACCTTATGTCCAAGCTTTCTTTTCATTGAGGGAGAATACACAACTATGCAAAGCTCGCAATTTACATCCCACAGGAGGACCTCTCAGCTTACCTCCATATCCTAGCCTTCCTACAGTTCCCCTTCCTATTAATGATAAGCCTCCTCTATTCTCCCCTGCCCAGAAGGAAACAAGCAAAGAAATCTCCAAAGGACCACAAAAACCCCTGGGCTATCAGTTATGTCCCCTTCAAGCAGTAGGGGGAGGGGAATTTGGCCTAACCCGGGTACATGTCCCCTTCTCCCTCTATGATTTAAAGCAGATCAAGGCAGACTTGGGGAAGTTTTCAGATGATCCTGATAGGTACATAGATGTCCTACAGGGTCTAGGGCAAACTTTCTATCTCACTTGGAGAGATGTCATGCTATTGTTAGATCAAACCCTGGCCTTTAATGAAAAGAATGCAGCTTTAGCTGCAGCCCGAGAGTTTGGAGATATCTGGTATCATAGTTAAGTAAAGGATAGAGTGACAGCCAAAGAAAGGGACAAATTCCCTACCGGTCAGCAAGCCATCCCCAGTATGGATCCCCACTGGGACCTCGACTCAGATCATGGGGACTGGAGTCGTAAACATATGTTGACCTGTGTTATAGAAGGACTAAGGAGAATTAGGAAAAAGTCCATGAATTATTCAATGATGTCCACCATATCTCAGGGAAAGGAAGAAAATCCTTCTGCCTTCTTCGAGTGGCTATGGGAGGCCTTAAGGAAATATACTCCCCTGTCACCTGACTCCCTCAAGGGTCAATTGATCCTAAAAGATAAGTTTATTATCCAATCAGCCACGGATATCAGGAGAAAGCTCCAAAAGTGAGCCCTGGGCCCTGAACAAAATATGGAGGCATTATTAAACCTGGCACCCTCGGTGTTCTATAATAGGGACCAAGGGGAACAGTCCAAAAAGGAAAAGCAAGATCAGAGAAAGACCGTAGCCTTAGTCATGGCCCTCAGACAAATAAACCTTGGTGGTTCAGAGAGGACAGAAAATGGAGCAGGTCAATCAGCTGGTAGGGCTTGTTATCAGTATGGTTTGCAAGGACACTTTAAAAAAGATTGTCTAACGGGAAATAAGCTGCCCACTTGCCCATGTCCACTATGCTGAGACAATCACTGGAAGGTGCACTGCCCTGGAGGATAAAGGTTCTCTAGTCCAGAAGCCCCCAACCAGATGATCCAACAACAGGACTGAGGGTGCCCGGAACAAGTGCCAGCTCATGTCATCACCCTTACTGAGCCCCGGGTACGTTTAACCAATGACGGCCAGGAAATTGACTTCCTTCTGGACACCAGCACGGCTTTCTCAGTGTTAATCTCCTGTCCCAGACAGCTGTCCTCAAGGTCCGTTACCATCCAAGGAATCCTGGGACAGTCTGTAACCAAGTATTTCTCCCACCTCCTCAGTTGTAATTGGAGACTTTGCTCTTTTCACATGCCTTTCTTGTTATGCCTAAAAGTCCCACACCCTTATTAGGGAGGGATATATTAGCCAAAGCTGGAGCTATTATTTACATTAATATGGGGAACAAGTTACCCATTTGTTGTCCTCTACTTGAGGAGGGAATCAACCCTGAAGTCTGGGCATTGGAAGGACAATTTGGAAGGGCAAAAAATGCCCACCCAGTCCAAATCAGGCTAAAAGACCCCACCCACTTTTCCTTATCAAAGGCAATATCCCTTAAGACCTGAAGCTCATAAAGGATTACAGGATATTGTTAAACATTTAAAAGCTCAAGGCTTAGTAAGGAAATGCAGCAGTCCCTGCAACACCCCAATTCTAGGAGTACAAAAACTGAATGGTCAATAGCAACTAGTGCAAGATCTTAGACTCACCAATGAGGCAGTAAATCCTCTATATCCAGTTGTACCCAACCCCTATATCATGCCCTCTCAAATACCAGAGGAAGCAGAATGGTTCACCGTTCTGGACTTCAAGGATGCCTTCTTCTGTATTACCCTGCACTCTGACTCCCAGTTTCTCTTTGCCTTTGAGGATCCCACAGACCACATGTCCCAACTTACTTGGATGGTCTTGCCCCAAGGGTTTAGGGATAGCCCTCAACTGTTTGGTCAGGCACTGGCCCAAGATCTAGGCCACTTCTCAAGTCCAGGCACTCTTGTCCTTCAATATGTGGATGATTTACTTTTGGCTACCAGTTTGGAAGCCTCATGCCAGCAGGCTACTCTAGATCTCTTGAACTTTCTAGCTAATCAAGGGTACAAGGTGTCTAGGTCGAAGGCCCAGCTTTGCCTACAGCAGGTCAAATATCTAGGCCTAATCTTAGCCAGAGGTACCAGGGCCCTCAGCAAAGAATGTATACAGCCTATACTGGCTTATCCTCTCCCTAAGGCATTAAAACAGTTGTGGGGGTTCCTTGGAATCACTGACTTTTGACGACTATGGATCTCCAGATGCAGTGAGATGGCCAGACCACTCTATACTCTAATCAAGGAGACCCAGAGGGCAAATACTCATCTAGTAGAAAGGGAACCAGGGGCAGAAACAGCCTTCAAAACCTTAAAGCATGCCCTAGTACAAGCCTTCCCACAGGACAAAATTTGTCTTTATACGTCACAGAGAGAGCAGGAATAGCTCTTGGGGTACTTACTCAGACTCGTGGGACAACCCCACAACCAGTGGCATACCTAAGTAAGGAAATTGATGTAGTAGCAAAAGACTGGCCTCACTGTTTAAGGGTAGTTGTGGCAATGGCTGTTTTAGTGTCAGAGGCTATCAAAATAATACAAGGAAAGTATCTCACTGTCTGGACTACTCATGATGTAAATGGCATACTAGATGCCAAAGGAAGTTTATGGCTATCAGACAACTGCCTACTTAGATACCAAGCACTATTCCTTGAGGGACCAGTGCTTCAAATATGTATGTGCGTGACCCTCAACCCTGCCACTTTTCTCCCAGAGGATGGGGAACTAATCGAGCATGACTGCCAACAAATTATAGTCCAGACTTATGCCGCCTAAGATGATGTCTTAGAAGTCCCCTTAGCTAATCCTGACCTTAACCTATATACCAATGGAAGTTCATTTGCGGAGAATGGGATACAAAGGGCAGGTTATGCTATAGTTAGTGATGTAACTGTACTTGAAAGTAAGCCTCTTCCCCCAGGGACCAGTGCCCAGTTAGCAGAACTACTGGCACTTACCCTAGCCTTAGAAATGGGAAATGGAAAAAGAATAAATGTGTATACAGATAGCAAGTATGCTTATCTAATCCTACATGATCATGCTGCAATATGGAAAGAAAGGGCGTTCTTAACCTCTGGGGGAACCCCCATTAAATACCACAAGGAAATTATGGAGTTATTGCACACAGTGCAAAAACCCAAGGAAGTGGCAGTCTTACACTGCCAAAGCCATCAACAAGGTGAATGAGAAAAAGCAGAAGGAAACCGTCAGGCAGATGCTGAGGTCAAAATTTCTGCCAGGCGGAACCTCCCATTAGAAGTACATATGGAAGGACCCTTGGTATGGAACAACTCCCTCCAAGAGATTAAGCCCCAGTATTCCCCAACTGAAACAGAATGGGGACTTTCACAGGGGCATAGTTTTCTCCCCTTGGGGGTGGTTAACGACAGAAGAAGGAAAGGTACTTATACAGAAGCCAGCCAGTGGAAAATACTTAAAACTCTCCACCAAACCTTCCATATGGGTATGGAAAACACTCATCAAATGGCCAAATCCCTATTTACAGGGCCAAATCTCTTCCGGACCATCTGACAGGTAGTCAAAGCCTGTCAGGTGTGCCAAAGGAATAATCACTTAGTCCATCATAAGGCCCCTTTGGGGGAACAAAGAATAGGTCACTATCCCAGAGAGGACTGGCAGTTAGACTTCACCCATATGCCTAAGTCAAAAGGATTTCAATACTTGTTGGTCTGTGTTGATACCTTCACAAATTGGATGCAAGCTTTCCCCTGCAAGACATAGAAGGCTCAGGAAGTGATTAAAGTCCTAATTCATAAAATAATTCCTAGATTTGGGCTTCCCCAAAGCTTACAGAGTGACAATGGTCCGGCTCTTAAAGCCACAATAACTCAGGGAATTTCCAGGGTGCTAGGGATACAATTATCATCTTCACTGTTCCTGGAGGCCACAATCCTCAGGGAAGGTTGAGAAGGCAAATGAAACACTAAGAGGCACTTAAGGAAACTAACACAAGAAACTCATCTCCCATGGCCTACTCTTTTGCCTGTGGCCTTGTTGAGAATCCGAAATTCTCCTCACAAAATGGGGCTCATTTTGATGCTGTATGGACGACCTTTTTTCACAAATGACCTCCTACTTGATCAGGAAACGACCAACTTGTTCAAAGATATAACTTCTTTGGCAAAATATCAACAAAACCTTAAAAACCTACCTGAAGGATGTCACAGAGAAAAGGAAACAGAGTTGTTTCAACCAGGAGATCTAGCGTACGTCAAATCTCTCCCTTCTACCTCCCTATCTATGGACTTTTTGTGGGAAGGACCATACTCGATAATCTTCTCTACCCCGACTGCAGTTAAGGTGGCAGGAGTGGAATTTTAGATTCACCACACCCGAGTTAAATTTTGGACACCCGCTGAGGAACCTGCAGGACCGTCAGCTCAGGAGTCACAAGATCAGCCAGACCAGCCTCGATACACCTGCGAACTGTTGGAGGACTTGCATCTCCTACTTTGAAAGGAAACATCCCAGACTAAAAAGGCTCCTACTGCTGATCCTGAGGAAAAACCCTTTCCTCCTTAAAAAAGATAAGTGAAAACCTACACAATCTTTATATTTAACACCTCTCCTTGCCCCTTTAATGGAATCCTTTTACTATTTCATCATATTATTAAGCAGCATACTAACCATACTCTGTGATAGGGCTATATACTGTAGCTCCTGCTGGGATGAAAATCCTAATCACATCAACCTTCTTTCTATCTTCCTTCCTTCTGACAGCAATTTACTCCTACCTTTAACTCAGACTGGATAAAATGATCTCGTCTTCCAGAGCACCCTCTTTACCTTCCTGTTTACTCTTTACCTCTACAAGACTCTCAACTTAATCCACTCTCTGTTAAGCCAGTCCAATCATTCCCTGGCAAATGACTGTTGGCTTTGTATCTATCAACTCTGCTTATGTTGCCACTCTCATTAATACAAAAAACTGGGTCTTTATCAACTTAACCTACCACCCTCATTATGAAGGAAAAGACCGTTTCCAACTTCTAAATATGCAATAATTAGCCAACTTCCCCATCTCTAATAGGACCAAGAATACCCTAACAGGACATGCAATCCAACTTTTACATTCTTACATTTCCAACCTCACCTATTACACAAGCAATGAAAAGCCCATACACGGCCCTGTAACTATGAATACTATCTTAACTTTCCAAGCCCCTTTATGCATCCAACGCAAACTGTTATCAGGCCTGCCCCTGGGGCACCTGCTACCCCATCAGTGTAATTACACCCTACAACTTCAAGCCCCAACTGATCATAGTAACTTCCAAGTCACCCAAACAGCTCCATTCAGACTGCTTGTCTGCTTCTCAGGGTCCCCCAAAATCATCACCTCCTTCCTACTTAACAAACAGTCCAGGTTTTGTAATGGCAAACATACTCCCTGCATGACCATTCACCCCTGGACTCCCTGCAGCAGCGACCCCATCACTGATGAATGCCTTCTCATCCCCTCTTTCAATCACTCTCTCGAATGGTTCCTAGTAGATACAAAACGGTTTTTTCTCCAATGGGAAAATAGAACACAGGGAGCCACTCTGTTTGCTCCCAACACCCCTTTCCAGCCACTCACCAGAGCCAACAGACACAGGAAAAAATGCTCATCATCACTGGCTATCAGAGAAATGCAAATCAAAACCACAATGAGATACCAACTCACACCAGTTAAAATGGCGATTATTAAAAAGTCAGGAAACAACAGGTGCTGGAGAGGATGTGGAGAAATAGGAACACTTTTACACTGTTGGTGGGAATGTAAACTAGTTCAACCATTGTGGAAGTCAGTGTGGCAATTCCTCAGGGATCTAGAACTAGAAACCCAGTAATCCCATTAGTGGGTATATACCTAAAGGATTATAAATCATGCTGCTATAAATACACATGCACACGTATGTTTATTGCAGCACTATTCACAATAGCAAAGACTTGGAACCAAGCCAAATGTCCAACAATGACAGACTGGATTAAGAAAATGTGGCACATATACACCATGGTATACTATGCAGCCGTAAAAAATGATGAGTTCATGTCCTTTGTAGGGACATGGATGAAGCTGGAAACCATCATTCTCAGCAAACTATCACAAGGACAAAAAACCAAACACTGCATGTTCTCACTCATAGGTGGGAATTGAACAATGAGAACACATGGACACAGGAAGGAGAACATCACACACCGGGGCCTGTTGTGGGGTGGGGGGAGGGGGGAAGGATAGCATTAGCAGATATACCTAATGTTAAATGACAAGTTAATGGGTGCAGCACACCAACATGGCACATGTATACATATGTAACTAACCTGCACGTTGTGCACACGTACCCTAAAACTTAAAGTATAATAAAAAAAAAAGAAGTTATTCATTCCGGCAGTCTGTTGCACAGCATGGTGAACTCTGCTCTTAGCTATTTTATAAATTGGTGTTCTGCAAAATCTTTTATTTGAAAACAGGATTTGACTGCTAAAAAAGGAGCAATTGGATATCATTGCCCATAAAAATTTAGTTTGCAAGCTGCTCTACCAAAGAATTTTAAAATTCCTTTCATCTTTGATTTCTATGTGACTATTGTGACTTTTAATTCTGGAGCTTCTGTTATCAAGATAATCCTGCCCAAAAGTACAATTACAAGCCTTGCAAAAATTTTCATTCAACAATTCATTATAGTTTATACTATTGAGAAAATGGTGCTTTAAGAGATTTGCAATAAGTATTAACTCGAATCTTCATAGTAACACTGTGAAACAGCCACTGTTTTCATGTCAATTTTACAGAAGAGAAAAAGTGAAGAAAGAGAGGTTAAAAAATTTCCCAAAGCAGCAGTAAACAGAGCTGGGATTTGAACTCTAAGGTTGCTTCACAGCTTTGCTATGCCATCTTTTCATATTAATAAAGCTACCTTTCCCTATTAATGAAACTCTGTTAGTGCTGTTCATTTTTTTAGGTTTTGAACCACTAGATAAGGGAATTATATGTGCTCTCTTATAGACTTTTTTGTGACATCAGGGAGGCATTTTGAAATGGCTGGCTAATCTCTGGGGAACACATCTTGAACAGGACTTACTGTGATTTTGTCTTTTATTTATTCTAATAAAGGCAACCATTACTATATGCAAGCCAGCGAATACTGCTTATATAACCAATTAGCTGACTAGGAGATGGACCCAGAACTGTGATGCTGCCAACTCTATGACCTAATAAAACTTGACAGCTAACCCTAGAGACCCATAATGGCAGCATTTCCAGGACTAAGACCATGACTTTGTTGATTAATACATCTTGTTGAAATTTTTTTTTCTGGGATATAATTAACCAATGTGTGTTTAAGCAACTCTTTTGGTAATATGTGAATCCCATCTCTCAAATACCTGCAAATAACTATGTTTCTTTATAAAACTCATGATCATGCATTTATGTTCATAATAAAAATATTTTACTAGTCCAACACTGATCCAGAGTATGATTGTGCTGCATGTCCTCCAGTAACCTCTTTAATGATGACAAGCTAGATAAAATGTAGAATGCATGTGAGGCAAGTTCAAATTTCTTAAGATTTGCAAATAAAGCATAGAGTCCAGTAGATGTCTATTGATATCATTGGGGCTGCTTAAATAATTTCTAAAATAGATAACTGGCATAATAAAGTTTAATTTAAAATATGGAATGGATAATGAAAAACTCCTTTTTCAATGATGGAATATATTTCCATCATTAAATAACTATAGATTTGTATCCATTTAGTAAGATCAGTAGTTATACTGCTAAAAATATTCCAAAATAAAAACAGTTTATATTCTTTCAACATTTTTTAAAGGATGTTATAGGTTTAGATAACCTGAAGATATTATGAAATTGATTCTGAAAATATTTCAAATTTTGGAAAATAAGACTCAGGAGAACAGAGAGGAAAACTAAGCTTATTTTTTTCTGAAATAGAGAAGACTAAAGAAAAACATGATAATGGATTTCAAGTGCATGAAGTCTGAAAATTTAGAAGAAAGAAAAGGGCTAAAAGTATAAAATTATGAATTTCCTAAAATAATCAATCTTTGAGACACTGGAAGTGTTAGTGATGTGAAGTCAATTTTTTTAAAGGAGGCATGAAGCACTGCGAAAAATAAATAAAGTAAAAAATTAAATATTTAAAAATACAATATGATAACTGTCACAGATAGAAGGACTTTACTAAAGTATAAAGCCATTTAAGAATACAAGTGTCTCTTCCGGTGATAAGTTGACATTTGAAATCCATGGTATTCAGACATGTAGAGAAATTTACCTTGAAGATTTAAGGAATTTTAATACTGAGATTTCTGAGAACAAGGGAGTATGAACTATTATCCAGAGCTGCTATGTAAAATGAAAATACATAGAGAAAACACAATTGTGATTTATTTCACTTTGAAGGTACTCACATAAGCAGACAATTATCTCATTGATACAGGAGAATTTACCACCATTTGTCATTTTATAAACCTATGCAATAAGATGGTAGGATTGACTATGATGATAGTGTTTTCACCTTTAATATTTTTCTCACAATTTATAATACATCCTGACATTCTAAAACTCAAAGGAGTCATTAATTTAATGATTTAATTCCTAAATCAATTCCTAAGAAGAAAATGCTAGTAGGGCATTTTAATTTTAAAAATATACCAGATATTTCACACATGTTGTGCATGTGTGGCCTGTGTGAATGCTTGTCTGTGCTCATAGAAGATTGCTAGGTTTTGAAAACAAATACAATTTCTGTCTCAATAAAGAAATTATGTATCTATTAGATTTATTATAGTTGTAAAAAATTAAACCCAAGAGAACAGAACTTATAGTGGTTCATAAGTGCTACTTCCTACTGTTAAGTTAATGTTTTATGACATAATTATGCAACTTTTTCACTCCCATTGGAGAATTGTCCTCTATTCTCTCTTCTTGAAAAATAGCCTGAAACAATATACTCTGATAACCGTTCTAGCTGAAAATCATATTTGCACCCTGTGGAGAAATATAGTCCAATTTAAATTAGTATTTCTAGTAAATATACAAAAACACTTTCCAAAACATCTTTCAGGAAAGCTGCATCACCAAATGATGTATTTTCTAAGTAATGCAGAACAATTTGTATTCAAGTCATTTTGCCATTTCATTAAACTTTACAGCATATGGCATTTTCTTCAAAAGTAATGGGACAAAAGAAAAGAGACACATTAGGAAAAGAATAGTAACCACTTTCCTTTCTATTATAGATTTTTGCTTTGGATTTTTTTTGATAATAAAACAGTTTTGTTTTGTTCTTTACTCCATAAAGAAAAATATATGGATGTACATTTTAGATAATATTGTGAATCTGCAGGCAATGTCTATTTGTTTCCTTTTCAGTGTAGAACAAATGTTGAAACAAAAAATATTTTGTAAGTTTATTACTGAAAATGAAAAGTCAGTGAGAATTAAAAAAAAAAAAACTATCGATCTCCTATTGTGTGCAAACCTCTTCCACTTCACCATTAGTTAACAGGGTCCCTGGTCTCATATAGCTTACATTCCATGGAAACACGAAACAAAGCAGGTAGAGGAGGATACAAAAACCTGAATAAGTTAATAATATTTTTATTTTACATATTTAAATTGTAAAACATGTTGTTTTCTTATACATAGTGAAACAGTTACTATCATCCAGCAAATTAACATTATTTCACATAGTTACCCATTAAACAATACATTTTATTGTGTATATTTAAGGTTCACAAGGATGTTATGGGATACATAATGATACGTAGATACATATAGATAGTACAATGGTGACTATAGTGAATCAGATGAACATATCTATTATCTCACATAGCAATTTTTTATGACAAGAACAGATAATATCTACTTGTTTAACAAAAATCTCTAATACAATGGTATTAACTTTAGTCCTTATGTTGCACATTAAATTTCTAGACTTGTTCATTATACATATCTACCACTTTGAATTATTTGACCTACATCTTTCCATTTCCTCTCCCCTAGAGTCCATCGTAACCACTGTTTCATTCTCTATTTTTGTGTATTTGAGCTTTTAAAAAATATTTCACATACTGTATAAATGAGATTATGTAATATTTTTCTTCCTGCATCTGGATTATTTTACCTAGAACAATGTACTATAGGTCCATCCATGTTGTGGCAAATGGCAGGATTTCCCTTATTACATCTGAATATACGTATGTGTGTGTGTGTGTGTGTGTGTGTGTGTAGATAGATAGATAGATGGATAAATCAGTCTCAAAGTTTGTTTATTTGTTCATGCATTCATGACCACCTAGGTTGTTTCAATATCTCAGTTATTGTTAATAATGCACCAATTACTATGGGGATGCAAGTTTGTTTACAAGATGGTGCTATTTTTTCAGTTGGGTATATACCGAGAAGAGGAATTTCTGGGTCAGATGGTAGATGACATCATCTTAATTGTAGAAACCCCAAAGATTAAACAAAAAAAGCTATTAGAAATAACAAATACATTTAGTAAAGTTGTAGGCCTAAAAACAATATATGAAAATTAGTAGCATTTGTATATACAGATAATCATTTATCTAAAAAAATTTAAAAATTCCCTTTATGGTAAGATAAAAAAATCTAGTAATAAATTTCACTGAAGAGTTGACAGACTTGTACACTGAAAATGATAAAACATTAATGAAAGAAATTGAACAAAATACAAATGAAAGGAAAGATATCCTGTGTTCATAGGTGGGAAAAATAATATTGTTAAAATATCCCTACCACCCAGAACAATATAGACTGAACACAATCTCTGTGAAAATTCCAATGGCATTCATCATAAAAATAGAAAAAAAATCCTAAAATTTGCATAGAACCACCAAAAACCCTGAAGAGCCATACTTACATACATTTTGGTATGTTGTCTTTCTATTATCATTTGTTTCAAGAAATTTTTCAATTTATTTCTGAATTTTTTCATTGACCAACTAACAGGTCAATTAGCAATATATTGTTTATATTTGTGTGTTTGTATAGTTTCCAAAAATCCTCTTATTATTGATTTTTTGTTTTATTTCATGGTGGTCAGAGAATATACTTGACATCATTTCATTTTTTAAAAATTTTTTCCAAGACTGCTTTTGTAGTCTAACATATGGTTTATCCTTGAGAATAATCCACATGCTGAGGAGAATAATACATTCTGTCTCTGTTGATTGAAATGTTCTGTAAACATACGTTAGGTCCATTTGCATTATAGTGCAGATTCTGTCTGATGCTTTCTTGTTAATTTTTGTATTAATGTCCTCTCCAATGCTAAGAGTGAGAACTTGAAGTCTCCAGATATTATTGTCTTGGAGTCTATCTCTCTCTTTAGTTGTAGAAATCTTTGCTTTATATATCTGAGTGCTCCACTGTTGGGTGTATACATATTAAAATTGTTATAGTCTCTTGCTGAGTTGACCAATTTATCACTATATAATGACCTTATTTTTGTGGTTTTCTCTTGAAATCTGTTTTGTCTAATGTAAGAATAACTACTCCTGCTCTTTTCTGGTTTTCATTTTCATGGAATATCATTTTCCATCCCTTCATTTTCAGTCTGTGTGTCTTTGGAGGTTAAATATGTTTCTTTTAGGCAACAGATCATTGGGTCTTCTTTTTTGATTGAGTAATTTAGTCCATTTATGTTGAATGTTATTATTGATCAATAATGATTTACTTCAGTTATTTGGTTATTTGTTTTCTGGTTGTTTTGTGGTCTTATCTTTCTTCTTTCCTTTCTGCATATCTTCTCTTTGATGAAGGTGATTTTCTCTGGTGGTATGTTTTAATTTCTTGCTTTTTACTTTTTGTGTATCTGTTGCATGTTTTTTGATTTGAAAAACCACTAATACAGTGTTATAATATTATGTGTTTTTCTTTGTGCTTACTATTACCAGTGAGCTTTGCACTTTAAGATGATTTCTTCTTGCACATTAACGTTCTTTTCTTTCTGATTGAAATAGTAACTTTAGCATGTCTTTTAGGACAGGTCAGGTGTTGATAAAACCACTCAGTTTTTGTTTGTCTAGGAAGGTCTTTATTTCTCCTTCATGTTTGAAGAATAATTTTTCCAGATATAATAATCTATGGTAAAAGGTTTTTTTCTTCAACACTTCAAATATGTGATGCCACTCTCTCCTGGCCTGTAAGATTTACACTGAAAATTCTGCTGATGGAAGTATTGGAGCTCCATTGTATGATATTTGTTTCTTTTATCTTGCTGCTTTTATGATCCTTTATCTTTGGGAGTGTGATTATAAATGTCTAGAGGTAATCATCTTTGAGTTCAATCTCCTTGGTGTCCTATAATCTTTTTGTACTTGAATATTGATATCTTTCTCTAAGTTTGGGAAATTCTCTAGAATTAACTCTTTCAACAAATTTTCTGCTCCATCTCTAACTCTACATCCTGTTTAAGGCCAGTAACTCTTAGATTTTTTCCTTTTGAGATTATTTTCCAGATCTTGTATTCATGCATTATTCTTTTTATTATTTTTTTTCTTTTGTCTCCACTTGTTGTGTATTTCCAAGTAGCCTGCCTCAAGCTCACTAATTCTTCTGCTTGATCAATTGTGCTGTTCTGTGACTCTGATGCATTCTTCAATATGTCAGTTGCATTTTTCAGCTCCAGTGTTCTGCAGGATTCTTTTTTATTAATTCAATCTCTTTGTTAATTTTCTCTGATAAGATTCTGAATTACTTCTCTTTGTTATTTCTAATTTCACTAAGTTTCCTCACGACAACTATTTTGAATTTTCTGTTTGAAAGGCCACATATCTCTGTCTCTCCAGACATTGGTCCTTGGTGCCACATTTAGTTCATTTGGTGAAGTTATGTTTTCCTGATGGTCTTGACACTTTTGGATGTTAATTAGTGCGTCTGAGATTTAAAGTGTTAGGTACTTATTGTACCATCTGGGTTTGTTTGTACCCATCCTTCTTGGAAACGTTTTCCATGTAATCAGTTACTGTGTGTTGTAATTTAAATTTAAGATATTCTTTACTGCATCCATAAAGTACATTAGGAGGTAATGCAAATCCAGTAATGCTGTGGCTTTCAGTCTCATTGAGAAACCTTCTTTGTGGTCTTTAATAAGATTCTAAAGCATTTTCTGGATTACCAGGCTGAGACTCTTGTTCTCTTCCCTTACTTTCTCTCAAATAGTCTCTTTCTCTCTGTACTGAGCTGCCTGGAGCTGGGGGAGTGATCAAACAAACACCCCTGTAGCCACCAACAATGGGACTGTGCTGGATCAAACTTGAAGCCAGCACAGGACTGGGTCTTACCCAAGGCCTGTGATAACCACTGCCTGGCTATTGCCTATGATAGCTCAAGGCTCTGTGGCTCTACAATCAGCAGATGGAAAAGGCAGCCAGGCTTTTGTTATTTTCTTCAAGTCAGCAGGTTCCCTCTGGCCACAGATATGTTCAGAAATGCCATCCAGGATCCATGGCCTGGAAATGGAAGCCTTCAGAATCCACTTGGTGCTCTATTCCACTGTGGCTGAGGTGGAACCCAAAAAACAAGACAAAATTCTTCTCACTATTCCCACCCATTTTTATAAGCACATGAGTCTCTCTCCATGACCACCACTGGCCCAGGCCCACAGTGAGTACTGACTGGCTATGCCCAATGTTCACTCAAAACCCAAGGGGCTTTACTCAGCTTGTGGTGAATGCTGCTAGGCCTGGGACTCTTCATTCAGGGTGGTGGGCTCAACTCTGGCCAAGGGCAGACCCAGAAATTCTGTCTAGATTGCATGCCCCCCACCAGGACTCAGCCAGGAATTGCAGGTTTTGCGGGGCTAGACTGCCTTTCAAGTTTATTTAGAATCCCAGAGCACTTTAGCCCATGGGGGCAAAGCTTGCAGGACCTAAGGTTTGGACCTCTGGGATGGGCAGATTCCCTCTGGCTAGGGCTGGTCTAAATGCTCCCTCCAAGGGCACCAGGTGAGTTCTGTCTAATGTTGCTTTTTTCTGTGACAGGGCAGCATTGAATTCTAACGCAAAGTCCCACAATCACTGTGCTGTCTCTCCCACAAGCAAACAGAATGTCCTCATGTTACATGACCCTTGTGTGGAGTCATGGTGTCAGCAGTTTAAGACTGTCTTTCCTACCCTCTTCAGTGCCTTGTTTAGTAATATAAATTTGTAACCAGGTACTGTGATAGCTCACCTGATTTATGGTTCTTATGATGTTGCTTTTTTGTGTGTATAGTTTGTCAATTTAGTGTTCTTACAGGGAGGACACCAGGTGGAGGCTTCTATTTGGCCATCTTGCCCCTTCTTCTCATTTTACTAGTTAGACATATGGTCATGTTGCATATGTAACTTAATATTATTTTCTGCTTAAAATTACATAATTACTAATAATGGGTTATAAGACAGTATTCACAAGCCTCATAATGACCTCAATTGAAAAACCATACAATGGACACACAGAAAATAAAAAGCAAGAAATTAAACTTTATCATCAGAAAAAATTGCCTTCAACACAGAAAGACAGAAAAAAATCAAGATGAAAGAGAAGATCACAAAACAACCAGAAAACAACAAAATGGCAGGAGTAAGTCCTTGCTTATCAATAATAACATTGAATGTAAATGGACTAAACTCTCCAAGCAAAAGACATAGACAGACTGAATTAATAAAAACACAAGGCCTATTGATCTGTTGCATACAAGAAACACATTTTACCTATAAAAATACACATAGACTGAAAAGAAAGGTATGGAAAAAGAATTCCATGCCAATGGAAACCAAAAACAAGTGGGTGTTTCTATATATATATAAGACAAAGTATATTTCAGACAAAAAAATATAAGAAGAGACAAAGAAGATTACAATATAATGATAAAGGGGTCAAGCAAGAGGAAATAACAATTTTAAATATATATATATATGTCTCCAACTCCAGGGAACCCAGATCTATAAAGGAAATGTTATTAGAGATAAAGAGAAATACAGCCCTCAGTATAATAATAGCTGGAGACTCAACATCCTACTTTCAGCATTGGACAGACCTTTCAGACAGAAAATCAACAAAGAAACATTAGACTTAACCTGCACCATAAACCAAATGAACCCAATATATGTTTAGAGAACATTTCATTTAATAGCTACAGAATACACATTCTTTTTCTCAGCACATGGATTATTCTCAAAGATAGCTCATATGTTAGGTCACAAAAGAAGTCTGAAAACATTTTAAAAACTAAAATAATATAAAACATCTTCTCTGACCATAAGGAAATCAAAAATAACAAGAGAGATTTTGAAAACTATACAAATATATGGAAATTAAACAATATGCTTCAGAATGACTAGTGGGTGGATGAAGAAATTAAGAAGATAGAAAAAATTCTTGAAACAAATGATAATTGAAATACAACATACCAAACCCTATGGGATACAGGAAGAGCAGCATTAAGAGGGAAGTTTGTAGCTATAAGTGCCTACATCAAAACAGAGGAAAAACTTCAAATTAACAACCTGATGATTTATCTTACAGAACTAGAAAATCAACAGCAAACCAAAACCAAAATTAGTAGGAGAAAGGGAATAATAAATATCAGAGTAGGAACAAATGAAATTGAAATATAAAAATACCAAAAATCAGTGAAACAAAGCTATCTTTTTGAAAATTTATACAAAATTGACATACCTTTAGCCAGAGTAAAATATGAAGAGAGAAGATCCAGATAAACAATATCTGAAATGACATAGGAAACATTACAACTGATACTGCAGAAATTCAAAGGATTATTAGTAGCTACTATGAAAAACTATATGCCAATACACTAGAAAATCTAGAAGAAATGGACAAATTTCTAGACACATGAAATCTACCACGGTTAAATCAGGAAGGAATTCAAAACTTGATCAGACCAACATCAAGTAATGAGATCAAAGTCATAATAAAAGTCTCCCAGCAAAGAAAAGTCAGGGACCTGATGGCTTCACTGCTGAATTTTACCAAAAATGTAAAGAAGAAATAGTACCAGTCTTACTCAAACTATCCTGAAAAATAAAGGGGGAAGGAATACATCCAATCTTATTTTGTGATGCCAGTATTACTCTGATACCAAAACCACACAAAGACACATCAGAAAAAGAAAACTACAGGCCAATACATCCGATGAATATTAATACAAAACCCCCCAACAAAATACTAGCAAACCAAATTCAAAAATACATTAGAAAGATCATTCATCATGATCAAGTGGGATTTATCCTGGGGATGCAAGAATGGTACAATATACACAATTCAGTCAATGAGCTACATCATATCAACAGAATGAAGGATAAAAACCATATAATCATTTCAATTGATGTTGAAAAAGCATCGATAAAATTCAACATTCTTTTATGATAAAAACTTAAAAAATGTAGGGATAGAAGGAACATACCTCAACATAACAAAGACATATAGGACAGACCCACAGCTATTATCATACTGAATAGGTAAAATTTAAAAGCCTTTTATCTAAGATCTGGAAAATGACAAGGATACCCATTGTCAACACTACTATAAAACACAGTACCTGCAGTTCTTACTAGAGCAATGACACAAGTGAAAGATATAAAGGGTATCTAAATTGGAAAGGAATATTTCAAATTATGCTTGTTTGCAGATAATATAATCTTATATTCGGAAAAACCTAAAGACTTTAAAGAGAAATGTTAGAGCTGATAAACGAAATTGGTAAAGCAATGGGATACGAAATAAACATACTGAAATCAATAGCATTTCTATAGGCCAACAGTGAATAATGTGAAAAATATATAAAAATAGTAATCTCATTTATGGTAGTCAAACATAAAATTAGATACCTAGGAATTAACCAAAGAATTGAAAGATCTCTATAATAAAAACTATAAAACACTGATGAAAGTAATTAAATAGGACAGAAAAAATAAAAAAAAATTCCATGTTTATTAATTGGAAAAATAAATATTGTTAAAATAGCCTTATGCCAAATTTGTGTAAACATATTCAAGTTTGTTTTTGAAAGATGTGATGTGTAAACGACTATATAACTAAAAAAGGATATACATAAATTTAAATACTATACAACATACCATTCAGTGAATGCAATGAAATTGACTCAGTCCCTTATAAATAATTGACAAATTAAATATCTTACATAATTTCTGTAATATTATTTCAAAGAACATTTTCTCCAAATCTTGTCAATATTTTAGACTATCTTTTTAAATTAGGTTTATAATATTAGGATTTCTGAATGGAAGGATAGAAAATAGTACTCACTGGAATTGAGTCTGGTTTTGCTAAATAATATACATATGTGGGCTAGAGTTATTTTATGGAGAAATGCAAATAGAAAAGCTGAAATAATGTGGTGGTATTTTAATAACAGCAGCTTACCACCTTCAAAGCCAGATGAGAACTTCTGTATACATTATACATGTGTCTAATGTAAATGTTACTAGACTTCCATCTGAATACCTGTATGTATATTCAGTGAGGTCTGGTGCTGTGAGCTATGTCTACTATGAATTCACTCTTTATAGTGGAGCCTCATGGCAGAACATCTGAAGTCATGATAGAGTAGAAAATCTACCAAATAACTCAGTAGTCTAAGTACCCCAGACACAGTCGGTATCATATGCCATAATGAATTAAGACAAACTGATACAATGATTCATTTCAAACTGAGTTTAGTGAAGCATAGAAAAAACTGTTAATTCACAGCAAAACTGGTCATCATTCCATACTATATCTAAATAAATTTAAATTATACTAAAGTTACTTATCTAACCCTTTAGTAATTCATATTCATTTTAATTGGTAATAAACTTTTCTTCAAACACTAAACTGTTTTTTCCTTTTAACTTTCCAGATAAAATTGACCTTATGCAAAAATATTCAGCATGTTAGATGGAAATTGAACTTAGAAACCATTTGGTAAATTTCCTCACATTTTATAGAGGACGAAATTAGATCCACTATCTCTTATCTAAGACAGTCAAAATCAGGTAGCTGGTAGGAGATAGAGAAGAGGCAGGAAACTGGGTCTCCCACTTTCCAGTTAAAGGGCTTTCCATTATCCTATCACTTCCACCCCTCCATCTATCACAAATTTGCTAGTGGTGCACTTTCATTTTCTGGCCACTTTCTAACCTCTGAGAATGAGTAGTGGTAGATTAATTAAACTAATTTCTAGTGATGGATATCTAACTCATTCATCAATATACCGCATTAGTTAGTAGACTCTAGAGACACGAACTAAAATAGTGCCTCAGACCTGCCTTTCCTAGACATACTAAAAATCTCGGTATTCCTTTCTGACTTATCCCCGGCTAGTTGGTTAATAGGTGGTGTATATCAAGGTTTGATTTTCGGCACTCTTCTCTCTCACACTTCATTCTCTTCCAGAATAATCTAATTTATGCTTGAAGGCTTTTGTAATTACAAGCAAATTATCTCAATTTCAGGCCTCATCTTTAACGAATATTCAATTGACTAGTTAGTACCTCCTCTTGTAATTCCAAACTCATGATGTAGAAAGTAAAACCCAAGATTCATGGTGACCAACATTGGAAGATTTCCAGTTCCTTTCTCATTATTCCTTTTCTGTTGAATGGCATGTCCATCCATTCGGTAATGCCAATCCAGAGCTTTGACAGTTTTTCTTGACACTTCCCTCTCTTTAAGTCCTAGTAATCTCATAAATTGTCAAGTTTTGGGAATTTCCACTCTTCTACATCTCTAGAATAAGGACATTAAGATTTGGAAATTTAACTTCTCCTAAGCCTTTTAAATCTGTCATCTTCCTCCTCCAAGCTACCATTCTCAGAGTCCTAGTTTATGTAGCATCCTAACTAAACCACTTGCTTATACTTTGTTTTTATTCTTAAAATGTTATGAAGTTAGAACCAGTGTGATTTAGCAATTGAATGTAGAGATAGGAAAAAGAGGAATCAAAGATGGTATCCAAGTTTTTATTTAGATGACTGGGTGGATAATGTTTTAAGTCATTGAGATAGAGAACACAGAAGGAGTATAAGTCTTTGTGATCTCAAAAGTAGCCTGTGTGCAGGTTGTGATGTAAAGACATAGGAGTGGATGAGATCTTCTAGAGAGTTTAATAAAAGAAGTTGAAGAAGAATGAAACTTGAAAAGTAGAATTATCATTTTTAGTAACATAGTACTCTAAATTTTAAAAAAACTTGAGCAAAAACAGTATTAGAAATATTAAGTGCTAGGTATTCTAGTGAGACAGATTCTTCAGGTGATGAATCTTTTGGTTAGATGACATACATAACTGCTTGTTTAATGTCTGCCTTTTCTACTAAGGTGGACACCGTAGAGAATGGTGACATGATAAGGAAAAAAATTAAACAATGTGACTGCTTTTACTTAAACATTATAACTATTCATATCAAATGGACCTGACAATCCTACTGCGTTTACCTAATCAATTTTTTCTCACTTTCCTGGATGACATATCTCACCTGAAATATCTATTACTTCCTCCCACTTTCCTCATTTTCAGCTGATGACATTAATTCTTATTTAACAAGAAAATTGAAGCAATCCGAAGAGAGTCACACAATAATCCTATCCTTTAGTCTATGAAATTACCTTTTTCCTGTCCCTATTACAATTTTATCTTATTATTTTTGTATAAACTATCCCTGTATCTTCATAAGGACAATTATTTTATTATGCACTGGATTCCGCCCCTCTCACACTCACTTATCCAAAGACTTTCTCTAAGTTTTTATTCCCTCTATCATCAATTGCTCGCACTATACTGCATCATTGCCAGCTGCCTACAAACATGTCATAATCCTTCCTATCTTAATAAATTCTCTGGATTCTGTACTCTACTCCAGCTGCTACCATCAATTTTCTCTCCTCCCCTTTAAGGATAACATCCTTGAACAGATTATCTACACATGTACCCTTACTTCCTCGCTTCTCATTCTGTCCTATAAATATGTGGGAGATAATAAACACAGCATACAGAATATACAGAGATTATGCATATGTGAATTATGATATATATAAAAAGTGAATAAAATATAGAGAAATAATTTAACAAATATTTATAAAGCAAAACTGTTACTACCATCCAGTTAAAAAATTAGAACGTTACCAGTACCCCAGAACCACTCCTTTGTCTCCCAATATCTGGTTATTCCCACTCAAGACATCACATTCCTAGAGGTAACTTGTTACCATGAGCTTCATAACAATAATTTATTTGCTGTATTTTATAGTTTTACCTCAAATCTCTACATCCCTAAATAAAATGGTTTGCCTTTGCTTGTTTATAAACATGTATAAATGAAAATTTACTGTATTCTTTTTTCTTCTTTAACATTGTCGTTGTATTTAATAAAACTCATCTGTGACAAAGTTCATGTTCATTGATGAATAGTATGTAATTGTATAAATACACAGAAATTAATTTATCCTTTTTTATTGGTGGACATAAAGATGTTTATATATTTTGGGTTACCTATGCAACAAACCTGCACATTCTGCACATGTATCCCAGAACTTAAAGTAAAAATTTTTAAAAAAAGAAGAGAAAAAGAAAAAAAATTATACATATATGTATATATCTCACATTTTCTTTATCCACTTGATTGACGGGCATTTGGGATGGTTCAACATCTTTGCAATTGCAAATTGTACTGTTATAAACATGTGTGTGCAAGTATCTTTTATGTATAATGACTTATTTTCCTCTGGGTAGGTACCTAGTAGTAGGATTGCTGGATCAAACAGTAGACCTACTTTTAGTTCTTTCAGGAATCTCCACACTGTTTTCCATAATAGTTGTAGTCATTTACATTCCCACCAACAGTGTAAAAGTGTTCCACTTTCACTGCATCTATACCAACATCTATTATTTTTTTATTTTGTTTTTATTACGGCCATTCTTGAAGGAGTGAGATGGTATCTCATTGTGATTTTGATTTGCATTTTCCTGATAATTAGGGATGTTCAGCACTTTTTCATATACTTGTTGGCCATTTGTATATCTCGTTTTGAGAACTGTCTATTCATGTCCTTAGCCCAC
Organism: Pan paniscus; assembly: GCF_029289425.2. Lineage (NCBI taxonomy): Eukaryota > Metazoa > Chordata > Mammalia > Primates > Hominidae > Pan > Pan paniscus. The sequence goes on from NC_073272.2 coordinate 126,851,720, forward strand.
TTTTTGATGGGATTGTTTGTTTGTTTTTCTTTTGTTGCATTTGCTTTTGGATTCTTGGTCATGAAATCTTTGTCTAAGCCAACGTCTAAAGGAGTTTTTTGATGATATCTTCCAGAGTCTTTATGGTTTCAAGTCTTAGATTTAAGTCTTTGATCCATCTTGAGTTCATTTTTGTATAGGGTGAGAGATGAGGATCCAGCTTTACTCTTCCACATGTAGCTTGGCAGTTATAACAGCACCATTTGTTGAATAGAGTGTCCTTTTTCCACTTAATGTTTTTGTTTGCTTTGTTGAAAATCAGTTGGCTGTAAGTACTTGGTTTTATTTCTGGGTTATCTATTCTATTCCATTGGTCTATGTGCCTATTTTGATACCAATACCATGCTGTTTTTGTGACTATGGCCATATAGTATAGTTTGAAGATGGGTAATGTGATGCCTCCAGATTTGTTCCTTTTCCTTATTAGCCTTGCTTTGGCTATGTGGGCTCTTTTTTTATTCCATGTGAATTTTAGGACTGATTTTTCTAGTTCTGTGATAAGTGATGGTGGTAGTTTGATGAGGTTTGCATTGAATTTGTAGATTGCTTTCGGCAGCACGGTCATTTTCATGATATTGATTCTATCCATCCATGAGCATGGGATGTGTTTCCATTTGTTAGTGTCATCTATGATTTCTTTCCGCAGTGTTCTGTAGTTTCCCTTGTAGAGGTCTTTCACACCCTTTGCCACGTACATTTTAAAATATTTTATTATTCTTTTGCAGCTATTGTGAAAGGGGTTGAGTTTTTTATTTGAGTCTCAGCTTGGTAGCTGTTAGTGTATAGCAGAGCTACTGATTTGTGTACATTAATTTTGTATCTGAAAACTTTACTGAACTCATTTACCGGTTCTAGGAGTGTTTTGAATGAATCTTTAGGGCTTTCTTGATATATGATCATATCAACAGCAAACAGTGACAGTTTGACTTGCTCATTACCGATTTGGATGCCCTTTATTTCTTTCTCTTGTCTGATTGCTCTGGCTAGGACTTCCAGCACTATATTGAATAGAAGTGGTGAAAGTGGCCATAGTTTTCTTGTTTCCGTTCTCAGGGGGAATTATTTCAGCTATTCCCCATTCAGTATAATGTTGGCTATGGGTTTGTCGCAGATGGCTTTTATTACCTTAACATATGTCCCTTCTATGCCTATTTTGCTGAGGGTTTTGATCATAAAGCGTTGCTGAATTTTGTCGAATTCTTTTTCTCTGTCTACTAAGATGATCATGTGATTTTTGTTTTTAATTCTGTTTATGTGGCATATTACATTTATTGGCTTACATATGTTAAACCATCCCCGCATCCCTGGTATGAAACTCACTTGATCATGGTGGATTATCTTTTTGATGTTGGATTTGGTTCACTAATATTTTATTGAGGATTTTTGCATCTATGTTCATCAGGCATATTGGTCTGTAGTTTACTTGTTATGGGCCTTCCTGGTTTTAGTATTAGGGTGATACTAACTTCATAGAACAATTTGGGGAAGATTCCCTCTTTCTCTATCTTTTGGAGTAGTGTTAATAGGATTGGTACCAATTCTTTGAACGTCTGATAGAATTCAGCTGTGAATCCATCTGGTCCTTAATTTTTTTTGTTGGCATGTTTTTTAATTATCATTTCAATCTCGCTACTTGTTATTTGTGTGTTCAGAGATTCTGTATCTTCCTGGTTTAATCCAGGAGGGTTGCATATTTTCAGGAATTTATTCATCTCCTTTAGGTTTTCTAGTTTATGTGCATAAAGGTGTTCATACTAGCCTTGAACCATCCTTTGTATTTCTGTGGTATCGGTTGTGATATCTCCCGTTTCGTTTCTATTTGAGCTTATTTGGATCTTCTCTCTTCTCTTGGTTAATCTTGTTAATGGTCTATCAATTTTATTTATCTTTTCAAAGAACCAGTTTTTTGTTTCAGTTATCTTTTGCATTATTTTTGTTGCTGTTGTTTCAATTTCATGTAGTTCCACTCTAATCTTCATTATTTTTTTACTTCTGCTGTGTTTGGGTTTGGAATGTTCTTGTTTCTCCAGTTCCGTGAGGTGTGACCATAGATTGTCTATTTGTGGTCTTTCAGACTTTTTGATGTAGGACATTTAATGCTATGAGCTTTCCTCTTAGCATCACTTTTTCTGTACCCCAGAGGTTTTGATAGGTTTTGTCACTATTATCATTCAGTTCAAATAATTTTTTTAATTTCCATCTTGATTTTATTCTTGACCTAATGATCGTTCGGGAGCAGGTTATTTAATTTCCATGTATTTGCATGGTTTTGAGGGTTCCTTTTGAAGTTGATTTCCAATTTTATTCCACTGTAGTCTGAGGGAGTACTTCAAATAGTTTTGCTTTTCTTAAATTTACTGAGATTTGTTTTGTGGCCCATCTATAGTCTATCTTAGAGAATGTTCCATGTGCTGATGAACAGAATGTATATTCTGCAGTTGTTCATAGAACAGTCTGTAAATATCTGTTAAGTCCATTTGTTTTAGGGTATAATTTAAGTGTTTCTTTGTTGACTGTCTGTTTTGATGTCTTGTCTAGTTTTAGGGTATGGTTTAAATGTTTATTTGCTGACTTTCTGTTTTAATGACCTGTCAGTGGAGTGTTAAATTCCCTCACTACTGTTCTGTTTCATCTATCTCCTTTTTTAGGTCTAGAAGGAATTGTTTTATAAATATGGGAGCTCCAGAGTTAGGTGCATATATATTTAGGATTGTGATATTTTCCTGTTGGACTATTCCTTTTATCATTATATAATGTCCCTGTTTGTTTTTTTAATTGCTGTTGCTTTAAAGTTTTGTGTGTCTACTATAAGAATAGCTACTCCTGCTTGATTTTGGTGTCCAATTTGCATGGAATATCTTTTTCCACCCCTTTACCTTAAGCTTATGTGACTCCTTATGTGTTGAGTCTCTGGAGGACATCAGGAACTTGGTTGGTCAATTCTTTTCTATTCTTCTATTCTTTATCTTTTAAGTGGCACATTTAGGCCATTTACATTTAACGTTAGTATTGAGATGTGAGGTACTATTCTATTCACTGTGCTATTTTTTGCCTGAATACCTCCTTTTTTCCATTGTGTTATTCTTATATAGGTCCTGTGAGATTTACTCTTTAAAGAGGTTCTAATTTGGGGTATTTTGAGGATTTGTTTCAAGATACAAAATTTTTTGTTGATCATTGTTTTGTTTAAGGAGGTTAAAAATAGGACTCTAATTCTTTCTAGCTTCTAGGGTTTCTGCTGAGAAATCTGCTGTTAATCTCATAGATTTCCCTGTATAGGTGACTTGGTGCTTTTGCCTCACAACTCTTCAGATTTCTTTTTTTGTCTTGACTTTAAGTAACTTGATGACTGTGTGCCTAAGTGATAATTTTTTTCTGCAATGAATTTTTCAGGTGTTATTTGAGCTTTTTGTATTTGGATGTCTAGATATCCAGCAAGGATGGGGAAGTTTTCACCAATTATTCCCTCAAATATGTTTTCCAAACTTTGAGATTTTTCTTATTTCTTGGGAACATCAATTATTCTTAGGTTTGGAGGTTTAACATAGTCCCAAACTTCTTGGAGGGTTTGCTCATTTTTACAAAATTATTTTGTCTTCGTCTTTGATAGATTGGGTTAATTCAAAAGCCTTGTCTTCAAGCTCTGAATTTCTTTCTTTGCTTGTTCAATTCTATTACTGAGACTTTCCACTGCATTTTGCATTTCTCTAAGTGTGTCCCTGATTTCCAGAAGTTGCGATTGTTTTTTATCTATCCTTTGTATTTCACTGAAGAATTTTCCTTTTATAGCCTGTATCATGTTTTTGATTTATTTAAGTTGGACTTCACATTTCTCTGGTGCCTTCTTGATTAGCTTAATAATTGACCATCTGAATTATTTTTCTGACAATTCATCATTTCTTCTTGGTTTGGATCCATTGCAGGTGAGCTTGTATAATCTTTTGGGAGTTTTTAAAAACATCATTTTGTCAAATTACCAGAATTGTTTCTTTGGTTTCTTCTTATTTGGGTAGACTATGTCAGAGGGAAGGTCTGGGGTTCAACGGCTGTTGTTCAGATTATTTATGAAATCAAGCTCCCTTGATGTGGTGTTCTTCCCCTTACCCTAGGAATGGAGCTTCCTGAGAGTCGAACTGCAGTGATTGTTTTTGCTCTTCTGGATCTAGCCACCCAGTGGAGCTACCGAGCTCTGGGCTGGTACTGGGGACTGTTTGCAAAGAGTCCTGTGATGTAAAGCATCTTCAGATCTTGCAGCCATGAATAGCAGCAACTGCTCTCGTGGAGTTAGCAGGGGAGTGTGGTGGACTCTGTGAGGTCTTTGGTTGTGTTTTTGTTGGTTTTGTATTGGTTGGCCTCCAGCCAGGAGTTGGTACTTTCAAGAGTGCATCAGCTGAGGTCTTACAGGGAAGATGCAAACTTGTTCTAGGCACATATGGTTACGTATTCAGGTTTTTCAGATGGTGGGCAGGGCCATAGAGCTCCCAAGAGATTATGACCTTTGTCTTTGGCTACTAGGGCAGGTAGAGAAAAACCACCAGACTGGGGAAGGACAGGCATGTCTGAGCTCAGCCTCTCCTCTGGCGGGGCTTGCTGTGGCTGCTGTGGGGGATGGGAGTGTGGTTGTAAGTTCATGGAGTTATATTCCCAAAGGGATTATGGCTGCCTCTGCTGAGTCATACAGGTTGCCAAGGAAGTGGGGGAAAGCTGTCAGTCCCAGGCCTCACCCTGATCCCATGCAGCCTACATGTCCTAAAGGCCAGTCTACTCCCACCATGCCACCCCATCCCAAATAGCACTGAATGTATTTCCAGGGTTGTGAACTTGCCCCAGACCACAAGCCTTCCCATTGAGAAAGCAAGCCGGCTCTTTTTCTGCATCTCAGGGAGCCTGTAGGGTTGATCCAGTTCCTTCAAAGGGTCTGAGGTTTCACTCAGCAGATATTTCTCATAATTCTATTATTCCAAAGGAAATTGACTAGTAAAGGCAAATGTTACCCCTACTCTATTATAATATGATACTTACTCTTTATATACTACAGAAAGAATTGGTGTTGATAACTGATTTTCTTAAGAAAATATCAGAGTATATAATCCATGTTAATAAAGCTTATATTACAGAAGTGAGCATCCTTGTTAGGAGAATTAAATACAGACCAGACATATGTTAGAACCTGCATGTATCTTGATCAATCCACAATCAAATTGGCTGGGAAAACTAATTATGAACCTAAAAGCAATAAGGTCTATAAAATAAAAAATTAAAGTACTTAATAGACATTTAGAACATTTTATATTAAAATACTCTGAAAGTTAATTACATTTATTCTTTTATTTTTTACAGTCAAGTATGCAGCCAAGAGAGTGAGCTGACTTATTTAAGTTTGCATACCTATTTTTCCAACAGAATTGGGACTAAGAACATTAATTTCTTAGACAGTGATTTTTTAATCACAAAAACTCACCATGTCAATTGGATTTTAAAATAGTATTGAAATAAGAGTCTTACTTTAAAATATCTTTTAAAAATATTTCAATTAATTTAAGACTCAATATAAGTGCCTTCTTATTTTCCTCCCCTCTGTCCTCCTCCTCACAAGAATAACTTGTTTTGTAACTGACTGGCCTTGAATTCAGTAAACTGTTGCATAAATATTTTAAGTATATTTCCAAGTATCCAGAATTAAATGAATGTATAACTGCCCTATAATAATTCAAATACAATATATTAAAATTTAAACATTGTTATAAACCATCAACTACAGCTCTCTCTATTTATATAACACATTTACAATGTTATTATGTTTACCTCCTTGAAAATCTACCTCTCCTCTCCTTGTAAAATTTTAGTGTGTGATTTGTTAACACCTCTCACTTATAGTGTAACCTCTTTGTGGATACAGTGTTAATTGCATTTTTTTGGATTAACTTTGCATTTAGCTTAATTGGTTCTGCTTTAATATGAAGTGACACAGTTTGGATTCTGCTAACAATTTAAAGCTTTTTCAAAGGTTTAAAAGGTAGACATAAAAAAAATGCTCTTATCCAAACTTGGCATTCGATGACTGGTATTATATTTAAAATCTTGGCTGTATATAACAAGATTGAAAAGTCACTTCATAACTCCAAAAATGTGAGAGTATAATGTGAAATAACAGAGTTAAAAAATAATTTTCTCTCTCTCTCTCCCTTTCGCTCTCTCTATTAACAAAAGCATAACATAGAAATCAAGTATAGAAAAAGTTCATTTATTTCTTATTTCCTTTGCTTTATATGTTTAATGTGCCATTTCATAATCTATGATATTAGATTAGCCTGCATGTAGATATAGATTACGTATCTTCTAAGCCTGTATGAAGATATGAATTAATATTGTGCAGTATTTTAACAATTTTGCAACCTCAAATCATCTTTCTGAAATCCCATTTCATTATCTTTTTCTCAGTGGCAATTGAGACTGTGCTACTTGACTTTCTCAACTCCCATTTCTGCTCCTTCACCTTTATAGCACACAATAGTGAATTTGGATGATGTAAGAGTCCACTTTCTAAACTGGTAAGAAATCTGCTCAAAAATACATTTTATATTTTCAACAATCTTATGGATAATAAGTCTGAACTGTGTAGAATTCTTCAAACAGAAGTAAGGGGAGTCACAAAAAGTTTCTATTTGAAAAAAAACTTGTCAAGCATTAGTATTATTTTTAAAGCATAAATAAATATGGAAATAATACCGGAAAAGAGTCACCCAAGCTTTTCATCAGTTCTCTGACATTGAGAGTCTTAAGGAAAAGAAGAGATAATCAGTTGTCCAGTATGATATCTACATTTGTCAACTTCAAGTGATGAAATTTGGTGAGATAGTTTCTTAATATTCTTCCCATCTTTTGTAGTCTAAAAAACAATATGTCTGTGAGTCGGTGCAGAGTGACATGGCATGACAACATGAGTAATAGCCTGGATTCTTTGGGAACATCATCCCTCTGTATTCAAAATTACTTTATACATACGTAGAGATTGGATAATGTTCTCTTCCAGGCTGCTGGATCAATTTCATAATTACCTGGAAAAATAAAATGACAGTTGCTTCATCAAGCAACAGACATTTTATGAATTCTACTTTTATTAGTCCTTTCATTCATTTATTCATCTATTCAAAATTTACTGTGTTCCTATGATATCTATAGCATAATATAATAATTGTTTCAGGGATATAAAATAGGTAATACAATTCCATTTTTAGATACAATAGAAAACTAATTGGACTTCTCTCTTCCTTTTCCAACCCCCAGCACATGAAAGATATGGGCACTGATGGTTCTCAGAATGCCAGCCAGTAATAAACGCACAAATATTGAAGAATCCTTGGAAAGTCCCAGAAAGAAGGGTAAGAATCCCTGTTTACAAGGAATTATAAACTGGAGCAGGAAAGGGACAGGAGCCACAGTAAAGACAGGTTGACAGGAACTTCCCAATACATACATTTATTAAAAAGTATAATTTGTGCAATGATTTTGGGTCAGGTGCTCTTCTAAATACTGAGGACATAGCAATGAACAAAACAAGAATCCTTGCCCCAATGGAGTTTATATTCTTGTATAAGGAGTCAAACCATATTCTAAGTAAGTGAAATATAATGATGTCAGTTGATGATAAGTAATATAGAAAAAAGAAAGTAGGGAAGGGGACAGGGAATTGCAGAGAATGCATGAAAATTTAAATAAAGTGGTCAGGGATGAACTTAGGGTGGAGGCGATACTTGAATACAGACAAAGAGGTGAAGGGAAGTACCATAAATAGTTTTGAGAGAAGAGCATTCTAGTCTAAACAAATATATTAAGGTGGCAGTTAGTCTAGCACGCATTCAAGATATAGCAAGGTGGCCTATGTGACTGCTATAGAGTGAGTGAGCATAAGACTAATAGTACAAGATATCAGAAAGAAAATGATGGTGGGACAGATTACGTATTGCCTTGTAGGCCATTATGAAGACTTTGGCCTTTACTCTGAGTGATACAGGGCGTCATTGGAGGACTGTGATGAGAGAGTAAAATTGCATGACAATTTTAAACAGGGTTACTTTAGCTGGTATGTAAAATACAGACTGAAGAAAATAAAGTAGAAAGCTGGGAAAATGTAAGGAAGCTATTGGAATAATTTAGGTGACCAATACTAGTTCTGTGGCCCAGAACAGAGCTTCTCAACCTTGGAATTATTGACATTTGAAGCAGGTAATTCTGTGTTGTATATGTCTTGAGGTGATCAAGTGCTCTGTGCATTGTAGGATATTTAGCAGAACTTCTGACCCCCCACCCACCAGAGGCCAGTAGCAACCCTGCCCCTAGTTGTGGCAACTGAAAATGTCTCCCAACATTGCCAAATGTCCTCTGGGGGGAAAAATCACCTTCAGTAGTCAGAACTGCTGGCCCAGGACAATAGCAGCATAGGCAGTAATAACTTACTACATTATAAATTATTTTAAAGGCACAGGCAACATGATTTGCTGACAGATTTTATATGAAGCAAAATACAAAGAGGTAAATCAAAATGTATAAGAATTTTTTTTATTAATAACTGAGGGAACAGAGATTGTCATAAACTGAAATGGGGAAGACTGCAAAGAGCAGGTTTGGGAGAATAACAAGGGTGAAGTTGTAGTTATGGTAATTTTGAAATGCCTATTAGACATCAAGTAAAAATAGTGCTCCTTTCTTTCGTTCATGTTAACTACATATCTCTCTTCACCCAGAAGCTTATGTATTTTGTGTGACATGTTTACAAGAAGATATAACACAGTCTATGTGATCTGAGCAAAATGAAGTAAAGGAAAAACCAATAACAGAAAAATAGCCTCCCAGACCACAAAAATCTCAATATAAAAATATATATACCATTAGACAACTCCATAGCTTATAAGGAAATTTTCATGTAAATTACTCAATATGGCTAACTGACCAAGTATTGCATGTTCAAATTTGTGGTATTCAGCTAAAACAGTACTTCAGAGGGAATTTAGAGCTTTGAATACACATATAAGAAAAATGAAAAAGATTGAAAATAAATGAGCTATGTATTCAATTCAAGAAGCTAGAAAAAGAGCAACAGAGTAAACTCAAAGAAATAAGAAATAATAATAGAGGACAATGATATATTCAGAATGATTGACAAAACAAAAACCGATTATTTTAACACAATGGTAAAAAGGATAGGTAGCAAGATTAATGAAGAAGAACAAAAGCAGAGAGAACAAATACAGATTTAAATACGGGTAGTGACTAGGCTCAAAGTAGAGATAACAATGTAAAATAATATTGTAACCAACATTATGCAAATATTTAAAAAAAATAAATGAAGGTAATATATTTCTGGAAAAATGTCAAGTGCCAAATAAATACACAGTGAAACAGCAAAGTAGAAATATACAAAAATAATTACATAAATTAAAATAATAAAAAATCTCCCACTACTCCACATATCATTGCCAATAATTCCCAAACCAGAACATTTTATACTTGGATTCTATGAAAGATTCAATAATCACAAAACACTGACTCTCATCTTGTACAAGTAGCTCCAAAACAATAGAACAATAACTTTATAAGTTTCTCAAACATGTTTAACAGCTTTATTGAGATATATTTAGCATAATATTAAATGTTGGCAATGATCTGTGGTAAATCTTGTATTTCTAGTGAAAATGCAAACTGATATTCATTCTGTAAAACATACTTAAAATACATTTAAGTATGTGTAGATCCCGAGACCTATAGTCTTCTTACTGTGCTTCTATGTTGGAGAAAATTGTCACGCAGTTCAAAAAATAAGTGAGCTGTCTTTTTCTATAAGTTACTTAATATAGTAGCTGTTTCTGTTGTTAAGTAAAAATTGACTGTCACTATCACGTTGAGTGCCTTTTTTTCAGAAAAAAATGTACATATATTCAGATACAACTTCTGGGCATTATGATTTAGTAGGTCTGGAGTAGGGTCCAGGTATGGGTATTTTTAATCAAGCTTAACAGGTGATTCTGACACTGCATTCCTGGTTAAGATCTAGGGATATGATGTAATTAGCATAGTGAATCTGCATACTTCCAGGAGTTCCAGTGTAATACTTCCAGGAGTTTCATTAAAGGATTTCCATAGTCCACCATGAAGAAGTTGGGGAGCTTGTCATATGTTAAAGAACAAAGAGCCCAAGAGATCATACAAAGTAGCTATTTTCCAGTTTCCCCTCAATCATGAGATGGTCCATTTATCAAAGTCAGAGAATCCAGGAAATTCATCATATAAATCTTGGAATAACACATTTTGAAACAAAGTGAGCATGTATGGATACTTTGGGAGAACTTATGCCAAACATACCGAAGCCTCTCTCTCTGAAGTTTTCTCCCAGGATTAAAAAAAAAATAGTATTCCATAATCCACTAGTTATATTACCTTTATCTGAAAAGTGTACAAGACTTTTATTTTTCCCACTAGTATCAAAAATTCCATGTCAAAAAACATTATCAAAACTGCTGAATATTTTCCTATAGGTTAATATCAGAATATAGCCTCTGCCTATTAGAGCTCACTGGATGTTGGCTGAGAGTGCAGAAAAAATGTGAGGCCCTCTACAGTTAACATTATTCCCCACTCCAACTCCAAAATAACCAAGAAATCATTATCTCAGGTTGATTTCTAGAACTTGTTTGCTTGCTGGGTATGATTTGAGCCACATGTTCCTTACCTTTAACCATTCCCTCCTTTCAAGCCAAATGTTATCAAGCAACAGATAATATTTTTGTCTTCTTGCTAATGCGTGAAATTCCTCACCCATGGATAAATCTTACTTTCCAAATTGAGAGAGTTAAAGTATAACAAGCTAGTCAATCCAAAGCTTAACAGACTTATTATGATCATTCCATTTTGCAAATAGAGAAAAGGGTAAAGAAAGGGCATAAAGACGGAGATGAGAGCAGAGGGTAGAACGGTGAGAGATAAAGAAGGGCAGAGAGAAGAGTATAGATTTATTACTGACTTCAAGTATATGTAAAAGGATTCTTCTAAGTGTCCCTTGGACAATGACAATCATGTAGCAATATAATTCTCAGCTTGACAGCTGTAAATACAAGCAACTCTGCCTCACAGGGCTTAATACCTATTTGTTTAAACCTAGCAGGTTACATAGAAAGTGTGCTTGAAGAATTTTTATTGAATTATTTTAAAATTTTAATTTCATTACAAAGAGTACTTCTTATGTGGTACCCTTTAAAGTGCTGTCAGAGCAATTTGTTTAAGCAAAATACTTTTCTCTATGGCGATGCTGGGTAACAGAAGAGCTTCTCTACTACCCAAATTTTTCCTGTGGGCTTTGTGATGAAGCAAAGTAAACTTACAAAATAAAAGTGACAAATATCGAGTAGAATCTGTAGCTAAACATGAAAACTCTTTCAGTCAATTGTTTCTGTGTTTAGAGGATTTCTACCCCATACACTTAGTTGCAGCCTGAGGAGATGAGAGAAAATAACATTTGACACCGTAAGAAGAAAGCTGCCTGACAGATTATTTTTATTTTAAAGCTGGAAAATTGATAAGAGGAACTGAACAATGGTAGAAAATTGAATAGGCTACAGTGATAACATTCTGATGGTATCCTGTCCTTCGAGCAAGCAAACGTTGCAACTTAATGCCCTCCACATTTCCCTGGCCACTTTATTTAAGAAAAGTGGGAGAATAGGAATTACCTTTTAGCAACAGTAGAGGAATGGTGTGGTTATAAGCAGAAGGCTAATTACAGAGAAAAAGTGGAGATAGTGGAATGCAGTGAGGACTTGGATTCAACAGAACTGAGTTTGAATCCTGGCGTTAGTATTTTTTAGAACTATGACCTTAAGCAAATTAATTTGTGTTCTTACTTTCTCATCTTTAAAATTGGAATGTTAACACCAGATTTGCAAAGTTGTTGTGAGGTTTAGAAATAATACATGTAAAATATCTTGTACTATATATCAGCTCAGTAAATGATAATGATTATTGTTACCTTTCCCAGAACCAAGGAGTATTAACTGAGGAAGATTTCAAACGTAAACGCATATTGTAGTGCTTTTGCCACTGCTTTGGTAGTAAATATTCTCAAAAAGAAAGAGTGTTGCCAACCAATTTTTCTACTTGTTTATACAATTAAATTGCCTGTTTTAAAAAGTTCAGCTTTCACTACTCTAGGAAGAAAATTGGGTTTTAAGTAAGAAATAACCATACAACTGAAGACTGTCACAGGGCAATATGTGAGAGCACTGCTGGTAAACTAATGTGGAATAATAAAAAAAAAAAATGGAAATGCTGTGACTACATTTTATTTTGCTTGCTTGTTGAGGCATTTTTTCCCTATAGCTGTGTTCCAGGTAAAAAACTGTAAATGTACATGTAAACTGCATTGCAGTTTCTTAACAAGCATCTCCTACAAAGCAATCAGTGATCTCTGGCCAAAAATAACATAAAATAAACTTACAAAATTTCTCCAAGGCAAAGAAATACTGCATGTAAATTTAATTTGAAGTAGAATAAGCCAGATCATTTTATAAACTTCGGGGTGTTGTAATTACAACTGCTATTACCTTGGGTTAATAATAGGCAAAATAAGATTTTTATCTAGTAACAGTTATTACAAACTTGGATGTTTAACTTATGTCGTTAAAGTAATTAAAAAACTTATTTAGTTCAGAAATAAAGATGACTAAAGATAACTCCAAAATTCTTAAAAAAACAAATTCTTGATACTTTACAACATTCATCTTACTTACTTTTAAAGGCCAATAAAGAATGAAAGATGAAGAAATACAATAAAATAGTGGTTAATAGAGTATTCTCCTCAAACGACTTTTTAAAATATAATTTTACTTTATTTTATTTTAAGTTGTGGAATACATATGCATGATGTACAGGTTTGTTATACAGGTAAATGTGTGCCATGTTGGCTTGCTGCACCTATCAACCCATCACCTAGGTATTAAGCCTAGCATGCATTACCTATTTTTCATGATGCTCTCCCTCCCCCCACCACCTCCCAACAGGCCCCAGCGTGTGTTGCTCCCCTCACTGTGTCCATGTTCTCTCATCGTTCAGATCCCACTTATAAGTGAGAACATGTAGTGTTTGCTTTTTTGTTCCTGCATTTGTTTGTTGAGAATAACGGCTTCTAGCTCCATCCATGTCCCTGCAAAGGACATGATCTTGTTCCTTTTTATGGCTGCCTAGTATCTCATGGTGTATATGTACCACATTTTTTAAATCTGGTCTGTCATTGATGGGCATTTTGGTTGATATCATGTTTTTGCTATTGTGAATAGTGTTGCAATGAACATACACATTCATGTATGTTTAAAATAGAATTATTTATGTTCCTTTTGGTATACACTCAGTAATTGGATTGCTGGGTCAAATTGTATTTCTGGCACTAGATCTTTTAGGAATCCCCACACTGTCTTGCAAATAGTTGAACTAATTTACACTCCCACCAACAGTGTAAAAGTGTTCCTATTTCTCCACAGCTTTGCCAGCATCTGTTTCTGGACTTTTTAATAATTGCCATTCTGACGAACATGAGATGATATCTCATTGTGGTTTTTATTTGCATTTCTCTAATTGAGGTTTCAAAAATATGTTTCTTGGCTGCATATATGTCTTATTTTGAGAAGCATCTGTTCATGTCCTTTGTCCACTTTTTAATGGGGTTGTTTTTCTTCTTGTAAATTTGTTTAAGTACCTTGTAGACTCTGGATATTAGGCCTTTGTCATATGGAAAAACTGCAAAAATTTTCTCCCATTCTGCAGGTTGTCTGTTCACTCTGATGATAGTTTCTTTTGCTGTGCAGAAGCTCTTTAGTTTAATGAGATTGCATTTGTCAATTTTTGCTTTCGTTGCAATGGCTTTTGACGTTTTTGTCATGAAATCTTTGTCCATGCCTATGTCCTGAGTGGTATTGTCTAGATTTTCTTCTAGGGTTTTTATGGGGTTTTAAGTTTTTAATCCATCTTGAGTTATTTTTGTATAAGGTACAAGGAAGAGCTCCAGTTTCAATTTCCTGCCTATGACTAGCCAGTTCTCCCAGCACAATTTATTAAATAGGCTATCCTTTCCCCACTGATTGTTTTTGTCAGGTTTGTCGAAGATCAGATGGTTGTAGATATGCAGTCTAATTTTTGAGATCTCTATTCTGTTCCATTGATTTATGTGTCTGTTTTCATACCAGTACCATGCTGTTTTCATTACAGTATAGCCTTGTAATCTAGTTTGAAGTTTGGTAGCGTGATGCCTCCAGCTTTATTCATTTTGCTTAGGATTGTCTCATCTATACAGACTTTTTTTTGTTCCATATGAATTTCAAACTAGTTTTTTTTCTAATTCTGTTAAGAATGTCAATGTTAGTTTAATGAGAATAGCATTGAATCTATAAATTACTTTGGGCAGTATGGCCATTTTCATGATATTGACTCTTCCTATCCATAAACATGGAATGTTTTTCCATTTGGTTTTGTCCTCTCTGACTTCCTTGAGCAGTGGTCATAGTTCTCCTTGAAGAGTTCCTTCACTTTCCTTGTTAGCTGTATTCCTAGGTATTTTATTCTCTTTATAGCAATAGTGAATGGAAGTTCATTCATGATTTGGCTCTCTGCTTGCCTGTTGTTGCTGTATAGGAATGCTTGCGATTTTTGCACATTAATTTTGTATCCTGAGAATTTGCTGAAGTTGCTTATCAACTTTAGAAGCCTTTCAGCTGAGATGTTCTAGATACAGGATCATGTCATCTTGCAAAAAGAGACAGTTTGACTTTTTCTCTTCCTATTTGAATACCCTTTATTTCCTTCTCTTGCCTGAGTACCCTAACCAGAACTTCCAATACTATGTTGGATAGGAGTGATAAGAGAGGACACCCTTATCTTGTGCCAGTTTTCAAGGAAAATGCTTCCAGCTTTTGCCCTTTCAGTATGATATTGGCTGTGGGTTTGTCATAAATGTCTCTTTATTATTTTGAGGTATGATCCATCAATACCTAGTTTATTGAGAATTTTTAAATGAAGGGATGTGGAATTTTATTTAAGGACTTTTCTGCATCTATTGAGATAATCATGTAGTTTTTGTCTTACGTTCTGTTTATGTGATAAATTATGTTTATTAATTCCCATATGTTGATCCAGCCTTGTATCCTGGGGATGAAGCCAATTTGATCATGGTGGATAAGCTTTTTGATATGCTGCAGGATTCAGTTTACCAGTATTTTATTGAGGATTTTTGCATTAATGTTCATCAGGAATATCGGCCAGAAAGTTTTCTTTTTTTGTTGTATCTCTGCCAGGTTTTGGTATCAGGATGACACTGATCTCATAACTGACTACGGAGGAGTCCCTCCTTTTCAATTGTTTGAAATAGTTTCAGAAGAAATGGTACCAGCTCCTCTTTGTACCTCTGATAGAATACAGCTGTAATTCTGTCTGGTCCTGGGCTTCTTTTTGGTTGGTAGGCTATTTATTACTGCCTCAATCTCAGAACATGTTATTGGTCTGTTCAGGGACTCAACTTCTTCCTGGTTCAGTCTTTGAAGGGTGTATGTTTCCATGAATTTATCCATTTGTTCCAGATTTTCTTGTTTATTTACATAGAAGTGCTTGTGGTATTTTCTGATAGTTGTTTGTATTTCTGTGGGGTTACTGTTGCTCCTTTATGATTTTTTATTGTGTCTATTTGATTCTTCTCTTTTTTTCTCTTCATTAGTGTAGCTAGTGGTCTATTTTATTAACTTTTCCCAGAAATTTTTCATGTCTCTTTCTTCTTCAGTTTCGCTCTGATCTTGTTTACTTCTTGTCTTCTGCTAGTTTTGAGGCTTGTTTGCTCTTAGTTCTCTAGTTCTTTTAGTTGTGATGATAGGATGTCGATTTGAGATCTTTCCAGCTTTTTGATGTGGACATTTAGCGATAATTTTCCCCTTAACACTGCTTTAGCTGCATCCCAGAGATTCTGGTACATAGACTCCTTTTCCTCATTGGTTTCAAAGAACTTCTTGATTTCTGCCTTTATTTCATTATTTACCCAGGAGTCATTAAGGAGCACATTGTTCAATTGCCATGTAGTTATGTGGAACTACATATGTGGAGTAAGTTTCTGAATCTTGAGCTCCAATCTATTCCGATTGTGCCGTGGTCTGATTGACTGTTATGATTTCAGTTCTTTTGCATTTGTTGAGGCATGTTTTACTTCCAACCATGTGATTCAATTTTAGAGTAAGTGTCATGTGGCTCCAAGAAAAATATATACTCTGTTGTTTTGAGGTAGATAGTTCTGTAGACATCTATCAGGTCCACTTGATCCAGTGCTAAGTTCAAGTCCTGAATATCTTTGTTAACTTTCTGTCTCTATGATCTGTCTAACATAGACAGTGGGCTGCTAAAGTCTCCCACTATTATTGTGTGGGAGTGTAAATCTCTTTGTAGGTCTCCAGGAATTTGTTTTATGAATCTGGGTGTTCCTGTATTGTGTGCATATATATTTAGGATAGTTAACTCTTCTTGTTGAATTGAGCCCTTTATCATTATGTGATGCCTTTGTTTGTATGTTTGATATTTGTTGGTTTAAAGTCCTTTCTGTCAGAAACTAGGATTGCAACCTTTACTTTTTTCTGCTTTCTATTTGCTTGGTAAATTTCCTTCCACCCATTTATTGTGGGGTAGCACAATCACTCACTACCGTCCTTGGCTGGAGGTGGGAGCTCTCCTTACCCCATGTATCTCCTGGGTGTGTTGTAGCTCCACCCTGCTTTGTCTCACTCTCCTTGGATCATGCCAACCATCTAGTCAGTCCCAATAAGAGAATTTGGGTACCTCAGTAACTGGCACATAATTCACTCACCATTTCATTCTTCTCGGTAGGAACCTCTGACCACAGCTGTTTCTAGTTGGCCATCTTGGCCCCTCCTCCCAAACTATTTTTTAAAATGAACAATTCGTTATATTACGTTAAAATTCAAGGAAATTATTCTAGATAAAATTTAAAATCCAGGAGAAATTGATAAGCACAGAATAAAAATTTAGCAAGGTCTGGCACTGTAGGTTTGATGCTATCTCTATAATATTCAGACACAAATTATGTTTCTGTCACTGGATGAGATAAGAACTGAGAAGATTTTATCTGATGGTTTGAGTTGAAATTCCTCAGATGAGATTAGGGAATTTTTAGGGCTCAACCTCAAAATCTTTGCCCTTGGATGTGAAACAGGTTCCTTGGGTGATTCTTATGAAATAAAACTTTTGAGAACCACAGGATTAGAACGTTTTAGAGATGTCATATAAATCTTTCAGATGCTGCTTCATATTACTGCTGCAACAAATTGTGAAGGGACATCAGTACTCATTAACATATTAATTATTTTTCTCCACTCTTCTCAATAGTTTTATGTAAATTTCAAGTTCACAGTCTATGAACGTATTCTCCTAACAGTATTACCTGTTTATGTGGAGAAACATGACCTGTTATATCAGATTTGCTCTTATGGGATTGGTTCTTTTCCATGCTCTGCATTTAGAGATAAACAATGCAGAAAATATCACAGTAAAGATGAGACTCTAAGAAAGCTAAGTAAATAGAATTTGTAAGTGCACTGAAGATTGATTCTTCTCATCTGTATACATGACTCTGGTCAGTCCAAGGACATTAGATATATGTTACAGAGCTGTGGGATCAAAACAAATACTGATAGGCTACAGTTATTAATATCTTGCTATATTTGGTTATTACTGGTTCTGGAATTAGATAGTACCAAACTTACAAGTAATTGGTTTTTATTGCCAGCATCATGGTTGATCAGAGTGTTTAAACATATTTATTGATATAAACGTATTTCAATGAATCTTGATTCATTATCTCTGTCTAATAAATAAGCCATTACTTTTGCAATAATTAAACACTTTCAGATTTTCTATTCTAAGTTCTCCAATGGACAACAAAGTTTTACTTTCATTTGCTTCAGTAAAAACAGGAGTTAGTTGAGGCTTTTCCATGTGTAAAAGAGTATTTCTTTTTACAAAGCACTGTTAAACAGAAAGAGGAAGGTATCTAATTTGAGGATTTCAGATGGCCTGAAATAAACTCCTCTTGAAATGATAAAAATATTTGGTAAATAGAAATGTAATTTGGTGGAAAGTCTCCACAATTTCTAGTAAGATATAAATCTTATCCATAATAAGAATTAAATAAAACATAATAAAAATAAGTTAGCTGAAGAAGTTATAAATAAAAATGTCTTTGTGTGAAAACAGGAGACATATAGCAAATATCTACTTATTCCTTCAAATGAAAACTAGTCACTTCAAACTTAGTATTGCAAATTAGCATTTCATTTTGGATTAATAGCGAATTTTGAATGTTAGACAGATAATTGACTTTCACAATTGTGATAATAACAGTATTTAGTATATACTGTACGCTATTAAATCTAGTATCTATTTGCTTAATCAACAGACATTTAATTATGCAAAGTAGGTTATAATTAGAAATGAGATTTATGATCCTACTTTACCTTAGTCTACTTCACAAAACTGCTATATAATTTTATAACATTGTAATTCTCTTTAGAAAAGTTACAGATTAAAAAACCACAATATGTTATTATTAAGAAAAGTTGAAAAGGATGAGTTTGTGTGACCAAATCATAGACAGATGGACACTTCTTTGATCTCAGTTGTTGATTTAAGAGATTCAGCATTATAATTCTATATATATATATGCTAAATATTATATTTATATAATTAATTAGCTTTTCTTAAGTAATAAATTGTTTAATAAGTTCAGTATAAATTTTGTGTAAATTTAATCTCTTTATTTCAAGTATTTGGAAATTATTTCAATTATTATGAAATCAACTAGTACCTATCCTAAATATTAATGCCTCCACAACAACCTGGGATAATCAATTCCCACTAAGAATAGCAATGCTCCAAATTTCATCAGACTTAATGTCATTTTTTAAATGAATTTCAATATCATCTATCTATTGTATTATTTCAAGAAAATGGGCTATTTATGAAATTATTTAATTAGAAGCTGTGCAGTAAAGTATATCATTAGTTCTTATTATACTTCTACAGTTTAGTCCTTAGTCTCATACTGATTGCATTCTTTGTTAGATTTCAGTTTTTCTATTTTTCCACAAAAAGGACAGACTATAAATTTCCATTATTTAAAAGTTAATTTCATGGTTATCATAAGATTCTTGCATTCTAATTTGCATGGATGTTCTAATTACATCACTTTCTTGAGCAACAGGATTACTTTTCTCTCATGGGTTTAAAATGCATAATTACTTATGTAAAGATTTGTTAATGGTTCATTGAAATGTATTTTAATATACAGATTTCAGCATTGTCTCTTCAATTTATATGATAAAAGGGTGTGATAAAAACAATCTGACTTCAAAATAATACATTCTAGCAGCAATTAGTATGGATAAAGTAACCTACGTTATAATATAATTAATTTAATCACAAAACAAAATTGGTAAATTCTAATTTGAAATAAAGTACCTGAAAAAGGTAAGTAGTTGGACTATTATCTTCAAATATCAATTCTAGATTTGCAAATACAACAATAAAATAATATTGAAAAGTAATGTAATTTTCCTTTTTCAGAAAGGCAAGCACCTACTAATCTTTCTAAGAGAGACAATAGGTCTTTTGTTTTTACCATCTTAACCATTTTCTCAGTTGTAGTTTTTTACAACTTATTTTTAGTTTTAATTATAAGTCTATTTTTGAGGTGATTCAAAAAGGAAGAAAATGACATTAAAGAGAGAAGAGCCACAATGCAATTAAAAACTAACATTATTTTACCAATGGCATAAAACAGGCAAAATAATGCAAGTTCTTAATTGCTCTGTGGCTCTTCTCTCTTTAATGCCCAAGATTATTTTACTAACTTCTAATTCAACATTTATTCAATGCATAGTTCAGGCAAGATACAAGATAAATATTCATATAATAAAATCAATTTTGTCTCATCAAAATGAATATGGGCTGAGACAATTTCAGAAACTTTTGGCAAAAGCAAAGTATTATTGCCACAAAATAATAATTGATAATAATCATAACATTTACTGAGTGCTTATTCTGTGTCAGACATAGTATACTATTTTCCTTCCATTCATTAATCCTATGAATCATTACATTTATTCATTTAATTATCAAAACTACCTTATGAGGTTGCTATTACTATTTGTTGTACAGATGATATAATTTTGATGTTTGGAGAGAATGATTTACTTATTAAAGGTCACAAGGCTAGAGTAAGTGCTGTAAATGGGATTAAAAACATATTGCTATTCAATTCCAGAGCTGCAGCACTTAACTACCAAACCCTAATGTATTATTACATGAGATAGGGCAGGATCTTATTTGTATATATTCTTACTTTATCTAAAGGGCACTAAAATAATTGACTAGTTAGTTCCTGAAAAGAACACTGAAGCTTAATAGGTGTGGTTTCAGTATCACATGGACACAGGAAGGGAAACATCACACACTGGGGCCTGTTGTGGGGTGGCGGAAGGGGGGAGGGATAGCATTAGGAGATATACCTAATGCTAAATGAGGAGTTAATGGGTGCAGCACACCAACATGGTACATGTATACATATGTAACAAACCTGCACATTGTGCACATGTACCCTAAAACTTAAAGTATAATAAAATAATAATAATAATAATAATAAACTACTAGGAAGTCCTTCAAAGTGAATGTATTGAAATTACACAAGCTCTGGGATTTTTATATGAGCCACTCACTACTATACACATGCTACTTTAAAGGAGTTCATTTTAGTAACCTACATGGGAAGAATCTCATTTTCATTTGTAGTATCAAAATATTTGACCCTAATTCAGAGTTACACATTCAACGAAGTCAATGGAGACTTATCAAGGTATCTTCCTTAAGTGTAAGAATTATTATATTGGTCTGAATACTAGAAATCTCTGTTCTGCAAATTCAATAATTGAATTAGACATTCAGGATATGTCTATATCTTCGAAAAAGACTAACTTGTAAATGCTATATGAAAAATTCTGATATCAAAATTAATTAATTTGAAATTCAGAGCACTTATATATCTACGCAAAGTATCAATAATGGATATAATAAAGGGCTAACTAGTTGTAACAAGATACATGTGCATTTGTGTATTTTTGTTGAGTACTCATTCATGCAAAAATTTGAGAAAATATAATATTGGGGGACTATTAAATTGGCCAGAATATTGATTGCCCCGTTTTACTAAAGAAAGCAATAAATCAACTTTATTGAAGTGATAATGGATTTTCTTGAACTTAGACAATTAAGAAATCTTTATTCTACATTGGTTTGATCATTAATTCAAGACTGAACTTGAAAAGCTGTTAAACATTTACTGTTAACAGATCAGTGTACAAGGTTGCTGCTTGTAGATGGCATTGTGCAGTAGAAAAAAATGTGGTGGGGTAATCTAGTTATCTATTGCTATGTAATAAATTAGCATAGACTTTAACAGATTTAAACAACGAATACTTTTCATTTTAAGTTTCCACATTATTCATAAATTCAGGAGTATCCTTGCTGAGTAGTTTTTGGCTTAGTTTCTTTCACAATATTTCAAACTAGTTGTCAGCTAGGTATGCAGTCTGAAGGATTGGTTGGGATTCACTCAAATTGCTGGACTATTAATGCTGGTTATTTGCAAGTGGCCTCAGTTCCTTCTCTTATGGGCATCCCCATGGGGCTACTGAGAGTCCTCACAATATGACAGTTGGTTTCCCCTGGAGCAAGTTATCCGAGAGAAAGCAGAAGTTGTGATGTGTCTTATAAATCAAATTCAGAAATCACAAATTGCAATTTCTGAAATATTGATTACACTGGTCAGTTATATTACATGTGATAGCACAATTCACAGGAATATGCATAACATGAGGTGAGTATCATTAGGGACAATCTTACGGACTGACTACCACAAAGCCGTGTAGTAACTGTAGGATCTTGAACATTTCGCTTAATATCTTTGGTGCACAAAATTCCTCATCTATAAAATATCAATGATCTATCACTGTGAAAAAAGTCATCCCAAAATTAGTGTCCTAAAATAATAGCAATGTATTATTTCTCGTAATTCTGTTGGTTGACAAGGTTGTACTTCTGCTCCACATGTTATCGGCTGAAATTACCCAAGAGGCTGAATTGATCCGGGAGTTGACTGGGGCTCCAATTTACCTGGCCTTTCCTTCTACATACTGTTTCATCTTCTAGAATCTCTCTATGTAGTCTCCCTCTTTCAAGCAAAATGGCCTATTCTCCCTTACAATATAACAGCTTAGTCTTAAGAGGAAGAGTTTCAGAAGTACAAGACTAAATATATGTAACAGTGAGAGAAATCTAACATAGCTGACTCCGTCTTGTTTCTAACCTCACAAGCAAACTGCTTTTGCTTATTCATGCATGTAAGCCAAGCTAACTATGGGAGGAATTTAGTTTGTATTTTAACTTTAAAGCAAGGATAATAATAGTCCCTTCCCCAAACTAACCCCTGAGAGGATAAAGAGGGTTTACACACAGATATCAATGTTATGTTAAAGATTTATAGGAGCACTGTAACCTGACCAAGGACAAAGAAGTTTTGCCAACTCCTAGGTCTCATGCTGATGCCCAGATGTCTGTAGTCACTAATCACCTGCTAACCTCAATACCCTACTTGTTCCCCTTCTCCAGTAAAAAGGAAGCTTGAGATTCATGCCTTTTAACATGCCTTTAGGACGTTAGTCTGCCATCTACTCTGTTTGCTGGATATGTGAAATAAAGTCACATTCCTTGCTCCAACACCTTGTTCCTTGACTTACCGGCTGTCATGCCGTGAGCAGTATCAGCTTTGGACTCAGTTACAGGTGCTTGTCAAACCTATGCTTGCATCACATTTGCTGATGTCCCATTGGACAAAGTGAGTCACGTGGCCAACCTGAGCATAGGAAGGGAGTACACATGGGAACATATTCTACGAGGCATGGTTTATTGGGAGCCATCAATATAACAAAACACTGCAAAAGGTAATAGTGCTATCAGTAGAATGTTTGTAAGCATTAGCAATAATGTATTAACACATATGTCTAGTAGACATTCAATAATTGTTATTATTGAATAAAAGTTATTATTATCAAAGAGTTATTTACAAGGGAGCTTTGAAAAAGGTATGTCAGATATAGGAAATACAATCCTTTGCTCAGAACAAATGCCAGAGTAGAGACTAGAAATATTCATTCTGCATTTCTGAGAAAGGAATACTGATAAGAGAAATGCAATGTAAATTCAGAACAGAAACAATGTCTTTGGAAAAAGGATAAATTGTAGGAACATGTGAACCATAATAATATTAAGAAGAATTTTCACTGTTTCAAAAGCAGAAATATGTTTCCAGTACACAATCACTAATCCCTCTCCCCAACACCCTTGTCTCTGTGAGCAGTCTGGCACTACTTTTTCAGGAGGTAAAATTAAATTTAAAAAATCCATAACATAATTTCCTTCATAAATGACATATACATTGGTTTTATTCTTATGTTTGTTAATGCCCTAGTATCAATGCATAAATTTCATGGGGACAGTTGGCAGCTCAGTGAAAAATGAATCACATTTCCCCAAAAAGAAACAGCAGGAGACTTCTGAATCATGGTTCTAGGAATCAAGGGACTTTTGTTTGCAGCAGTTATTTAATCCATTATCATTTTAAAATCAGTAATTTTCTCCCTTATTTCTAAAACAAGAGTTATTTGTTTCTTTAGATGTTGTCAAAGGAATTGGAAGAATATTTACACACTGCAATCAACTAAGTTTATGTTCTACGAGTACAGCAAAAATCTAGCTTATTGCAATTCTAAAATTCATCAGCTGGCTCTTTCCCTGTGAAATATGATTAGGAAATAAGCTCAAATTCTCCATTCAGCTAATGTTTTAGCTGATTTCCTGCATTTTTTTTCAGTTATCTTTCCTAATAATTCTTTCTAAAACTGTTGTAACTAGCGATCCACAAGTGGGACAGCTAAGCAGAGGCGAGATGTCAGGTGTTGTTTACAGATGTTTGCCCCAGAAGAAATAATTACAGTTCACACCTTTGCTTTTTAGTGCTATAGAAAATAAGCTGAGAATTCGTCTTCTGTGCTGTCTCAATGAAATGGAAACATTTGAAATGAACTAGGACTTAGCATGTTGGTCAGCTTTCTGGAATAACTAGAATTATTGATTCTCAAATTCCATTATACATCAGAATTACCTGGGGTAGCTGTTAAAAATGAAAATTCCCGTGTTCCAAGCTAAAGATTCTGATTCAACATATATGGGGTAAGGCCAGGAAATATGCCTTTCAAACAAATAATGCTGATATAGGTGGTCTTCAGACCTCCTTTTTTGCTGGACAGCTCTTCCTGTGGCCCCGGCCTCCTAAGAAAAGTGAACTAGTCATTGGTATTTTCAACCTCAAGACAACTATTTCAGCAAGAGGCCAGAAAAGTACACCTCCATGCTCTTCAAATGAAAGTGATGGGACAGAGTTAGAAGTCAGTGTTACTGTCAGAGTAGGGTGGCCCTAGCAGCCTGGAAGGGCACTGCGATGCAGAATATGGGACAGGGTTTCTACAGCAAACACAGAGGGGAAGAACATTCTAGGGTAAAAACACTGTTTGGACAAAGATGCAATTAAGAGGTTCAGAGCATAGGCTTTGAAGTCAGGCCCACCTAGGTCCATACCCCGGCTCTGTTATTTAATAATCATTTTATCTATGACTTTACTTTCAATATCTCTGTCAGTTTCCTGTTTTTATACCTTACTCCATTGTGCTAACATGACTCTAATGTAAAATATTCTCATAACTTTGCATGCTTAATTAGGATGTTATCTGTCTCCTTTCAAAGGCTATACCACGACTTCACTCTCTTATATTGAACATGTTTTTGCCTAGAAGACTAGCCATTTTATCCCACTTTTAACATAGGTTTTTATTGCAAAATTGTGTCACCAGACCCCCTTTAAACACAGATGTCATGTCGATGATTACTTCGTTATTTGTAGCATTTTCAGCTCAGGTTTCTAAATGCAAGTACAAATATAAGTGCAAATCTTAGATGCTTCCTATCACATTTCTCCTGGATGACCTATCCCATTTCCCCCAAACATCCTCTGTACCCCAGTTCTAATGCCCCCTGTCACCCTGTTCCACAATTTCAGAGAAGGTCACATGTGTTAAAACGAAGTGGATAAAGAATGGCTTCATAGAATAGACTATAGTTGAGCTGAGCCTTAATAGATAGACAGAATTTATGCAGAGAGAAAGAGCATTCTAGAAAAAGGGTAATATAAACAAAAGCAGAGTCTACAGTGATTCTGATTCGTTAGGTCTGAGGTAGAGTCCAGAAATCTGTATCTCTAAATGAGTTCCCCAGTTGATTCTAATGCAGTTGGTTTGAAGACTTCAAAGACAACACTTTGAGCAACAGTGTTTAGACTCATTGATTCTATAGCAAAATCTGAACTACAGGGTGCTGCTTTTCGGCTTCATATAGACATTCTATAATCACAAAACTACAACTGGTTTGTGATGAGTGAGTCTTTCCATCTGATGGGAGAGAATATATATGAAGGAAATAGGGGGCAACCACAGAATCCTGAAAAATGTTTACAAAATAGAAGAGTGGAAATGTATAGTATTTAGTCCAAATAGAAGTGAAAGTAAAATGTGTAGGGTTGGAGTGCCAATGATTATTTATTAGGAACACTCCAACTTCCTATCTAACAAAAGGCTATTCTACCAGTTTAATACATACAGCATATTGCAAAAACAAAATAATAACAAAACAAAATGCCTCGGTCTTGAGAGAGACTTATTTTATGAAACACGGAAGAAAGAGATTGTTATTTCTCAATAGCACTTGTATTAAATAAATATTTGGCTTCTACCATGCAAAGCCAGGCTCAGAAAGCATTTTCCCATAGTTTTAAATCTAATTTGGCTAGAAGGCTTCAGGAGGAATACAGTGAATATGAAAAACAGAAGCAAAATTCATAGATTTTACCACTGTCCTGTTTTTAGAGAGAAACCAGGTGAAATATGTGCACTAGTTGAGAGGCAGGCCTAGCCTTAGGCTTTGAAAAAAGGACTTCTAAGATGAAAGATGCTGCAGAGCAGAAGTGGTATGAATTGATGTCAAGATGACTTATTATATCCCACATTTTCTGGTTCATTATGGAGCTTCCTGTATGATCTCCTGTATAAATCAGAAAGGCTAGAGTAAAATAGACACAGAATTTCATACCTAAAAGCTCACAAAAAGAGCTAACCTTATCATTGCAAAATCAACTCACATGTTTCTCTACAAAGACAATTTGTATTTGGTTTCTATTTGTTTTTCACTTTTCGGAATGTTGTTAGGTATTTTTCTTCAAATTATTTTGTAGGACTGCATCCTCTTTTCCCAACTAGACTGCAAACTTCACAAGGCCAAGGGTCATGCCTATGAATTCTTTGGTAGCTTCTCACAGAGTCTAGCACAGCATTTGGTGCACACACTGGGCACTCAGATGCACTTGAGAACTGTCTCAATACAGTAGGTAAAGACAGCTATAAACTCTTCTGCATTTAGTGCAGCTGCCAAAATGTGGGGCCTAAAGTTAAAAGGCATGCGTTGTATTAATAAAGTTGCAGGCTTTTCTGCAAATACCTCAAATGAAAACTGCCTTTTCCTATAACGGGATTGTCAGAGAGATTAATTTATATTTTCTGATTGGCTCCTGACAGTAACGGAAGTATTGTAATTTTTGACTGTATTAATGTTACTGAATTTATGGAGGCTTTTCACCTTATTACATAGCTTCATAAAAATACTTCATTTTAAGAAAATACTTCTTCATATGGAATGATAGAAGGCTATTTAGGGATTCTCTGATAACCACTTTATCCAAAAAGGCACTCAGAGCTAAAGGACAGATCTAAAACTGTGTGTAGGTATCTCATAAAAGACCCTGAAAATTATCTAGGTTCAGGAGAATTTCATCATTGGTTCTTATTGCATCTAATCACTTATATTATTCCACATAGCATGTGATGGTGAAAATATAATGAGCCATATGTCTTAGAGGAAAATTCTTAAAAGAGGAAAGATTTTACATAGTACTATATAAATTAAGGTGCATTGAAAGAATGTTGGAAAGAAACAATTTTTAAAGACCTACTAACGTATCAGATGACAAATACAATTCCCTTCTGGAGATTTTAATTAAAATGTTTCAAAAAAAATTCATGAGTCTTCATGTTAGTAGTAAGAAAAAATACTCAACAAGTGTGCTAACTGGGGTCTGTACTAAGCAAAAGTTGTTTGGGTGGAATTCCGATCCTGGAAATATTGCTCAGCTAATTGAATAATACAGTGCCATTCTTATGCAGAAAATGTTTTGCAAGATCCTCCCTTCAGTACTATCTGAGCTGTGAGTTGGTTAATTGGGTATGGTTATAAGATGGGATCCAAACAGTCACTGTCTTGTCTCTTAATGTCAAATAGAAAATCAGGAGAAATACATCAAAGCATGAATCTGCAATTTTGACATCATAACCATAGTATTGGTGCTTTCTCCAGGTGAAAGTAAATTGCAAGTCAATGAGCTATCTCTATGCTCACCAAACTCTGACTATCTTATCCTGAGCCTGCAGGTAGCTACAACATGGCTTAACATTGTGGTCTACATCTAACGTTTGTCATAAACTTTTCAATATTTTATTTAGTTTCCTCCATAAGTACAATCAAAACGGTCAGACTGGGTGAGGACAGACAGTCACTGTAACTACGTCGTAAATGTCCTGTACTTCTCGTATGGAAATATTTCACTAAAAGTAAAAATAAAAATTTCAACAATCACACAGCAGCAGAAGCAACATGGCAACGACAATAACAGCTAATATTACTTAAGTACTTACTGTGTATTCAAAGAACTATGCCAAGAAATTTGTCTGCATTAACTTCATAATTTTATGTAACACACTAAAATGCCTTTTTGTGTTCTATAATTATCATATCACACTTTTAAAATCCCGATGATGCATTATTATGATTACCTTAATTTCTCATCTGCAGATGAGAAAATTTCTAGGCTTAAAACATTCAGCTCTTAAAGACACAGGCAGAATATAAGCTAGGGCCAGTTCAAACAGGCTTTGTCTCAATGGCTCACGGAGCACTATAATTTTCAAAATTTGTGTTGGATGAAAAAACCTTTGGTAAGTCCAATCAGTTGTTTAGCATCATGGGTATCATACCCTCTGCCTTTATGATGGTTGTCTTTTTACCGGTTATGGATTTACAGATTGGTGTGTTATATCTCAAATCTATTCAAATCTCTGTAGCACAAGCTTGTCTGACCTGTGGCCCATGGGCTGCATGTGGCCCAGGACAGCTATAAATGCAACCCAACACAAATTCATAAACTTCCTTAAAACATGATTAGATTTTCTGTGAATTATTTTTTTAGCTCATCAGCTATCATTACCATATTTTATGTGTGGCCCAAGAAAATTCTTCCAATGTGGCCCAGGGAAGCTAAAAGATTGGACACCGCTGCTATAGCATCTTTATCATTATCATATCATCATTCCTTATGTAGTCAAATTTTACAAAGTATTCCTACATTTCCTTCCTGTGGAGAATTTGAGGAAAGGAGCAGTCAAGATCAAAGCTCTGTTAATTAGCTCAAAGTCTGCCTGACGGGGGCCATCAGCAAGGAAAATTGTGAGGCAATCAATAAAAAGACTTCTGTCTCAACAATACAGAATGAAATCAGCAAGATTTTAACAAACTAAATGTAATAGCCAACACCAAAAACCCTCTATGCATTTCAATCTAATATGGATACAGAATACTACATAAACCCTGAATGTATGCAGAACAATTAACTAAAAATCTTTTTGTGTATATAATATTAATATTTAAACTAACTTCATTTTCCAAAGGAAAGAAACATTTTGAAAGATCCAATTGGCAAATAGCCAAAGAAAAAGAGCACAAACTTCTCTTGTTCTGAATCCACTGCTGTTAGACAGCAACGTATTATGATAAAAATCTATTTGATAGCATGAGAATATCAGGCAAATATGCACCTATATTTTAGTGATAGTAATTCAGTGTTAACTTTACATTTATATTAATCTCTGTAGTTTATGAAATATGTTCAAGAAAATCGTAAAAAAAATCCAATACACCAAGACAGAGGTAAAAATAAATGCAACTATTTAAAAATAAACGAACATAGCCAGGCCAGGTGGCTCATGCCTATAAACCCAGCACTTTGGGAGTCCAAGACAGGAGGATCGCTTGAGCCCATGAGTTTGAGACTAGCCTGGGCACCATGCCAAAACCCCGTCTCTACAAAAGATACAAAAATTAGCTGAGTGTAATCACGTGCACCTGTAGTCCCAGCTACTCAGGAGGCTGAGGTGGGAGGATAGCTTGAGCCCAGGATTTCCAGGCTGCAGTGAGCCATGATCATGCCACTGCACTCCAGCCTGGGTGACAGAGTGAGACCCTGTCTCAGAATTAAAAAAATGTATAATAAATAAATAAATAATAGAATAATTAAAAAAATAAAACAATAAAATACAAGAGAAAAAAAGGAATGAGTAAATTTTTAAGTGCTTACTGTGTATGTAAGGTACTATGTCAAGAAATTCTTATGCATTACCTTCATAATTTTATGTAATACAACAAGAAAACAAGACAGAGTCAATTTGATATTATTGAATAGATTTGATTTTGTTAACTAATGTTTTCGTTAATGCAAACAAATGTGATAAGACTTTAATGAATCCATCTTAATCTGGAAAATAACAAGTAGCCAAAACAACCAAGAAATCTTTTTCTCTATTCTGAAGAATCTTCTGTTTCACTGAACTTAAAATCATGATAGAATTAGGAACTATATTCATTGTAAGAAAATAAAGTGGGAACTACCCTCATTGGAAGACAATAGGAACTACACTCATTGGAAGACAATGAAAGTCTCATCCAAAGGATTATCTCCCAAAAGAGTACAAGTGGTGATACAAACACACACACACACACACACACACACACACACACACAAACACAGAGAGAGAGAGAGCACAGTTTGGTTTTTGCTTTTCATTTTACACAGAACATAACCTTGTATCTGGATTCAGGCAGTAATGGTAAAGTGTGGAAAACTGCTACCTCTTCAACACAGAGATAAAAGCTTATAAGCCATGCTTTAGTTCATAATTACTTTTCCTCTGCATCTGTTTCTAAACTTTCATACCTAACTTTATAAACCTCCACTTAAGCCTTTAGCTCTCAGGATTGCTGCCTAACTGTGGTGATTTTATTGAATTTTGCTTATTATTTATTTATTCAGCAAATACTTAGCAAAATCTATGTGCAAAGTACAGTGCTAGTTACTGGTGATATGACGATTAACAAAATTAGTCAATGTTCTTTACCCTCATAGAGCTAATTCTTTATTTGAGAATAGAGGTATTAATTTAAAAATACATAATGATAGACATATAATCAAATATAGGTATTTAGAAAATCCCCCTCTCCACCCATATGCAAGGAACAAAAACATCAAATGTATTTTGAGTAAAATATCCAGTTAAAAACAGCCAGAAGGGATGAAGAACAACCCTTCCCTTACTCATCAGGCTTTATATGCCATTCCTGTAAATTACATGTGTGCAGAACACTAACTGTGCAGAGCTACACATAGTATGGGAAAGGGGGATCAGGGAACAAAGAAAGAATGGCATGATTATAAAGCAAATGATACTGGTTTAGAAAACCAAGACAATCATAGGAATTTAAAAGTTCTAGTGATTACAGAAGGATAGCAAAATTCAATACATTTTTTTCAGTCATAATATATGGATTCATCTCCATCATTAGATTTTTGGGAGAGCAAAAACTAAAACACTTGTTTGAATAATATTTATTACTCTTCAGTAGCCTAAAAATTCAGTTTATAAAATATACTATAGAATTAAAGTACAGTGTGCTGCAGTGTACAACAAAGATACCAAAACTAATCTGGGAGTTCAGAGAAGGCTTTCCAGATAAAGGGGTTTTAAGAATGAAATATGAAGGATAACTAAGATTTCTGCAAGTAAATAGTAGAAGCTGGGAAAGAGTGGGTTCGAAGAAGAAGTGATGACATTTATAAAGGACCAGTGTTGAGACAAGCGCAGGTCATCTAGGGTCTCATGGGCCCCACATTAAGAACTAAGGTTGTCACACTAAGACCATTTGCAAGCTACCATCTATTCAAGAAAATTAAGTAGATGTTAGAAATAATTTGAATATGTCCGGCAGAAGAGATCAGGTTCAAAGTATTTTTAAAGATTCTTGTATCGGCAAAATTCTATTGATCCATGAAATTTGCCATATACTTTTTACCTTTATGATCATATATCCATCACTATGCAAGGCAATTCATTACACGTGTCAGACAGGTAGCATAATATGTAAGTGTGGTGAGTGATTGTTTCAAGTTAACATAATAATGAACAGCCTTATATAGTAGAGTTTGAGGTAGAATTTGAAACAAGCATGTAATTCTGATAAGCATCATAGTCACAGTGGTTAACATGATGGCAGTATCTTCTTTGAGGAGAACAGAATAAGAAAAACACAGATATGAGAACGTGAGGGGCATGTTCTGAGTGCAGTGAGGTGAGCAGTTTGGGAATCATAGAAATGAATTATAAGCCTACATGGGAGGCCATAAAATCCTGAACTAAATCAGTGTCAGAGAGGGTGGTACAACATGAGAATTCAGAAACACATCCAATTAAAAATCTGTAAGACTTTATGGCTAACTAGATATGAAAAATCAGGGATGAATATAAAAGAAAATGTTTGCTTTATACGTGAGTGATAGGAAGATAAGTACCAAATAAGAAATTTCATTAACTCGGTTACAATCAGTCTTCATGTAGTTCTCACTTTCACATAGTATTTTTAAATGACACTGTAACAAGACTGCCAGGTTCATATGTGTGCTGCATAGCAACAGACACATACATTGACAGTGGGGTTTGCAGCAAAGAGTTTAATAATCACAAGGCAACAAACTAGGAAATGGGAAGAATTCTCAAGCCTCAAACCTATTTTGTTGAGGAGTTTTGGACAAGGAGATTCTGAAGGGTGAAGGGCTAGAAAATTTGGGTTGTTGATTGGTTGGGATAAGGGGGATGAAATCATCGTAATATGGTAACTGAATTTCTCCATGAGACGGTTCTTACTAGGCCCTCCAGACCAGCTGGTGTTGATAGTTTTGTTGGCATGCATAACCTAAAGAAGAAGCTTAAACAGAAAGCCTATTTCTTCACAATACCTTGAATTTTATCCATACGACAGGAAAAGAATAAAAACTCTTGTAAAAAGGGTTACACTATCCCAGAATAGCAAGTAGTTACCAGCTACAAAAAAGTGGGTCAAAGGGCAAGCTGGCTTAATGACTGCTGATACTGTGCTTCAAGCCTAGTTAGACTTTATTTTTTCTCCTTAATTGATATTATAAAATGTTATTTGAGATGGTTTAATATACACCCTAAAATGTATGTTTTTTACTTAATTTAGACTTCTGTATATCAGCTGACAAATAATAACTATGAGTTACTGCATGCTGGTACTCTCTGCCAGCCAGTCATTCAGTTTTGGTGGCATATTCATCAATGTCAGCAGAACAATACCTGTTGGTACAAGTGTTTACATATTTAAATACATTTTAATTGTATTTTATAACAGAAGAAACTTAAGAAAAAACTAATGCTTCTTAAAGAAGTACAGACCTAATACATTAATTCAAGCATGATGAAGATAAAATAATCAAGTAGAAAAAAAATCCCCCTTTAGACTTGTTGGATTTAAACGTGTAGTAAATTTTGAAAGGAAAACATTGTTCAAAAAGTACAACATGCCACAGATATATCCATTAAGTGTGTATCTAAACAAGAGTTGTATATCAGGAGTTTAATTTTTCTCTTTAAGAAAATAAGTTCTTATATAGCACAAAATTTTTGTTGTTGGTGTGTGACATATTTGGCATGGTACATGTTTTCTCAAGTATGCGTTGTAATAAAGTACTTCTTATAGGAAATTCAGAAGAGTAAATCAGTTTTTTGGCATATGAAGAAAAGTGTTTTAGAAATGTAGTTTGAGGTGATGGTGAACATGAATGTGGAAATATCTTGTAAATAGTTAAAACATTAACACTAGAGCCCCAGTTGGAAATAAAAGTTTAGGAATTTTTTGATAACAGTAGGTATATAGACCATAAGAGTGGAACTCAAATTACTAATGGGATAACAGATCCAGGAATATTTTGTAGATACTGGCATTTTAATACATAAAAAAGGTGGAAAGGCTTTGGATCCATGGATGGCTGAAAACTGGAACTGAGCTCTCTGCAAAATGGTAGAATCCATATTTCTATAAAACAGGCATTAAAATATCTCTACTCACTGGCCTAGAGGCCTGGAGACTTAGTAAGAATGTTGGCCATCTTGACAGTGTTGTAAAAAAATTATTACCTTTGAGGAATCAGAACCCCAAACAAGCACCACAGGCAGAAAACTGTCTAATTTATACTATGCAAAAATGATAAAAATTGCAAACAAAGAAATTAATATAAAAGTAGTCTTGGAAACATTGATACCCTTAGAGGCTGACAGAGACAAATATGAAGCTGAAGCAAATCTGTACAATCCAGTAGATGGAAGAATCCTGTACAGAAATAATTACTTTGAAGATGAGATTATAGTTAAAATGATATATCACGCATGGAAAGGAACCACTAAGAGAGAGTAAGCAAATAAAACAAACATACAATTTAATACAATGTAAACTATATTTAATAGAACAAAGTGAAAGAGATTTACAGTATGTTTAAAAGAATAATTAAGAGTCAAATAAAGCATAGATATAATACAAGTAAGAGCAAGAAACCATAGAAAAATAAAAAATAATCAAATAAAAATTCTTAATCAAAATACAAGTATTTTTTGTAAGAAACTTGAGGAAAAGAAAAAAGTAGACTATATATAGTTGAAGAAATACTTAATGGAATGGAATATAAATCTGAGAGAATGATCCA
This sequence comes from Pan paniscus, assembly GCF_029289425.2. Taxonomy (NCBI): domain Eukaryota; kingdom Metazoa; phylum Chordata; class Mammalia; order Primates; family Hominidae; genus Pan; species Pan paniscus. Next base: position 126,885,939 of record NC_073272.2, read on the forward strand.
ATTGTAGCATAGAGCATTAAAGATAAGAAAAATTTAAGAAAGAAATCCAAACAATATGGAGAAGATCCAATAGAGTATGATCTAGTAGGAGCTCCAGAAGGACAGATTAAAGAAGATGAGAAAGCGACAATTTTCTAAAAATAATTGACTAAGAACTTCACAGAATTGAGAAAAGACAAACCTGCTTACCATTAAGGAATACACTAGGTACTGAACAAGATGAAAAACAAAATCATCAAACTTATATCTAGGCTAATCAAGTCACTAAAATGGAAATATCAAAGACCAAAAGAATACATACAGTTTACCAGAAAGAAAAGACTAATTATCCACGATGGAACTGTAGGCTTACATAAGGCTTCTTATCAGCAAAAATAAAGGTCAGAATTAAATGGAATAATTTCTTCAATGTACTGATATAACTTTTTCTTTCTTTCTTTTTTGTTTTTTTCCAGAATCTCCACCCAGGCTGAAGTGTAGTGGCGCAATCTCGGATCACTGCAACCTCTGCCTCCCAAGTTCAAGCGATTCTCGTGCCTCAGACTCCCGAGTAGCTGGAATTACAGGCGTGTGCCACCATGCTGGGATAATTTTTTTATTTTTAGTAGAGATGGAGTTTTGCCATGTTCAAGGCCAGGTTGGTCTCGAACTCCTGAACTCAAGTGATCACCCACCTCAGCCTCCCAAAGTGCTGAGATTACAAAAGTGAGCCATCACACCAGCCAATGTGCTGATATAACTTAATCTAAAACTATAAATTCATTTAAAGTGCCATTTAAGAATGAAACTGAAAGAAACATTGGGACCTACAAAATGTGTGGGTTTACTACTATAAAATGTACTTAAGTTTGAAAAAAGAAATGAAGGGCTTGGAGGCAAGAGCAATGATGAAGAAAGAAACTGGTAAAACTAGTTGGTAAATTTGAATCAGTAATGGTTAACTCTACACGAAAGTTCCAATCAAACTGCAAATAAAAGTACCAATCATTTATAATAATAATTACTGTGAGGCTTAATAACAATGTGCACCTAGAAAGCTAGACAATAGTATGAAAGATTGGAAGAGATATATTTGAATCAAAGTATTCTAAGATCTTTGTCTTTGAGGAAAGAAAATATAGACCCTGACTAATTATAACAATTTCAGCTTAAGTGCACCTGTTGAAATGTAAAGAAAATCATCAAAATAAAATAGAAAATATAAATTCCAGACAAATAGAGGAAAGAAAAAAATGTAAGAGATAAATGATGAAAATTTGGCCAATTCAATACATGACAAGAAAGGGAAAAAAAGAACAAAGAGAAAAATGGTAAAGAAAAACAGAAAATTAATAGAAATGAATCTATGTACTAATCACAACTAATAAAATTATTGGCATCTGTTTAAAGAGAGGCAGAAATACAGTCCAGATACAGGTAATGAAGATAGACAAATATAATAAAAGATACACCACGAAAGTAATACTAGTATTAACCAATAGCAATCTGATGCACAGGATGGGATACCATCGAGTTCACAGAATAAATCAGCTTTATCTCTGTATCTCTCTCTCTCTGTATTATGTATCTACCATCCGTTTGAATATGGGTAGATAGCAAAACCATGATGCCAATTTTTAAAAGCACAGAAGTATATTGCATTGTTATATTACTTATAGAAGTTTAAAATGTCAAAAGTACTTTATTATTTATAGAAAACATATACATACGTGGTAATTTATAAGAACATGGATTTGGGATGCTAACAGTGGGATCTTTACTTGTAAGAATGTTTTATTTCTCCTTAAAATATCACAAGAAAATACAGTAAATGAAGATGATATCATCATATTTATTAATGTTTCTTCAGCATTTAGTGTTTAGCATTTTTGAAAACACTTTATCTGTATTAAGTTATTTAATATTATAGAAGTACTATGAGGTTGATATTTTAAAATGTTGTGTACTGGATACATGGGCATTTGTTATATTACACTACATAATTTTGATATGGTTAAATATTTAATAATGATAACAGCAAAACCAAATGTTCTGAGTACTCAGGAGGTCCCTGGTGCTACTTTTGAAGAATATAGTTTTAATGCGTAGAAGTGAATACAAAGAAAATGATAGAAAATAACAGCAGATTTAACTCACGTAAGTTCTATAGAGCAGTTTTACTCCCACATACATGCAATATAGGTTTACAAGAAAGGCGCACATTTTGTAAGCATATAGGGTGTGTCTGTTTGTTTTTATCTCCACATGATACTCAGAAACAGCCTCTAAATCAAAATGGTCTCAATAGATATTAGTTAAATACAAAGGAGAGTCAGATGACATATTTTAAGCTCTATGCAAGCAAATTAGTGGCTAATTTTAGAAATTTACTATCTCAAAAGTCAATTCATTTCAATATTTTCTCATTTTCAAATATGATATAATAGCTCAGAGTATGCCCTCTTTCATTGCTGAAGACAGTGCTACTGATCTACTTGTGGAAAAATATTAACATTAACATGTTTCCCAAGAGATAGTGTGATATTATATTTATGCCTGATAAAATTTGGTGATCGTGCACATGAATTTACAATATCCCTAGGTAGTTTACAGTCCCATCTGTGCCAGGGAAACAAAGCTATTTCAACTACAGCATAAGAGAATAAAAAATGTTGTCCAAAATTTTATGAAATACTTACTTTATAGACGGCACTTTAGCATGTGCTTATTAATATGCACCTTACAAAACTGAGCTCATAAGTGAGAATTTGACCTGATAAAATTTGAAATACTTTGCTTTGGCAAGGTCAGCATATTGGTATTCCTGCTAATTCTACATCACAAATACCATACTTAGTCAATAGCGCTTCAAACATTGGGATGCAGTGAGCAAAACACAGGCATCCTCAGAAGAGATTCTTCTTTATACTACAATCTTGAGCAAGTTACTTCTCTCCAGGTTTCTAGTTTTCTTCTCTGGAAACTGAGGACATCATACTAGATAGTCCTGAAGACTTTGTCCCTGAACAACTCCAGGAAAATAATTTTTAAAAGTCTAATTCCACATATTAAAATCCTATCCTAATTTTGAAAACTAGATAAAATTTTATTTAAAAAGTATTATGGATAACCTAAAAATAAGACAGTAGAACCAGTGTTCTTTAAGAAGAAACAGTAGAGAATGGATGCCCTAGGGAATCCATAACCCTAAAAAAAGTTTGATAAATACTTCTGTGAAAATTTCAGATTTTGGGTAGCATAAGGGAATGTTGGAAATTTGTGTGGTGTATGTAGAATCTACTAGGTTGTATACATAATTTTATTAATATTGAATATGTAACAGCGGCACTTGCATTACTTCAAACATCAATCAATGGCTTGATTAATGACTTTTGGAAGGATAAGACAAAAAGTTTATAAAAAAGAAGTCTAAGAATGGCATCTGAAAGAGGCCAGTGACTTCACTTAAAAATGTGTTTCTGCCCTAATGCAAACAAAATGTGGCTACATTATCTTGTTATCCAAATATTTTGACAGTTATTTATAAAATGTGAGCATATCCTTCTTTTCTTCTTAGAGATTTGCTCTTTTGTGGAATTTTTCATTCATACTTTTTGTAGAAATAATAATCTCATTTCATATGTGGGTACTTTAGAGTCAACAAACCAATTAGTTAATTTTATTTACACAATCGCTAGATATAGTAGGCAGACATTTCAGATGTAGAAATAAAAGCTTGGAGAGATTAAGTACTCTGGGAAGTGGCAGAACCACAATGAAAACCTAGGTTAACCTGTCTCCGCAAACATACATTCCTTTCTATGTGACCATCATGCCAAAATCCCTTTTAATGAAAGTGCCCTACATTAACAAATATCACCCTTAAGGCAATATCTAGCTTTTATTAGGGGACACTAATTCCTTACTCCTTTGGAAGGAAGAGTGGGTCTTTTAGCCAGCTCCTTCTTCTACCTTTCTTTACTTTGTTAGGTTTTATTGAGATATAATTCTATCTTTTCTGTCGTTTGGCTTGCTCTCAGAAAGGTGCACATAGTTGTGTGCTCTAGGTTACATAATAAACCTATAAAAAATGACTGTCTCTTTGAAGGGGATGAATAGCAAATTTATAGTGTTGTCTGTGACTAGACAAGTCCAAACAATTTTAGGGAATGCAGCAAGCAGTGATAAGTGTAAGTTGCATCCTCCAATTTAACATTTAATTGCAAAAATACTAATATTTTCATCTTGGTATTTCTCACCCCTGACTGTATCTCTCAATTGATTCCAAGTGCAGAAGGAAAATGAGATGCTTTTATTGGGCCCACTAAAACACTGACATTGACAGGAATCCAACGATTCATTTTCCTGATTATATCTACTGTGAAGGGCAATTAAAAAATACAAATGAATATGACATGTTCTTAGTCTATTATTAAGAAATATACACAATTTTAACTTCAAATATCTCTCAAATATCTCTGGTCTGAATATCAACATTCCTCTTCTTGTTTACAGTTTCTTATGGCTCAAGAAAAATAGTAGCTCCGAGAAAATTTTTCTTCAAATATTATAGAGTTTATGGATGGCCAGTGGCAGGACTTGACAAAATATCAAAATGTTGACAAATTAACTGGAATTTAGACTACAGGTCAAAACAGATCTATCAGCAGCAAATGCAAGGAAGGAATCTTAGAGTAGTGGAACTCAGGAGGACTTAGATTAGTTGAGATTTAGCTTGTGGCCTGAAGTAGGATTCCATTCTTTAGGATAGTAGAGTAGAGTAAGGCATATCCTGGTCTAGACTACAAGTTTGTGACTCATGCATAGAAAATATGACAAAGACCCAGTTCCTAGAAAGCAGAGTGTTAGTGGAAAGGAAAGGAGGAAAATGTGAGTAACAGAACTAAGGTAAAAGGTTGGAGTGGCAGGTCTGGTTGTTTGGTCATCAAGCCATGCAATAAATGATCTCCATACTTGCTTCTAGAATCTAACTCAGAGCTAAGCTACAAATCAGAGTTCTATTACCCCACCTTTGAGAAATAGGAGAAGAAGCCACAGAAACTATTACCACAGCATCTAGTGCAACGCCATGTTTCCAGTTGATACTGGTGAACACTGGTAAAGAGAGAGTGTTATGATATTGGAGAATAAAAGCATGGATTAAGTATTAGGAAACCTGGATTCTAATATTGGCTATGTCAATAACTAGCTGGGCAGTCTTGGAGAGGTCACTTTTCCTCCCTGAACTTTAATTTTCTTCTCTATATGGTGAGGGATTTGGAATATATGGATCTCTCTTATTTCTTTCATGTTTAGTATTCTATGATAAGAGGACAAATCACTTGTATCTACTATTTTATTTAAGCCAGATAGGCTGAGATGCATGACTGACTGTACCTGAGATCAGAACATTCTTACATAACCAAACCAAAACCTAGGTTTTTTTTCAGTTGACTGTATTTAGAAACATCATTAAAAACAGCATTCTTGTTTTGAGTTCTTTGGTCCTTCTCTCCACTTTTTTGGCCAATATTAAAATGATGTCACTGAATATTCACAGGGACATTCAAAATAAATTTTCCTTTTGTTTGTTTATTCTACAAATAAAGTGAACATTTCATACTTTTTAAAGTGATAATACTTGGCATAGGCCATATGCGTTTATGTTATTAGTGGGTAATTTTTAAGCTGTATTTTTCGATGTGTTTCACAAACTAATGAATATTTTATATTTCCTCTGAATTTCATCCAAACTATTATGGTTGCATCTCCTATTAGATCTGAAGACTTGATTTAGAAATATTTCAAAGATGAAATATGTCTGGGCATTTTAATCTTCCTTGTGCAGGAAGGAAAGGTAATGGATCCACTCTTATTTTGTTTGATTATTTTCCTTTGTAGTATGTTAGTTAGTTTGGGAGATTTTCTGGACAACAATGTTCTTCTTGTTTGGCAAAATTACATCTATTGGACAACACTATTCATGCCTCAATTGACGTTGCCTCACAATTTATAGTGTTGTTTTTGATTATGAAATAAGATTCCACTTGTAAAACTTGCAATTTCTTGATTCTGGGTGCCAAGGAAATAATAAGAAAGGCTCATACCCCTACACACACCTTGGTTTCTCCTAAATCATTTTATTCCTTTTTTGCAGAGAATCCAGGCATCTCACAGCTATTTTTCCTATTCCATTTTTAAGTCACCTTCATTAAGAAGGCAACATTTGAGTTTTACGTTGAAACATATATTTTTGTTAAAACGCATCAGCACAATAATTCTTTGACTTTCAGTTTTTATAAAATGGAAGGAACTAAGTGAATTAAATGAAGCTATAAGAATCAAGTCCTTATTTCATTTTGGCAATTAAGGAATGATTTTTCAAAGTAAGTAGTGTGGAATCCAAGGATTTTGAGCAAAAAAAATTAAATGTATTCTAACACAGTTTACAAATACTAATATTTCCATTAAAGGTTTTCTCAAAGACCCTTTGAAAATGTATTTAACTGTTATTATACTAATGGGTTAACTCACATAGTTTTTGCTGTTATACTTCCCTATACAGAAAAAGTTATAATCTGTCATGTATCCTATAACTATCTGAGTATATGTGGCAAGCAACAAAAATATCAACTGTAGACCAAAAATTGTGTGAGGTTCTTTTGAGTAGGTTACATGTGAAGAAAGAATAATGGAGCTATAAGGTAAACATACATGAAACAGCTAGAGAACAATAAATCATGTGCTACTAAATTGAAATATAGTATTAATTGAACCCTATACTAAAATTCATGCTGTGAAAAGGTAGTTGTTTAATTCACAGATACTTTAAATACAGATAAGAGTTTTAGAGCAAACACAACTGACTTGTTGCACATGGAAACCAAAAATGGTCATATGCCTTGGTAAAGCAACAGGAAAGTGTCAAGTGTTCATGACAGCAAGCCAGAATTAGAAAATAACTATACTTAAAGGAAAATCAGCTAATCTGGTTTATTTAGAAAATTTGAATTATCTTGGTCTCTCCAAAACAACGCATGATGCTGTCTCAAGACACTTTTTCTAGACTAGGAGAAGAAGACATCAATGCTTTCATTGATATTATTACATTAAAAATCTAGGGGAACTTTTCGTTCGACAGGAAATACAAAATAGCTTTAGCTCCTCAATAAAAATGAAATAGCTTATTAAGGCACCAGTGTGTGGGGTGGTTATTTCAGTTTAAATAGGTAACATGCTCATAGTAACACTCCTGCTAATTGGTTCAATCCACAAGAAGCAGTGAGATCCCAAAATCTGCCAGTTTTTTAGACAACACAGGCTTTTAAAATTAGCAGAGATATAAGTTAAGGTGACTCAGGGCACCTTCTTAGCATCAAGTGATCTCAGTTGTATTTCTATTGTAAATGGCAGAGTTGACACCGCTGCCACCCAGCTGCCCCCAGAGGAATGAGTGGTTGCAGTGAGTGAAGGCAGCTCTGAAAAAAACATGTAAAATGTGACGTTTATCTGTTGACTATTTAGAAATGATTTAACACCCCTGGGGCACATCTGCCTCTGATTCACTCTCATTGTCTGTCACTGTTCTCAAAAGAGGCAATAGCAAGCATGAAAGATCTTTATTATAAAACACCTTCGCCCCATGCTGAGGTCACATTCCAACGACCATGGGTCTATGGATAATGAAACATGCTTTACATAGCCTAGGACAGTAGCTTTAACATTTTCCTTTTTTAACTTTGGCCCATGATAAAAAACAATAATAAATAGATTTTACATAGAAAATCTATATACACACACATAACAAGAAAAACATATTTTAATGAAAATACCCTTCTATATTAATTTTAAAATGGTCTTTTTTTAGTTCTGTGAAGAATGTCAATGATAATTTAATGAGAATAGTATTGAATCTATAAATTGCTTCGGGCAGTATGGCCATTTTAACAACATTGATTCTTCCTATCCATGAGCATAGACTGTTTTTCCATTAGTTTGCATCATCTCTGATTTATTTGAGCAGTGTTTTGTAGTCCTCCTTACAGAGATTTTTCACCTCCCTGCCTAGCTGCATTCCTAGGCATTTTATCTTTTTGTGGCAATTGTGAATGGGATTGTGTTCCTGATTTGGCTCTTGGCTTGACTGTTGTTGGTGTATAGGAATGCTAGTGGCTTTTTTATACATTAATTATTTATCCTGAGACTTTCCTGAAGTTGTTTATCAGTTTAAGGAACTGTTAGGCTGAAACTATGTGGTTTTCTAAATACAGGATCATGTCATCTGCAAACAGGGATAGTTTAGCTTCCTATTTGGCAGCTCTTTATTTTTTTCTCTTGCCTCATTGTTCTGGCCAGGACTTCCAATATTATGTTCAATAGGAGTGGTGAGAGAAAGCACCCTTGTCTTGTGCCGGTTTTCAAGGGGACTGCTTCCAGCTTTTGCCCACTCAGTATGATCTTGGCTGTGAGTCAGTCATAGGTAGCTCGTATTATTTTGAGGTATGTTCCTTGAATACCTAGATTACTAACAGTTTTTAACATGAAGATGTGGCTTTTTGATCTGCTGCTGGATTAGATTTGCCAGTATTTTGTTAAGGATTTTTGCATTGATGCTCAACAAGGATATTGGCCTGAAGGTTTTTTTGTTTGTTTGTTTTTGTTTTGTTTTTTGTCTCTGCCAGATTTTGGTATGAGGATGATGCTGACCTCATAATGAGTTAGGGAGGAGTCCCTCCTCCTCAATTTTTTTGGAATAGTTTCAATAGGAATGGTACCAGCTCTTGTTTGTACATCTGGTAGAATTCAGCTGTGAATCCCTCTAGTTCTGGGCTTACTTTTGGTTGGTAGACTATTTATCACTGCCTCAATTTCAGAGCTCATTATTGGTCGGCTCACAGATTTTATTTCTTTCCAGTTCAGTCTTAGGAGGGTGTATGTGCCTAGGAATTTGTCAATTTCTTCTACATTTTCTAGTTCATGTGCATAGAGGAATTCATAATATTCTCTGGTGGTTATTTGTGTTTCTGTGGGGTCAGTGGTAGCATCCTTCTTGTTTCTAATTGTGTTTATTTGGATCTTCTTTCTTTCCTTTTTAATATTCTAGTGAATGGTTTACCTATTATATTAATTTTTTTTTCAAAAAAACACAGTTCCTGACTTCATTGATCTTTTGAATGGTTTGTTGTATGGAACCACAAAAGAGCCTGAATATCCAAAGCAATTCTAAGCAAAAAGAACAAAGCTGAAGGGATCACACTATCCAACTTCAAACCATACTATAGGTCTGCAGTAACCAAAGCAGTGGGATACAGGTCCAAAACCAGACACATAGACCAGTGGAACACACTAGACAACCCAGATATAAGACTGCACACCTACAACTATCTTATCTTCAAGAAAGCTGATGAAAACAAGCAACAGGAAAAGACTCCCTATTGAATAAGTGGTACTGGGATAACTGGCTAGCCATATGCAGAAGATTGAAACTGGAGCCCTTTCTTACAAAAATTAACTCAAGATGGATTAAAGACTTAAATGTAAAGCCCCATACTATAAAAACCCTGGAAGACAACCTAAGCAATACCAATTGAGACATAGGAATGGTCAAAGATTTCATGACAAAGACATCTAAAGCAATTGCAACGGAAGCAAAAATTGACAAATGGGATCTAATTAAATGACAGAGCTTCTGCACAGGAAATGAAACTATCAACAGAGTAAGCAGACACTCTACAGGATGGGAGAAAATATTTGCAATCTGTGCATCGAACAAAGGTCTAATATACACAATCTATAAGAAACAATTCAACAAGCAAAAAATAATCAACCTAATTAAAAAGTGGGAAAAGTACCTGAACAGATACTTTTCAGAAGAAGACATATAGTTAGCCAACAATCATATACAAAAAAAGCTCAATATCACTGATTATTAGAGAAATGTAAATCAAAACCACAATGAGATACCATCTCTACCAGTCAGAACTGCTATTGTAAAAAACTCCAAAAATAACAGATGTTGTGGAGGTTGTAGAGAAAAAGGAATTCTTATATGCTGTTGGTGGGAGTGTAAATTAATTCAGCCATTGTGGAAAGCAGTATGGCGATTCCTCACAAAACTGAAAACAGACCAAGAGTTCAACCCAGGAATCCCATATCTGGGTATATACCCAAAGGAATAGAAATTATTCAACCATAAAGACACAGGCATACATATGTTCAGTGAAGCACTACTCACAATAGCAAAGGCACGTAATCAACTTACATGCCCATCAACAGTAGACTGGATATGGAAAACATGGTACATATACACCATGGAATGCTATGAAGCCATAAGAAAGAATGAGATCATGTCCTTTGCAGGAAGACAGATGGAGCAAACTAACACACAAACAGAAAACCAAATACCACATGTTCTCACTTATAAGTTGGAGCTAAATGATGAGATCATGTGAACACATAGAGGGGAACAGCACATGCTGGTGCCTTTCAGAGTGGTGAGGATGGGAGGAGAGAGAGGATCAGGAAAAATAACTAATGGGTATTAGGCTTAATACCTGGGTGACAAAATAATCTGTACAACAAACCCCATGAACAGGTTTAGCTATATAACAAACCTGCTCTATATACCCCTAAACTTAAAATAAAATATAAATAAAAAGAAAAAAATACCTTTAATTGTGCAAAATGCTTTATGACAGTTTTATTCTATTTCATTTTATTTTTTTAAGTTGCTGGTTGCAGCCCATTTAATTTATTGCAAAACTCACTAATGTACTTCCACTTGCAGTTTGCAAAACATTGGTCAAGGAAGCTCTATTACAGTTCCAATCTTTTCAACCTGTTTTGTCACCAGGAAAAATAAATGAAAACTTAAAACAGTTTATAAATATGTGATGTGAAGTTTGAGATACAAATGTTAAAGTGCATTTTGCAAGTGCTAAAGTACTATATTTGTTATTTTTCTTTGATTTTACTAAAAAATATGGTGTGACATAAACGAACATCTAGGGCTGATGATTTACAAAAATCATGAATTATCACCACATTTGTATTTCAGTATCAAATTATAAATTTTGTTACAAAAATCAGTACCATTGCTATATGCCAACAGTGAACAATCTGAAATAGAAATAAAAAACTAATCTCATTTACAATAACCACACATAAAATTAAGTAACTAGGAATGAACTTAACTAAAGAATTGAAAAATTTCTATAATGAAAACAATGAAACACTGATGAAAGAAAGTGAAGAGGACACCAAAAACATATTCCATGTTCATGGATTGGAAAAAATAAACATTGTTAAAATGTTCATACTACCCAAAGCAATTCACGGATTCAAAGCAATCCTTATCAAAATACCAATGACATTCTTCACAGTTATAGAAAAAAAAACTATCCTAAAATTTATATGGGGACACAAAAGATGCAGAATAGTCAAATCCATCCTAAGCAAAAATAATAAAACTGGAGGAATCACATTACCTGACTTCAAGTTATACTACAGAGCTATAGCAACCAAAACAGGATGGTACTGGCATTAAAACGGGCACATAGACTAATGGAACAGAATAGAGAACCCAGAAATGAATTTGTGTGCTTACAGTGGGATATCCATATGCAGAATGAAACTGGACTCTTATCTCTCCCCGTATACAAAAATCAAATCAAAATAGATTAAAGACAAATATAGGACTTGAAATTATGAAACTACTACAAGAAAACAAAGAAAACATTGGGGAAAATCTCCAGGACATAGGTCTGGGTAAAAATTTTTTGAGCAATACCCCAGAAGCACAGGCAACCAAAGCCAAAATGGACAAAAAGAATCACGTCAAGTTTAAAAGTTTCTGCATAGCAAATAATACAATCAGCCAAGTCAAGAGACAACCTACAGAATAGGACAAAATATTTGTGAAGTATCCATCTGACAAGAGATTAATAATCAGAATATACAAAAAGCTAGGAAAAAATCTGATAATCCAATATAAAAATGGGCAAATATGTGAATAGATATTTCAGAAAAGAAGACATACGAATGTCAAACAGGCATATGAAAAGGTGCTCAACAGCATTGATCACCAGAGATATGCAAATCAATACTACAAGATGTTTTCTCACCCCAATTAAAATGGCTTCTATCCAAAGACAGGTAACAGCAAATGCTGGTGAAGATGTGGAAAAAAGGGAACACTTGTACACTGTTGGTGGAAATGTAAATTAGTGTAACTGCTACGGGGAACAATTTGGAGGTTCCTCAAAAAACTAAAAATAGAGCTGCTATATGATCCAGCAAATCCACTGCTGGCTATATATCTAAAAGAAAGGAAATCAGTATGTCGAAGAGATATCTACACTCCCATGTTTGTTGCAGCACTGTTCACAATAGCCAAGATTTGAAGCAACCTAAGTGACCATCAACAGATGAATGGATAAAGAAAATATGGTACTTATAAACAATGGAGTACTATTTAACCATAAATAAATGATATTCAGTTATTTGCAATAACATGGATGGAACTAGAGATCATTATGTTAAGTGAAATAAACCAGGCACAAAAAGACAAACATCACGTGTTCTCACGTATTTGTGGGATGTAAAAATCAAAACAACTGAATACATGCAGATAGAGAGTAGAAGGATGGTTACCAGAGGCTGAGAAGTATAGTAGGAGGGTTTGAGGGAGGTGGGGATTATTAATGGGTATCAAAAATAGTTAAAATGAATGAATAACACCTAACATTTGATAGCACAAGAGGGTTTCTATTTTCAATAATAATTGTACATTGAAAAATAACTAAAAGAGTATAATTGGATTGTTGATAACACTAAATATAAATCATTGGGGGGATGGATACCACCTTTTCCATGTTGTGATTATTACACATTGCATGCCTATATTAAAACATTTCATGTGCCCCATAAATATATACATGTACCATGTACTCACAAAAGTTAAAAATACAAATAATAAAATCAAACTCCACATATTATCTGGCCATGCAAAGAGGTTGATCTATATAAACCTTTTGAAAGATCTCCCCTCCACTATGCATTTCAAAAAAATATTTAGAAGAGTCAAATTAACTGAAATGTATTAATGGTCATGAAAATCCACAAAATGAAGTGTTGGCTATTAGAGAAGTGATTAGCTTATTTGTTAGAACTGCAAGCAGTGATCTTTCATGGCATTCTTTTTTGTTGCCTTACCTAGCAATGACAAATTTATTTCATGCACATAACATATAATATTGACATTAAATGCATATAGATGTATATTCAATACTCATCAAAACTGTTCATACAAATCTTATGAAAAATCATGGAAAATAATATATTCTGAAAATAATAAATTATATATTCTTACTTAGAGCTTTTGATGCCTGAGGGGCCTCATGTTTTTAAGTTTTAATTTGTCTTTCTTTATACCCAGAAAAGGTTTCTCCTGATTATTTATTTGTTGTATTATTTTTTTAATAAAAACTGTAGTACAAATAAGAAAGGATTCTAGTTCAAGGTTTAATGAATAAAGACCATGATGACTGACACACAGTAGTCAGTAGATGATCAGTGAATATTTTTTGACTTGATAATCATATCTAGACAGAATTACAGTTCTGACTCTTGGCATTTTCTTTTAGTGTTACATTTTTATTCTTCCTCATGGTTTGAAGAAAGTAAAGTTTTCTTAAGCATAACTAGATAGGCATTTTACCCAGTGGACTATAATTCTACTGTCTCACTGTTTCTAATTGCAATGTTTTTAAATTTTCTGGCTACTCTCTTCCCTTGTGTCATGCTCAATTTCATTGCATTCATTTATTTTGGATTAGAAGACAATAACATAATACAACATGACAGATTCAAGTGAACATGATTCTTTATGATATTTCACATCGGCCTAGGAAAATCTGATCAGATGTGGTTAGAAAAAATGATTTTCAAATGACACTTTTCTCTGATCTCATACTTTTAATATGTACAAGACTGTAGTAAAACACTCCAAAGTTTACATAGAAACAGATGCATTGCAAAAGTTTCTAATATTAGATTTGGTTTGTAGTCATGTAAGGCTTTTTTGTTCTTTAGAAGAAGAGTCTGAACTTTCAGATACTGTAAAAAATATAAATAGAAAATTAAATGTCCAAATTAAGGCCTTTTATGGGGATACAATATTAGATACATAATTAATGCACAAAGCTAATGATCTTGGGTTTTTACAAACGTGTTTTCTCTCTAACTCCCAAGGTATGAATTCTTTTTGGGCTACCATGTTTAGACACATTATACTGGATAATGTGATGGACTAGATATCAAATAGAGTATAATCTTCTAAACCTAGATTTACTACTATTAGGTAAATTTAGGTATGTGGTAATTCAAGTAATCCAGGGAACTGCCATTAAAATTTTCTGAGCTGCTCTTTGCCCCATATATTAAGGTCATATATAGCCATGCATACTAATACACTGCAACAACTCAAACTTCTTAACGGAATGATATACAGCAGATTCTAAAGAAGAAACTGGAGACACTTCCCCACACTAACCACATGGCCCTTCTGAAGGATCAATTGGATCTCAAATCTTAACTGGCTGAAGCCAAATGAACCAGTTAACCTTGTCACTATTCTTCTGTTCATGACAGTGGTATGTAGACACAATTTGAGGCACAGCAGAGTAATGAGATTTTTGCTCAAGCCCTATAATTGAATTTTAACAAGGGTTGAATTAATATCAGTCAAAAAAAGTGATCTGAGTCCAATATTGTGTCAAGTGTGGTGAAGTATAGAATCATTATTAAGGAGGTGCATATAGCTCGACCAAAACTGTTGATCTGATGCCTGTACATACACAGCACAAACTTCCTTTGAAAAATTTCAACCTAATTTATCATACAGTTTAGCACAGAATCTGTTAAAGTGATCTAAAATGGAGTTATTATTTAAATTTTTCTAATTTCTCTATCCCAATTATGAAAATGTGGTAACCCCAAAAAATAGCTTTTCAAACAATTTACGAGACATAAACATTTTTGTAAACCCCTTAAATAAATAAGTCTAGTTTAATTTACTTTGGGGACACTGTTTGAGATACTTTGATAAATTTATAGTTTATTTAACATACCTAATTTTTACTAATTTTCTCACTTGCAATCATTTTTCCTCTTTTTTTATAAATTATAAATGTTACTCATCTTTCAGCAATTCATCCTATTTCCCAGCCCTAATAGATAAAATTTAAGTTAATAGGTTTCCTTACAATAACTAATATGAAACAAATTCGGGATAAACTAAAAAACAGAATATTTCAAAAAGCAAATGACAAAAAGTGTGATAGTTATTATATTTGATGGTTATATGAGTCATAAGTTTCATCACTGACTATTATTTATGTAACTTACTTTTATTAACATCCTCTGGGCCACAAGCCATTTTATTCTGATCCACATTTTTCCAACTGAACTAATAAAAGCTTGTTTTTATGCAACAAAGCAGTGCTTTGTGGCTTTGCTCTTTTCTTGACAGGGTCTTCCAGTCTTGTTAACACCTTTGTGTTTCCCACCACATAAATGAAAGATAAATAATTTCTTAATAACTTCTTCTAAATTGAAGGAATAGTCACACAAGATCCCAAACAATTCCTCATTGTATCTTAAGTCAAAAATAATGCAAAGCTGGAGAATAGACTTTAATATTATGGAATATTATACTGATGTTTTCCATCTTCTTGCATAGATTAGCCAATAAAATAAAATGAATAAAAGGCAGACAAAAGATAATCTCAGAAATCTCACTGCCTACTATGCTCCTCTCAGTGCACCAGTCACATTATCCACCAGAAAACACAACTTCCTTGCTGGTCTGTCAGTCAAAAGTGTGTAAAATGCCAATGGAAAATAATTGTGACTTTGTATGCATATGGATCATAGGATTTACTTCCAATTAGAGGTATTATAAGATAGTAATTCCCAGCTGATTGTCTACAGTACAATATTGAAAAAGTCAGTAGCTCTCATGAAGGTATTAAAAATACCCCAAACAATATTGAACAAACAATGTAAGATTATGATAATATCACCATTACAACAATATAATGTCTCACAATACTTGGCAGAGGAGCTCTAATAATTGCACTATTCACTTGGTGGATCTTAGGCATGTTGTCAGGATTTGTTTAAAGCTGCCTAATGCCTCGACCTTATTCTCCTGTATTCAAGCAAGGCAAAGCATCTTTGTGTTTCAAGAAATACGCAATCATTCTTTGGTTTGACTTTAAATCTGATGAAATTTTCCATAACATTATGCTTACTTCATAGGAGGAAAGGCTTATTTTACACATGAATAAAAAATTGGTAGCATACCATAATGCCATTGGACAGTTGCTGTGGACCACAGTTTAAGATCATCTTTCAAAAGAAGTAATGGTTGTTCCCAATTCAAAGTGATTGACCTAAAAGGAAAAGTGTTTTTAGGTTGCCAATACATCATCCTTCTTTTTGCCAAAACAACTCTAGAGGTCTTCAGACCATTCTTCAAGAACAAATATCTCCTAAATATCAGTCATCATTGTAATTATATTTTCTTGATGTATGTATTTCTGTATTTTCATCCTGATTCACTGTTCCTTTGAAGTGTATGTCCACATGAGTCAGAATGGCTTATTACTAGTCAGTAATAAAATGCCAATAGCCAAATAAGACCTGGGCTTCCTAGGTAAATCACTTAAAATCAACCATAGTTTTTGTTTGTTTGTTTAATAAACATAATGGAGATGGTAGTGAATTGGGTGATTTAAAAGATCTTTTTCTATTTTAAAATTATGTTATTCATGTGATCTTCAAAATAAAGGTATATATTACATATGGCGATTATATTTATCTCCGTTTCTGGTAAAATTTCCCAAAACATGTCTTATAGATGGCATCTTACAATTTTGTAAATTTGTTATTTCAGAATAAAACTTAACTTGCTCTTTTTACATTAATATGGCTTACCTTATGTTATATGCTTTGAATATATAATAGGTAAGGTTGTTATTTCTCTAAAACATAAATGAAAACTGTAAATGTTGTTTTGAGACAGATACATTGTAACGTAGGTATTGAATCTGCTTCTCAATATCAATATTTTATCAATAGGCAGACAGTAGATATTTGGACAGAGAACCAGAGGAAACCAAGGCAATGTTTTCTCCATTCATTGGCAAAACAATCTTTCATACATCATGAATTCATGCATCTTTTTTGTAAATTTGAAAAAAAAAGGTGGTAGTGATTGCAAATTAAATCAAAGCACTTTGAAAACAGGAATAATAGTGAAAAAGAAGTGGCTTCATAGACTGTGTTTTAGTTACACTTCGTCCTGCCTCAGCATACCCTACATCCAATTCTGTCATTCCCTAGTGTCTGTCCATTAAATTTGGAAGAGCAAGGCAGGTGTTTTGTTAAATATTAACTCATGCTACCCAGAGCAAGAAAAATAACCTCAGAAAATGAAAGATGAATGAACTTATTAAAACATTACACATTGCTTCCAAAAACAAAATAGTAAGAGAAATTCCCTAATCAAGAGGGTAGATGTCTCATTATGACACATTACTTATTATTTTCTATAAATTCTTGCCTTTTGGATTTGTTATAGACACTAGAGGGTGGAAGTCTATTCATTATTATCACTTCTCCTTTATGTTCTCAAAATGGCTCTAAATGCTCTTCACTTTTCAATACCAGTAATCTGATGGGCAAATATAAGCAAAGAGGGCTGCCAGTTTTAAACATATGGAAAACTAAAGAAGGATTGAGAAGACTGCAGATGTGAAGGAGAAAAAAATTCAACTTCATCTGAACTGAATTGTTTCATTCTTTACATTACAGCCATCAACATTATCAACTTTATCCTACAACATGCTTACCTTTTTTTCAGTCTTTAAAAGGTGTGCCAATCAAGTTCCTGTCCTGCCATTTAGAATATTATATATAAATTATAAAAAATACATAATTGTCTTTTACTGGTAGAATTGAATGACTTTCCAAACTGAAGTGATTCATGAACAATTCCTTGCCACTTTGATCTTATTTGTCATTTTACATTTCTAAAAGTAAGGAATATTAAACCTAGTAGCAGTCCAATATGTGATACATTTTACAAAATCAGTATTACCTCATTTTTTTTCATAAATACAAGTCATAGTCCCAATGCCTTGTACACAGTCCCTTGCTTCATTTTTGGATAGCTTGGATTTTATAGATGCTTGACAGCCATTAGTTAATTGGCATCAGACTACTTTTACCCTCTCGACTTTTGCCTTTGTCCCTATTTTTACCAGATTTAGAGGACCAGAAAGTAATTGTGTGCTCGGAAATGTATTCTCAATTCCATTTTGTCCCCTTCTTCCCCTCAGTTCAGTGTTTACTTCATAAAGTGACAGGTAAGCCTTTGTTGGTTTTCTTATAGCACACACATTGTCGAGCATTTGTTATCATTCTTCATTAATCTTTGACTACTTCATGTGCAATATATTCAAACCCCGATTTCACTGAAAAGTGAAAATAAAATATTTAGCACACAGTTCCTGGCACAATATTTCTCAACAATTTTGAACTATTGTACAAATGATAATTTTTTTCCTCTTTTACACTTATCTTAGATTTTCAGTTTTTGTAATCATTTCAGGAGTTACTTAGGTATAATTTGAAAGGCTGATGTGATTTCAAATTACTCAACATAACCATAAGTCTCAAACATATTAGAATGAATAGCAAAGTAAAACAAAGCAAAATAAAAATTTTAACAAATGGTGCTGGAGAAGGTCCAGGGAAGGGAGATCAAAACAACTGAAAGGGGAAATTATTTCTGAGATAGTTTGCATGTCTTCCAAACTGGCAGTCAGTTATATGAATTCAGTCCAGAAAACTATTTTTCTTGATATCACAGAGTTTAAAATAGTATATATTTAATATTATCAGATAAGACATGTACTTTCTGGGTGACATAGAGCCCATACCTCTCTTTTGGCTTACCTGGACATTTTATTCCACATAATGGCATGTATTTGGGAATCATAACTATGCATTTTCATTTTTGGCAAAACCTTACTGAAATTCATCATACAACTGATATTAGATCTTTTTCCTGTCTAGGTCACATTCCTCTGGGCATACTCCTGTTTCTTAGTGCTCCTCTTAAGATCTTACAACCATCTCTGGAGACAATATTTGAGCAGTCATTAGTGCTCTTTAGAAAATATTTATTATTATTATAGGGGCACATGGTAGTATTTTATTTTCCTACCCCCTTGGAGTTTGACTGGCCATGTAACTTACCTTGAAAAAATTATCAGTGTTAATGGTGTGACACCTCCAAATGAAAGCTACAAAGACAGTATACAATCCATCATGATCTTTGTTTTCTGCCATAATGACCGGCATTATTCTAGACTGCAGCTGCTCCATCAGTCTGGGTCCCAGACTGAGGACAGCAAGGTTGAAAGGGCAATACAATCTATCATGGATATATAAAATCAGCAATACATATAAATGTATTCTTTAACTCATTGAGAATAGGATATTGTTAGTTATTAAAACATAATCTGGTCTATCTTGATTGATGAAGAAAGTACTAGAAGTTATTAGATATTGTGGCCCTGCTAACACACACATACACACACACACACAAAAGTTCTACTTTCACTTCCATTGTTAAAAGCATTCAGTTGATTACATTGGCATCTGCTACATTTATTTAATTAAGAAAATGTCTGGAGATTATCATGGCAGACAGGAGGCAGGACTAGATTGCGGCTCCAACTCAGATGGACAAAGCAGTGTGTGGAAGCTCACATCGTGAATTTTAGCTCCAGAATGAGTGCAAGAACAAACCAGAAATCCCAAGACGACCCACAGATCACAGACCCTCTGAAGGAAGCAGGTTGCTCCTGCAGGACCTGGGAGACACTCTAAATACCATGAGTGCCCAAACTGCTGAAGTGGGAAAGGGAGATCTTCTGTTCCCAAACACACACCCTCACTGGGGAAACTGAAGGTGTAGTTTGCAGAAGTTTCCGACCTTACCTGGAGCTGAGTCAACTTAGAGAGGTGAGCAAAATACAGGGGTGGAGGAAGCAGTAGGAAAGGCCCTGGGAGCTCACTGGGTCCCCAAGCAGGCCATTCCTGCCTGGCACCACAGGGATCCTTCTGGAGGGCAGTCAGAGACATGGGGAAAACACCACAGGGAGAAAGAAGTCTCCAGCTGAACTTTGTAACAGTTTGACCTGTGCAAGAAGCCTCTTGGCCAGAACTCAGGGGAGAGTGTGAATCTGGCATGCAGACTGCACAGGCAGGGGAAGAATCAAAGCTCTTTTCTTTCACAGCTGGGAGGCAGGCAGCCTGGGGCAAGTTCTCAAGCCCTGCTTGCCCACTGTCTGGAAGCAGACTGGGTGCTGTTAATGGGGGCATTGTGGGAGTGAGATCAGCCCTTTGAATTGCATGGGAGCTGGGTGAGACCTGTGACTGTTGGCTTTACCCCACTTCCCTGATAACCTGCATGATTCAGCAGAGGCAGCCATAATCCTCCCAGGTACACAACTCCATAGACCTGAAAAACCTTACCCCCACCCCCCATAGCAGCCACAACAAGACCTGCCCAAAGAGAGTCTGAACTCAGACACAACTAGCCCTGCCCCCACTGTGTGGTCTTTTTCTACCCACTCTGGTAGCTGAAGACCAAGGGTATATACTCTTGGGAGTTCTAGGGCCCCACCCACTGCCAGTTCCTCTCCATACTACCACAGGTGATGCTCTCTGGAAAGCACCACCTCCTGGCAGAAGGCCAACCAGCACAAAAATAGAACATTAAACCACCAAAGCTAAGAACCTTCATGGAGTCCATTTCACTCCCCTGTCACCTCCACCAGAACAGGTGCTGGTATCCATGGCTAAGAGATCCATAGATGGTTCACATGACAGTACTCTGAGCAGACAACCCCCAGTACCAGCCCGGAGCCTGGTAGACTTGCTGGGTGGATAGGCCCATAAGAGAAATAACCATCACTGCAGCTTGGCTCTCAGGAAGCCACATCCATAGGAAAAGGGGGAGAGTACTACATCAGAAGAACACCCCGTGGGACAAAAGAATCTGAACAACAGCCTTCAGCCCTAGACCTTTCCTCTAAAAGGGCCTACCCAAATAAGAAGGAACATTGGGTTTCAGTCTCATTGACTGAAACCAGAAAAAATAACTCTGGTAATAAACAAGGCTCTTTAACACCACCCAAAAAACACACTAACTCACCAGCAATGGATCCAAACCAGGAAGAAATTCCTGATTTGCCTGAAAAAGAATTCAGGAGTTTAGTTATTGAGCTAATCAGGGAGGCACCAGAGAAAGGCAAAGCCCAATGCAAAGAAATCCAAAAAAAGATACAAGAAGTGAAAAGAGAAATATTCAAGGAAATATATATCATAAAGAAAAAACAATCAAAACTTCAGGAAACACTGGACACACATATAGAAATGCAAAATTCTCTGGAAAGTCTCAGCAATAGAACTGAACAAGTAGAAGAAAGAAATTCAGAGCTCAAAGACAAGGTCTACAAATTAACCCAATCCAACAAAGACAAAGGAAAAATAATTTAAAAACATGAACAAAGCCTCCAAGAAGTCTGGAATTATGTTAAACGACCAAGCCTAAGAATAATCAGTGTTCCTGAGGAAGAAGAGAAATCTAAAAATTTGGAAATATATTTGAAGGAATAATCAAGGAAAACTTCCCTGGCCTTGCTAGAAACTTAGACATCCAAATACAAGAAACACAAAGAACACCTGGGAAATTCATCCCAAAAAGATCATCACCTAAGTACACTGTCATCAAGTTATCTAAAGTTAAGACAAAGGAAAGAATCTTAAGAGCTGTGAGACAAAAGCACCAAGTAACCTATAAAGGAAAACCTACCAGATTAGCAGCAGATTTCTCACAAAACCACACAAGCTAGAAGGGATTGGGGACCTATCTTTAGCCTCCTCAAACAAAACAATTATCAGCCAAGAATTTTGAATCCAGAGAAAATAAGCATCATATATGAAGGAAAGACACAGTCTTTTTCAGACAAACAAATGCTGAGAGAATTCTCCACTACCAAGCCGCCACTCCAAGAACTGCTAAAAGGAGCTTTAAATCTTGAAACAAGTCTTGGAAACACATCAAAACAGAACCTCTTTAAAGCATCCATCACACAGGACCTATAAAACAAAAATACAAGTTACAGAGCAAAAAACAAACAAACAAAAAAGTACCAAGCTACAAAGGCAACAAATAGCATGATGAATGGAATGGTACTTCACATCTCAATACTAACATTGAATATAAATGGTCTAAATGCTCCACTTAAAAGATATAGAACTGCAGAATGGATAAAAACTCACCAACCATCTGCTACCTCCAGTAGACTCACCTAACACATAAGGACTCACATAACCTTAAAGTAAAAGGGTTGAAAAAGGCATTTCATGCAAATGGACACCAATAGCGAGCAGGGATAGCTATTCTTATATCAAACAAAACAAACTTTAACAGCAGTTAAAAGAGACAAATAGGGACATTATATAATGGTAAAAGGCCTTGTCCAACAGGAAAATATCACAATCCTAAACATATATGCACCTAACACTGGAGCTCCCAAATTTATAAAGCAATTACTAATAGACCTAACAAATGAGATAGACGGCAACACAATAATAGTGGGGGACTTCAATATTCCACTGACAGCACTAGACAGGTCCTCACGACAGAAAGTCAACATAGAAAAAATGGATCTAAACTAAACCTTGAAACCAATGGACTTAACAGATACATATAGAACATTTCATTCAACAACCACAGAATATACATTCTATTCCACAGCGCATGGAACTTTCTCCAAGATAGACCATAAAATAGGCCACAAAATGAGCCTCAATAAAATTAAGAAAACTGAAATTATATCAAGCACTCTCTTAAACAACAGTAGAATAAGACTGGGAATCAACTCCAAAAGGAACCTTCAAAACCATGCCACTATATAGAAATTAAATAACCTGCTCCTGAATGAGCATTGGGTCAAAAACAAAATCAATATGGAAATTAAAAAATTCTTTAAACTAAACGACAATAATGACACAACCTATCAAAACCTCTAGGATACAACAGAGGCGGTGCTAACAGGAAAGTTCATAACCCCAAATGCCTATCAAAAATTCTGAAAGAGCACAAACTGACATTCTAAGGTCACACCTCAAGGAAATAGAGAAACAAGAACAAACCAAACCCAAACTCAGCAAAAGAAAGGAAATAACCGAGATCAGGGAAGAACTAAATGAAATTGAAACAACAACAAAAAATACAAAAGATAAATGAAAAAAAAAGCTGATTCTTTGAAAAGATAAATAAAATTGATAGACCATTAGCAAGATTAACCAAGAAAAGAGGAAAGAAAATCCAAATAACCTCATTAAGAAACAAAATGGGAGATATTACAACCGACACCACTGAAATACACAAGATCATTTAAGGCAGCTATGAACACCTTTATGCACGTAAACTAGAAAACCTAGAGGAGATGGATAAATTCCTGGAAAAATACAACTTTCCTAGCTTAAATCAGGAATAATTATATTCCCTGAACAGACCAGTAACAAGCAGCAAGATTGATATGGTAATTAAAAAATTACCAACAAAAAAAAAGTCTAGGACAAGACAGATTCACAACAGAATTTTACCACACATTCAAAGAAGAATTAGTACCAATCATTTTCACATTATTCCCCAAGATAAGATGGAGAAAGAGGAAACCCTTCCTAATTCATTTTATAAAGAGAGCATAACCCTAATACCAAAACAAGAAAAGGACATAACCAAAAAGAAAACTACAGACCATATCCCTGATGAACATAGATGCTAAAATCTTTAACAAAGTGCTAGCTAACCGAGTCCAACAACATACCAAAAAGATAATCCACCATGATCAAGTGGGTTTCATGCCAGGGATGCAGGGATGTTTTAACATATGCAAGTCAATAAATGTGATACACCACATAATCAAAATTAAAAATAAAAATCACATGATCATCTCAATAGATACAGAAAAAGCATTCAACAAAATCAAGGATTCTTTTATGATTAAAACTCTCAGCAAAATTGGCACACAAGGAACACGCCTCAATGTAATAAAAGCCATCTATGACAAACCCACAGCCAACATAATACTGAATGGGGAAAAGTTGAAAGCATTCCCTCTGAGAACTGGAACAAGACAAAGATGCCCAGTCTCACCACTCCTCTTCAACATAGTATTGGAAGTCCTATTCAGAGCAATCAGACAAGAGAAAGAAATAAAGGGCATCCAAATTGGTAAAGAGGAAGTCAAACTGTCACTGTTTGCAGACAATATGATTGTTTACTTAGAAAACCCTATCAACTTCTCCAGAAAGCTCCTTGAACTGATAAAATAATTCAGCAAAGTTTCTGGATACAAGATTAATGTACACAAATCAGTAGCTCTTCTATACACCAACAGCAACCAAGCTGAGAATCAAATAAAGAACTCAACCACTTTTATGATAGCTGCAAAAAAAAATACTTAGGAATATACCTAAATAAGGAGGTGAAAGACCTCTACAAGGAAAACTACAAAACACTGCTGAAAGAAAGCATAGACAACACAAACAAATGGAAACACATACCATGCTCATGGCTGGGTAGAATAAATATTGTGAAAACGACCATACTGTTAAAAGCAATCTACAATTTCAATGCAATCCCTATCAAAGTACACCATCATTCTTCACAGAATTAGAAAAAATAATTCTAAAATTTATATGGAACCATAAAAAAGCCAACACAGCCAAAGCAAAAATAAGCAAAAAGTACAAATCTGGAGGCATCACACTACCTGATTATAAACTATACTATAAGGCCATAGTCACCAAAACAGCATGGTACTGGTGTAAAAATAGGCACATAGACCAGTGAAACAGAATACAGAACCCAGAAATAAACCCAAATACAGCCAACCAATCTTTGACAAAGCAAACAAAAACATAAAGTGGGGAAAGGACACCCTTTTTAACAAATGGTGCTCAGATAATTGGTTAGCCATGTGTAGGAGAATGAAATTGGATCCTTATCTCTCACCTTATACAAAAATCAACTCAAGATGGATTAAGGACTTAAACCTAAGACCTGAAACTGTAAAAATTCTAGAAGGTAACATTGGAAAAACCCTTCTAGACATTGGTTTAGGCAAGGATTTCAAGAATGAGAAACCAAAAGCAAATGCAATAAAAACGAAGATAAATAGCTGGGACTTAATTAAACTAGAAGTTCATGGCAAAAGGAACAGACATCAGAGTAAACAGACAACCCACAGAGTGGGAGAAAATCTTCACAATCTATACATCTGACAAAGGACTAATATCCAGAATCTACAACAAACTCAAACAGATCAGTAAGAAAAAAACAAACAATCCTATCAAAACCTGGGCTAAGGGCAGGCATAAACAATTCTCAAAAGAAGATATACAAATGGCCAACAAACATATGAAAAAATGCACAACATCACTAATGATCAGGGGAATGCAAATCAAAACCACAATGCTATACCACCTTATTCCTGCAAGAATGGACATAATCCAAAGACAAGAAACAGTAAATATTGGCATGGATGCGGTGATCAGGGAACATTTCTACACTGCTAGTGGGAATGTAAACTAGTACAGCCACTATGGAAAACAGTGTGGAGATTCCTTAAAGAACTGAAAATAGATCTACGATTTGATCCAGCAATCCCACTACCGGGTATCTACCCAGAAGAAAAGATGCCATTATACGAAAAAGATACTTGCACATGCATGTTTATAGCAGGACAATTCACAATTGCAAAATCGTGGAATCAACCCAAATTCCCATCAATCAACAAGTGGATAAAGAAAGTAGTATTTCATATACAATGAAATACTACTCAGCCATAAAAAGGAATGAATTAATGGCATTCACGGCGACCTGGATGAGATTGGAGACTATTATTCTAAGTGAAGTAACTCAGGAATGGAAAACCAAACATTGTATGTGCTCACTGGTATGTGGGAGCTAAGCTATGAGGATGCAAAGGCATAAGAATGATACAATGGACTTTGGAAACTTGGGAGGAAGAGTGTGAGGGGGGTGAGGGATAAAAGACTACAAATATGGTGTAGTGTATACTGCTCGGGTGATGGGTGAACCAAAATCTCACAAATCACCACTAAAGAATTTACTCATGTAAACAAACACCACCTGTACCCCAATAACTTATGGAAAAATAAAATAAAATGTCTGGAGAAAAAAGGAATTACAGCCATGTGCAGTATAATGACATTTCAGTCAACAGCTAACCGTAAAAAAAGATGATTTTACCATAAGATTATAAAAACATACTTTTGCTGTACTTTTCTAAGTTTAGATGTTAAGATACCCAAGTGTGAAGTCACGGGGGCTCACGCCTGTAATACTAACACTTTGCGAGGCCAAGGGGGGCAGATTGGCTGAGGTCGAGAGTTCGAGATCAGCCTGGGCAACATGGTGAAACTCTGTCTTTACTAAAATACATAAAATTAGCTGGGCATAGTGGCACATGCCTGTAATCCCAGCTACTCGGGAGGCTGAGGCATGAGAATAGCTTGAACCCAAGAGGCAGAGGTTGCAGTGAGCCGATATCATGCCACTGCACTCTAGCCTGGGCCACAGAGCGAAACTCTGTCTCCAGAAAAAAAAATATACACAAATGCTTACCATTGTGCTACAATTTCCTACAGTATTCAGTACGGTAATACATTGTATAGGGTTGTAGCTTATGAAAAATAGGTTATATGGTATAGCCTAGGTATGTAGTAGGTGGCACCTTCTAGGTTTGTTTAAGTATACTTTATGATCTTCATACAACTAAAAAATAATTCCACAGAATGTATTCCCATTTTTAAATGATACATGACTGTAAATATTTGTCTTTTCCACCACAGTATGATTGGCCCAAAGTCTTTGCAACTAGATTGACAGATGGAAGCAGGGAGACAAGAAAGCAATGAAGTACAATGAATCCAGTGAGAATACCTGGAAAATAATTATGGGTGTAGCCATCAGCACATGAAACTGACTGGAATCAAACACATGAAAAGCCTATTATGTTTTCAAAAATTTCATTTGATTTCTAATTGTACATACTTATGGGGTATAATGTGATATTTCAATACATATATACATTGTGTAATGATCAAAGTAGGGTAATTAGCATACTCATCACCTCAAACATTTATTGTTTCTTTGTGGTTAAAACATTTACAATTTCTTCTTTTTTCTATTTTGAAATAGGCAATATATTGTTAACTACAGTCATTCTACTGTACAAGAACATTCTGTCATTTGTGGCAATACAGAAGACCCAGGAGGACATTGTGTTAAGGGAAATAAGACTGGCACATAAGGATAAATACTGCAGAATTTCACTCATATTTAATATCTGAAGATGTTAATCTCATATAATTAGAGTGTAAAATAGTGTTTACCACATGCTGGGAAGGGTGGGATGGTAATGGAGTTGAGGGAGTGTGCAGAGATTGCTCAATAAGTATAAAAACTTACATAGAAGGAAAAAGGCTATGAAGCTTTTAAGAAAGTTTAGTGCTCAAAAAATCATGAGGAATTGCTTGTGACTGCAGAATAATCTAGCATATCCTGACTGACAAACAGGCTCAATTTTTTTAGTTTTTAATTTTTGTTGGTAAATAGTAGGTTCATATATTTATGGGGCACATGAGATATTTTCAAAGAGGCATGCAATGAGAAATAATCACATCATGGAGAATGGGGTATTCATCCACCTAAGCATTTATTATTTGTGTTGGAAACAATCCAATTATACTCTTTTAGTTATTTTTAAACGTACAATTAAATTATATTGACTATAGTCACTTTGTTGTGCTATTAAATACTAAGTCTTATGCATTAATTCTAACGAATTTTATTTTACAAATTAACCATCTCCACAACCCTTTCAACCCTCCCACCTCAATACCCTTTCCAGCCTCTGGTAATCAGCATTCTATTCTCTCCATGAGTTCAATTGTTTTCATTTTTGGACCTCACAAATAAGTGAGAACATGCAATATTTTCCTTTCTGTGCCTGGCTTATTTCATTTAACATAATGATCTCCAGTTCCATACATGTTGTTACAAAGGATAGTATCTCATGCTTTTTATGGCTTTTTTATTACTCCATTGTGTATAAATACCATATTTTCTTTATCCTTTAATCTGTTGGACACTAAGGTTGCCTTCAAATCTTGGCTATTTTGCACAATGCTGCGACAAACATAGGAATGTAGATATCCATTCAACATACCAATTTCCTTTCTTGTGAGTGAATACCCAGAAGTGGGGATTGCTGGATCACATGGTAGCTCTATTTTTTGTTTTCTGAGGAACCTCCAAACTGTTCTCCATAGTGGTTACACTAATTTACATTCACATAAACAACGTACGAGGGTTCCCTTTGCTCCACATCCTCACCAGCATTTGTTGTTGCCTGTCTTTGGGATATAAGCCATTTTAATTGGGGTGAGGTTATATTCCATTTTAGTTTTTAGTTGTATTTCTCTGATGATCAGTGATGTTGAACACCTTTTCATATGCCTGTTTGCCATTTGTAGGCCTTCTTTTGAGAAATACCTATTCAGATCTTTTGCCTATTTAATTTGATTATTAGATTTTTTTTAATAGAGTTGTTTGAATGCCTTATATATTCTGGTTATTAGTGTCTTGTGAGATGGGTAGGTGGCAAACATTTGCTCCCATTCGGTGGGTTGTCTCTTCACTTTGCTGATCGTATCCTTTGCTGTGCACAAGCTTTTAACTTAATATGATCACACTTTTTGCTTTGGTTGCCTGTGCTTTGTGTATTCCTCAAGAAATATTTTCCCTGACCGATGTCCTGGAGTGTTTCTCCAATGTTTTCTTATCGTAGTTTTATAGTTTAGGATTTTAAATTTAAGTCTATAATCCATTTTGACTTGATTTTTTATATGATAAGAGATAGGGCTCTAGTTTCATTCTTCTGCTTATGGATATCCTATTTTCACAGCACCATTTGTGCCTGTCTTTTCCCCAGTGTATATTCTTGGTACATTGTCAAAAATAAGTTTCCTATAAGTGTGTGGATTTGTTTCTGGGTCCTCTATTCTGTTCCATTAGTCTATGTGCCTGTTTTTATGCCAGTATCAGGCTGTTTTGGTTACTATAGCTCTTCAATATAATTTGAAGGCAGGTAATGTGATTCTTCCAGCTTGGTTTTTTTTTTTTTTTTTTTTTCTTGTTACTCATAATAGCTTCGGTAGCTTCGGCTATTCTGGGTCTTTTTAGGTTTTATATAAATTTTAAGATAGTTTTTTTTTTTCTATTTCTGTGTAGAATGCCATTGGCATTTTGATAGCGGTTATGTTGAATCTGTAGATTGGTCTGGGTAGTGTAGACATTTTAACAATACGGATTCTTCCAATGAACGAACATGGACTATCTTTCCATCTTTTGGTGTCCTCTTAAATTTCTTTCATCAGTGTTTTATAGTTTCCATTGTAGAGATTTTTGAATTCTTTGGTTAATTCCTGGTTATTTAATTTTATTTGTGGCTATTGTAAATGAGATTAGATTTTGATCTGCATCTCAGAGTGCTCATTGTTGGCATACAGAAATGCTACTGACTTTCATATGTTGGTGTTGTATCCTGCAACTGTACTAAATTTATTTATCAGTTATAAGGATCTATTGATGGAGTCTTTTGTATTTTCCAAATATAACATCATATGTTACGTATACATAATACATAACATCAGATGTTATGTATTTCCAAATATACATGATATGTTACAAGGATAATTTGACTTCCTCCTTTCCAGGCTGAATGCCTTTTTCCCCCTCCCGTCTAATTGCTCTAAATCAGACGTCCAGTACTATGTTGAACAATAGTGGTGAAACTGGGCATCCTTGTCATGTTCCAGATCTTAAAGAAAAGACTTACAGTTTTTCCCTGTTCAGTATGATACTAGTGGTGTGTATGTCATCTACAGCTTTTATTATGTTAATGTATGTTCCTTCTATATCTAGTTTTTTGAGGGTTTTTATCATAAAGGGATGTCGAAATTCATCAAATGCTTTTTTAGCATCAATTAAAATTATAATGTAATTTTTGTCCCTCATTCTGTAGATACAACTTATCACATTGAACAATTTGCAAATGTTAATCAACACTTGCACCCCTGAGATGAATCCCATTTGGTCACAATGGATGAATCTTTTAATGCATTGTTGAATTTTGCTTGCTAGTATTTGATTGAGGATTTTTGTGTCAATATTTATCAGAAATATTGGCCTGTAGTTTTCTTTTTTTGATGTGTCTTTGGTTTTGCTTTCAGAGAATACTGGCCTGGAATGAGTTTGGAAGTACTCTCTCCTCTTCTATTGTCTGTAATAGTTTGAGTAGGATTAGTATTAGCTCCTCTCTAAATGTTTTGTATAATTCAGTGGTGAAACCATTGGGTCCTGGGGTTTTCTTGGCTGGGAGACAATTTATTATAGCTTTGATCTTGATACTTGGTTATTTTTTGTTCAGGTTGTGGATTTCCTCATGGTTTAATCTTGGTAGTTTCTATATGCCTAGGAGTTTATCCATTTTGCTATATATTTCAATTTGTTGGTATTTAGTTGCTCGCAGTAGTCATTAAGAATACTTTGAATTTTCATGATATCAGTTGTAATATTTTCTTTTCATCTCTGATTTATTCATTTGAGTCTTTTCTCTTTTTTTCTTCATTAGTCTTTCTAAAGGTTTGCCAATTTGGTTTATCTTTTCAAAAACCCAACTTTTTATTTTGTTGATCTTTTATTTATTTATTTATTTTATTTTATTATTATGCTTTAAGTTTTAGGGTACATGTGCACATTGTGCAGGTTAGTTACATATGTATACATCTGCCACGCTGGTGCGCTGCACCCATTAACTCGTCATCTAGCATTAGATATATCTCCCAATGCTATCCCTTCCCCCTCCCCACACCACACAACAGTCCCCAGAGTGTGATGTTCCCCTTCCTGTGTCCATGTGATCTCATTGTTCAATTCCCAACTATGAGTGAGAATATGCGGTGTTTGGTTTTTTGTTCTTGCGATAGTTTACTGAGAATGATGATTTCCAATTTCATCCATGTCCCTACAAAGGACATGAACTCATCATTTTTTATGGCTGCATAGTATTCCATGGTGTCTATGTGCCACATTTTCTTAATCCAGTCTATCATTGCTGGACATTTGGGTTGGTTCCAAGTCTTTGCTATTGTGAATAGTGCCGCAATAAACATACGTGTGCATGTGTCTTTATAGCAGCATGATTTATAGTCCTTTGGGTATATACCCAGTAATGGGATGGCTGGGTCAAATGGTATTTCTAGTTCTAGATTCCCGAGGAATCACCACACTGACTTCCAGAATGGTTGAACTAGTTTACAGTCCCACCAACAGTGTAAAAGTGTTCCTATTTCTCCACATCCTCTCCAGCACCTGTTGTTTCCTGACTTTTTAATGATTGCCATTCTAACTGGTGTGAGATGGTATCTCATTGTGGTTTTGATTTGCATTTCTCTGATGGCCAGTGATGATGAGCATTTTTTCATTTGTTTTTTGGCTGCGTAAATGTCTTCTTTTGAGAATTGTCTGTTCATGTCCTTTGCCCACTTTTTGATGGGGTTGTATTTTTCTTGTAAATTTGTTTGAGTTCATTGTAGATTCTGGATATTAGCCCTTTGTCAGATGAGTAGGTTGCAAAAATTTTCTCCCATTTTGTAGGTTGCCTATTCACTCTGATGGTAGTTTCTTTTGCTGTACAGAAGCTCTTTAGTTTAATTAGATCCCATTTGTCAATTTTGGCTTTTGTTGCCATTGCTTTTGGTGTTTTAGACATGAAGTCCTTGCCCATGCCTATGTCCTGAATGGTAGTGCCTAGGTTTTCTTCTAGGGTTTTTATGGTTTTAGGTCTAACGTTTAAGTCTTTAATCCATCTTGAATTGATTTTTGTATAAGGTGTAAGGAAGGGATCCAGTTTCAGCTTTCTACATATGGCTAGCCAGTTTTCCCAGCACCATGTATTAAATAGGGAATCCTTTCCCCATTGCTTGTTTTTCTCAGGTTTGTCAAAGATCAGATAGTTGTAGATATGCGGCGTTATTTCTGAGGGCTCTGTTCTGTTCCATTGATCTATATCTCTGTGTTGGTACCAGTACCATGCTGTTTTGGTTACTGTAGCCTTGTAGTATAGTTTGAAGTCAGGTAGTGTGATGCCTCCAGCTTTGTTCTTTTGGCTTAGGATTGACTTGGCGATGCGGGCTCTTTTTTGGTCCCATATGAACTTTAAAGTAGTTTTTTCCAATTCTGTGAAGAAAGGCATTGGTAGCTTGATGGGGATGGCATTGAATCTATAAATTACCTTGGGCAGTATGGCCATTTTCACGATATTGATTCTTCCTACCCAAAATCCTCAATAAAATACTGGCAAACCGAATCCAGCAGCACATCAAAAAGCTTATCCACCATGATCAAGTGGGCTTCATCCCTGGGATGCAAGGCTGGTTCTATATATGCAAATCAATAAACATGATCCAGCATATAAACAGAGCCAAAGACAAAAACCACATGATTATCTCAATAGATGCAGAAAAGGCCTTTGACAAAATTCAACAACCCTTCATGCTAAAAACTCTCAATAAGTTAGGTATTGATGGGACGTATTTCAAAATAATAAGAGCTATCTATGACAAACCCACAGCCAATATCATACTGAATGGGCAAAAACTGGAAGCATTCCCTTTGAAAACTGGCACAAGACAGGGATGCCCTCTCTCACCACTCCTATTCAACATAGTGTTGGAAGTTCTGGCCAGGGCAATTAGGCAGGAGAAGGAAATAAAGGGTATTCAATTAGGAAAAGAGGAAGTCAAATTGTCCCTCTTTGCAGACGACATGATTGTATATCTAGAAAACCCCATTGTCTCATCCCAAAATCTCCTTAAGCTGATAAGCAACTTCAGCAAAGTCTCAGGATGCAAAATCAATGTACAAAAATCACAAGCATTCTTAAAGAGCAACAACAGACAAACAGAGAGCCAAATCATGAGTGAACTCCCATTCACAATTGCTTCAAAGAGAATAAAATACCTAGGAATCCAACTTACAAGGGATGTGAAGGACCTCTTCAAGGAGAACTACAAACCACTGCTCAAGGAAATAAAAGAAGATACAAACAAATGGAAGAACACTTGTTGATCTTTTATATTATTTTCTTCATTTCTTTATTTTTTCCAGGCTATGCTTTATTTATCATGATCTTTTCCCTTCTCCCTCCACCCACTGACTGCATACAGTAGGAACTCCAATGTCGGCTGACTAATAAGCTAAGGCTTTAAAATGACAAGAAACACTAGTTAACATGAGTATAAATTACAATCTTAGGATCATTTGACTCCAAATAGTCCTAATTTTCAATTTTTCATTTAGCAAACACTTATCAGGCTCTATTGTAGGACCTCTATAGAGCAGAGAAGAACAGAGGCAAATCCCCGTCTCCTGGAGCTTATGCTTCTAGTGAGGCAGGGTGGGATGGTGAGCTTTCAGCAGTAGGTAATTGTGTGAAGTGAGCTCAGTTAATGCTATCAAGAGAAAGGAAAGATGGTCAAAAAATTGGGGGGTGGCAGGTGCTGTTTAGACAGAGCCATAAAGGAGGCCTCTGAGTGCAGGCGGGAAGAAGTGGGGCAAGCACATGCTCCCCTTCTGGGGGAGAGCACCCAGATAGGCACCTGGGAGCAGGGACATGGTGGATATACTTGAGGAGGGGCAAAAGGTTGAGCATGAAACTTTAAAGAGAAACAGGATATTTGCACAGCTTCCAAAATATTTTCTCCTCACTATAGTACTTTTAATATAGATCCATACACTCTTTGATACTTCTCCCTCTGGTGTGGAGCTTGACTCTCCTACCCTTGACTGCAGATTGGCTTCTAACAAATGGGGCACGGAAAAGGAAAATTAGCATCTTCACGGTGGAGAAACCTGCCATTTGCCCTCAGGACTCAGAAGATAATGTTCATCGCTTCATTTCAAATGCTTTTATTTCTGTACTGATATTTGTTATTTTTTCCCCTACTAATGTTGAGTTTTGTTTGTTCTTGCTTTTCTACTTCTTTAAGATGCATAATTAGGTTGTTTGTTTGAGGTTTTTCCCTTTTTCTGATGTAGGCACTTATAGCTATAAATTTCCCTCTCACTACTGCTTTTGCTGTATCCCACAGGTTTTGGTATACTGTGTTTTCATTATCATTTGTTTCAAAAAATTTTCAATTTCCTTCTTAATTCCTTCATTGACCCCCTGGTCATTCAGGAGCATATTGTTTAATTTAAATGTGTTTGTATATTTTTCAAAATTTCTCTTGTTTCTTATTTTATTCCACAGTGGTCTGAGAAGAAGCTTGATATTATCTCAATTTTTCAAATGTTTTAAGACTTGTTTTGTGACATAACATATGTTTTATCATTGAAAATGATCCATGTGCTGAGGAGAAGAATGAGTATTCTGTAGCCTTTGGATGAAATATTCTGTTAACATATGTTAGACCCATATATTCCATAGTGCAGATTAACTCCAAGGTTTCTTTGTTAGTTTTCTGTCTGGAAAGTCCGTCCAATGCTGAAAGTGGGGTGTGGAAGTCTCCAACAATTACTGAGGTCTATGTATCCCTTTAGCTACAATAATATATTCTTTATATATTTGAGTGCTCCAGTGTTGGGTGCATATACATTTCCTGTCCTATGCAATTGCTGGATTGACCCTTTTATCATCATATAATGACATTCTTTGTGGTTTCTTACAGTTTTTGTCTTTAAATCTACTTTGTACAATATAAGTATAGCTACTCCTGCTCTTTGTTGGTTTCCATTGACACAGAAGAGCTTTTTCTGTGACTTTATTTGCAGTTTCTGTGTGTCTTTATAGGTGAAGTGTATTTCTTGTAGGGAACACATCATTGTTTCTTGTTTTTTCCATTCAGCACTGTCCATATTTCTATTGGAGAGTTTAGTCTATTTACATTTAATGTTATGACTGATAATTAGGGACTTACTCTTGCCATTTTGTCAGTTGTTTTCTTATTGTTTTGTGGTCTTATCTGCCTTCTTTCCTCTCTGTCTTCCTTTTGTGAAGGTAATTTTCTCTGGTGGTATGATTTATTTTCTTGGTTATTTTGTGTGTGCATGTGTGTTCATTGTGTGTTTTTCTATTTGAGGTTACCATGAGGCTTGCAAATATTATCTTGTAACTCATTATTTTAAAATGATGACAACTTAACATTGCTTGCAGAAACAAAGAAACAAACACACAAAAAGCAAACTAATAAACACTCTACATTTTAACTGAATTCCCAACCCATTTTTTAACTTTTCATCATTACTATTTGTCTTATTGTACTGTCTATGTTTTGAAAGTTGTATTCATTGTTTTCAATTGGTTCATCATTTATTCTTCCTTCTTAAGATTAGTTTACACACCACAATTACGGTGTTGACTATTCTGTGTTTTTCTGCGTGCTTACTCTTACCAGTAAATTTTGTACTTTCAGATGATTTATTATTGCTCATTAGCATCCTCTTTCAGTTTGAATAACTCCCTTTAGCATTTGTGTAGGATAGGTCTAGTGTTTACGAAATCTCTCAGCTTTTGTTTGTCTAGAAAAGTCTTTATTTCTGCTTCAGGCTTGAAGGATATGGTCTCCAGTTATACTATTCTATAGTAAACATTTTTTTTTTCCTTTAGCACATTAAATATACCATTCAAATCTCTCCTGGCCAGTAAGGTTTCCACTGATAGGTCTGCTGCTAGACATATTGGAGTTCCATTGTATGTTATTTGTGTCTTTCCTCTTGCTACTTTTAGGATCCTTTCTTTATTCTTGACCTTTGGGAGTTTGATTATTGATGACTTGATGTAGTCTTCTTTGTGTTTAATCTGCTTGGTGTTCTATTACATTCTTGTACTTGCATATTAATAACTTTCTCTAGGTTTGAAAAGTTCTGTTATCCCTTTGAATAAACTTTCTACCCCTATTTCTTTCTTGACCTCCTCTTTAAGGACAATACCTCTTAAATTTTCCCTTTTGAGGCTCTTTTCTAAATCTTATAGGCATGCTTTATTCTTTGTTTTTCTTTTCTGTTTATTTTCAAATAGCCTGTTTTTATGGTCAAATTCTTTCTTTTGCTTGATCAATTCTGCTATTAAGAGATCTTGATGCATTCTTCAGTATGCCAATTGCATTTTTAACTCTGGAATTTCTGTTTGATTAGTTTAATTATTTGAATCTTTTTTGTTAAATTTACGTGACAGAATTCTGAATTCTTTCTCCATGTTATCTTGAATTTCTTTCAGTGTCCTCAAAACAGCTATTTTAAATTCTCTGTCTGAAACTTCACATATCTCTGTTTCTCCAGGATTGGTTCCTGGTGCTTTATTTATTTCGTTTGATGAGATCATCTTTTCCTGGGTGATCTTGATGCATGTCAATGTTTGTCGGTGTCTTGGCATTGAAAAGTTAGGTATTTATTTTAGTCTGTGTAGTCTGGGATTATTTATGCCCATCCTTCATAAGGAGGCTTTCCAGGTATTTGAAGAAACTTGGGCTCCAAGCCCATTAACACTGTGGTTTTTGTAGACTAGTAGAGGTACTGCCTGTGGTCTTGGATAAGATACAGAATAATTCTCAGAATTACCAGTCAGAGACTCTTGTTCTTTATCCTTACTTTCTCCAAAAAGATGTACGGTACCTCTCTGTGCTGAGCCACATCAAATTGTGGGTGTGGTGATGCAAGAACCCCTGTAGCCACCACCACTGGAACTGCACTGGTCAGACATGAAGGCAGCAGAGCAATGGGTATAGACCTACGCCTACTTTAACCACTACCTGTCTATTACCTATTTTCACTGAAGACCCTAGGGCTCTACAGTCAGCAGGAGGTGAAACCAGCAAGGTTGGTTTCCTTCCCTTCAGTGAAGCAAGTTACTCCAGGCCTTGTCAGGTCCAGAAATGCTGTCTGGGAGCCAGGAATTAGAGTTGAAACCTTAAAAATGTGCCCAGTGTTTCATTCTACGGCGGCTAACATTCAAATCACAATATAAAGTCCTTCCCACTATTTCCTCCCCTTTTTACAGACAGAGGAGCCTCTGCTTGTGGCCACAACCACCACCAGCCCATGGGGCGGTGGGGGTTCTGCTAGGCCACTGCCAATGTTAACTTAAAATCCAAGGCCTCTTCTGTCTGCTTATGGTGAATGCTTCCAAGGCTATGATTCACCCTTCTTGGTGATGGGCTCCTCTATGGCCTAATACAGGTCCAGAAATGCTGCCAAATGCCTAGGCCAGGACTCAGGGAACCCAGGAGGCAGGTTGTTGATCTACCCTACTGTGTCTGAGCTGATGCCTAAGGTGAAAGACAAAGTCCCCTTTACTTTTCCCTCTGTTTTTCTCAAACAGAAGGAGTCTTTCACAATAGCCACCATAGCTGGGAATGTGCTGAGTCACACCTGAAGTCAACATGTCTCAGAGTCCAAAGCCCATTGTAGACTACCTGAGTATCGCTGCTGGTTATTCAGGGACCACAGGCTCTTTGGTCACCAGGTGATG
Organism: Pan paniscus; assembly: GCF_029289425.2. NCBI lineage: Eukaryota > Metazoa > Chordata > Mammalia > Primates > Hominidae > Pan > Pan paniscus. The sequence goes on from NC_073272.2 coordinate 126,923,690, forward strand.
AATCCTGCCAAGACTGGTCCTTCCATTCAAGGTAGTGGGTTTCCCTTTGGCTCAAGATGTGTCTAGAAATGTCATCCATGAGCTGGACCATGGAGTGGGTGCCTCATGACTCTACCTGGTGCCCTATTGTATTAGTCCATTCTCACACTGCTATGAAGAAATACCTGAGACTAGGTAATTTATAAAGAAAAGAGTTGTGGCTGGGTGCAGTGGCTAACACCCATAATCCCAGCACTTTGGGAGGCCGAAGTGGGCAGATCACGAGGTCAGGAGTTCAAGACCAGCCTAGCCAACATAGTGAAACTACATCTCTACTAAAAATACAAAAATAAAAAAATAGTCAGGTGTGGTGGCACACATCTGTAGTCCTACCTACTCGAGAGACTGAGGCAGGAGACTTGCTTGAACCTGGGAGGCAGAGGTTGCAGTGAACCAAGACCACGCCATTGCACTCCAACCTGGGTGAAAGAGTGAGACTCTGTCTCAAAAAAAAAAAAAAGGAAAAGAGGTGTAATTGGTTTACAGCTCTGCAGGCTGTACAGAAAGCAGAGCAGCATCTGCTTGGCTTCTGGGGAAGCCTCAGGAAACTTAAAATAATGACAGAAGGCAAACAGGAAGCCAACACTTTACATGGCAGGAGCAGGAGGAAGTGGGGGAAGGTGCCACACACTTTTAAACAACCAGCTCTCTGGAGAACAGCACTAGGGGATGGTGCTAACCCATTCATGAGAGCTCTGCTGTCTGAACCTCATGATTCAATCACCTCCCACCTCCAACACTTAGGTGAGGCCCCACCTCCACCACTGAGAATTACAATACAATGTGAGATTTACTGGGGACACAGATCCAAACCATATCACTTATCCTACTGTGGCTGACCTGGTATCCAAGGTACAATACCAAGTTCTCTTTCCTCCTCACCCTCCTGTCCTTAAACTGAAAGAGAGTCACTTTCATTGCTGTGAGCTGTGCAGTCTGAGGTTGAGGTATGGATACCACGAGCCCTCCCTAAGCTGCCGTGGGTAGTTTCTTCCTGAGTCACATGCCACCTAGTCTTCTGGCTCTGAGCTTAGCCCAGCACTAGGAGTTGCCTAGGAATTGCAACCCTAGGTCCTAGACTGCCTTTCAAGATTATATAGGACCCTAGAGCATTTTGGTCTGTGGTGTCAAGGCTTGCTCAAAAACTCATGTTCTGACAACTGGGATGGGTGATTACTCTCTGGCCAGGACTAGTTCAAATGCTCCCTCCATGCATGGGTGCTAGCTGAGCTCAGCATGGCTTTGCTCTCCGATAAGGCAGGGAAGCACTGTGTTCAATATAAAGTCTCCCAGTGCTGCACTCTCCCTTCCTGAAGTACACAGACTTCTCTATCGGGGAACCCACCCCCAATATTTCAACATAGGTTCTTACTATTTTCCATAAGTGTTGGCCGACTGAGAAATAAAAGAAAGAGTACAAAAAGAGGAATTTTACAGTTAGGCTGCCGGGGGTGACATCACATATCAGTAGGACCGTGATGCCCACCTGAGCCTCAAACCAGCAAGTTTTTTATTAAGGGTTTCAAAAGGGGAGGAGGTGTAAAACAGGGAGTAGGTACAAAGATCACATGCTTCAAAGGGCAAAAAGCAGAACTACCTATAAGGGTCCAACAAAGATCACAAGGCAAAGGGCAAAAGCAGAACTATTGATAAGGGTCTATGTTCAGCAGTGCGCATATTGTCTTGATAAACATCTTAAACAACAGAAAACAGGGTTCAAGAGCAGAGAACCAGTCTGATCACAAATTAACCAGGGCAGAGTTTTTCTCTACCCTAGTAAACCTGAGGGTACTGCAGGAGACCAGGGCGTATCTCAGTCCTTATCTCAACCACTTAAGACAGACGCTCCAAGAGCGGCCATTTATAGACCTCCCCCCAGGAATGCATTCCTTTCCCAGGGTATTAATATTAATATTTATTGCTAGGAAAAGAATTTAGCGATATCTCTCCTACTTGCACATCTGTTTATAGGCTCTCTGCAAGAAGAAAAATATGGCTCTTTTTGCCAGACCCCGCAGGCAGTCAGACCTTATGGTTGCCTTCCCTTGTTCCCTAAAAATCACTGTTATTCTTTTCTTTTTCAAGGTGCACTGATTTCATATTGTCCAAACACATATGTTTTACAATAATTTGTATAGTTAACACAATTATCACAGTGGTCCTGAGGTGACGTACATCCTCAGCTTACAAAGATAACAGGATTAAGAGATTAAAGACAGGCATAAGAAATTATAAAAGTATTATTTAGGAACTGGAAAATGTCCATATTAAAATGAAATCTTCACAACTTATGTTCCTCTGCCACGGCTCCAGCAGGTCCCTCCGTTCAGGGTCCCTGACTTCTCGCAACACTTCCCACATCATATGGCCTTTGGCTGGGGATGGAAGACAGGTGGTGTCAGTGATCCAAGACTGCTTCTATGGCCCACTCCAATACCTCTTTCAGTGATGAATTTAAAACCAGGTACCGTGATTATTCACCTGATGTTTGATTCTTGTCACGGTGCTTTTCTGTGTGCAGATAGTTGTTAAAATGTGGTATTCCTGCAGAGGGCACACATGACATAGGCTTCTATTCTGCCATCTTGCTCTGCCCTCCTGTCTCAGATTTGGCCAGAACCTTGTAGAGTAGAAGAAACAGCATGATTGCCTCTCTTCTCATAAGACTTTTGTGTCTATTAGTTCTACTTAAATGTTATATAACTAATTAATGCAGTGTACAAATTTATTACATATGATTTAATGAATATGAAATGTAATATTTAATACTGATTTTATATTGGCTGAAAACAAAAAATAATCAAAAACGAGCCAATAAATTCTAGAACTTCAGATACATCATTAGTTATTAAAAAGTTCTGAGTGTTTGATAGGCTCATTGATAGTAATAGTGTTGCAGGCAGACAGCCAGAAAACACTGGGCTTTATTGACTATTTTACTGAAGAAGAACTGCAGAAGACATAGGAGAATATCTTCGTGCACAAGGTTTACACAAAAATTTCATAGATATAATAAAGATTATTTAAATCACAAAAGTATAAATGATAAATTGGATATCGCCAATATTAAAAAATTCTGCTCTTTGAAATATGCTGTTTAGAAAATAAAAAAGTCATAGGAGGCTGAGGCTGGAAGATCACTTGAGCCCAGGAATTTGAGGCTGCGGTAACCTATGACTGTGCCACTGCCTTCTAGCCAGAGTGACAGAGTGAGACCCTATCTCTTCAAAACAAATTTAAAAAATGAAAAAAGAGGTCACAGGCTAGGGAAAATATTTGCAATTCACATATCTGAGAAAAGATTTGTATCTAGGATATGCAAAGAGTTCTTACAAGTAAATAGAAAACAACACAACAAAAAAATGAGCAAGAGATTTGAACAGACAGTTCATCAAAGAACATATTCAGATGTTAAGTAAGCACAAATAAAGATGTTTAACATCACTAGCCACTGGGAAAAATGCAAATTAAAACTACAGTATCACTAAATATTGGCTAGAATAAATAAAGTTAAAAATTACTGGAAGTGTAAAGTATAGGTGAAGATACAGAACACTGGAAATCTCATATATTTCTGATGGAAATACAAAAGTGAAGGACAATTTTATAAATATTTTGGTGATCTCTTTCAAAATAAATCATACATATACCATATGACCCAGCAATCCTACTCCTAGTTATACATTAATTAAAATGAAAACGTATATCTTTATGCGAAAATTGTACAAAAATGTTTCTAGGAGTCTTATTGATAATTGTCAAAAACTGGAACAACCCCAAAGCACATTCACTGGCACATAGAACAATATATTATGCTACAATCATACAATAGAATGCTTTTCAGAGGCGAGGCACCATGGCTCATGCCTGTAATTCCAGCACATTGGGAGGCCAAGGCAGGTGGATCACCTGAAGTCAGGAGTTTGAGACCAGCCTGGCCAACATGGTGAAACCCTGTCTCTAATAAAAATACAAAAATTAGCCAAACATGGTGGTGCGTGCCTATAATCCCAGCTCCTCAGGAGGCTGAGGCAGGAGAATCACTTGAACCCAGGAGGAGGAGGTTGTAGTGAGCTGAGATCTCACCATTGCACTCCAGCCTGGGGGACAGAGAAAGACTCCATCTCAAAAAAAAAAATCCTATTCAGCAACTAAAAAAGATGAAATACTAATACTCACAATAACATGGATGAATCTCAAAGGAATTAGGATAAATAAAAGAAGCCAACTTAAAAGGCTGCATACTGCATGATTTCATTTATATAATATTCCAGGAAAGACAAAATCATAAGTAGAGAAAGCATTTTAGTGGTTGCCAAGCTTGAGGGATGTTCACATTTTTTTTTTCAGAGAACTTCCTGTAACAGAAGCTCATAATTATTTTTGGAGTGATAGATTTTCACGACTGTAGTGATTGTATGATTGTATACAATTGTCAAAACTCATCATGCTACCTACTCCTTCTCCATTAAGAAGAATTGAAATAGTGAGTAGTCATACTTTGAATAGATCACCCAAGAGAGAACACTGGAATTTAAAAGAAATGTCACAGAAAACACCTACAGACAGAAAGAAAAGGAAAACAAAGCAGCCTACTTGTCCAGGTTCAGCTGGGAGCTAGAAAACACCAATTTGAGGAAACAGTAAGTTAAAGATCTCCAGTCGTCAGCATTCCCACCATGGACTCCTACATTCCTAGCCATAGTGAAGCACTTTGATCCTTCTGGGTCCTGAAACTAAACATAGGGAGTTGCCTGGTCACACAGCCTGATGGCATTTAAACAGGGAGGTAGCTTGTGCTGGGTACCAGACGCCGAACAAGTGCTAAGCAGCTAAAGTATCCTGCCATTTTATAGCCCAGCTCTAGAGAAACTGCAGGTTGTCCTAGGGTGCGGTAGTGCTGGGGCTGAAACGTAAACAAAACATGAACTGCTACAGAGGCTGAGGCATGAGCGTGGTGAGGGGTGCCACTGCCTGACTTGAGAGGCAAACAGGGCAAGTGTTCTCCATCCACTGGTATAGGCTGCTACCACTGAAGGTGGCCCCACCCTCACCAGTTGAAGGGCTACAGCATGGCTGCTGCAGATCTCACTCAAGCGTTCTAATGGAGCCCTGGGAATTGCTCTGCCTCTGCCTACATGGCAGGTATCTGCACACTATTGGGGGCCTATGTATAAACTTGTCCAGCCCGACTTTGTCTCCCCCAAACCTGTGCAGTCTACGGGCCTTGGAAATTCCCAGCTCAGTCTACCGCTGTTGGCACCTGCACATCCCTCCAAGGTGTCCCTGATTGTGTTTACTACCCAGCTGCTACCACCACAGCTGGCACTTCTCTGCATGCACCACCTGTGGGCCTAGAGACTGGCCCACCCATCCCACGACAGAAAGTGCCAAGCAAGCACGTGCTACTCAGGACACAAAAGGTCATCCTGCCATGCTATTCCCATCATCCCCACCACACTGGCCCTGAGAATCTGCCCAACTGCCCAGCCTGCCACTGCCACTACTGGCATCTAAGCAAGCCACCTAAAGACTCGAGAATTGGCCAGCCAGGACCTGCTGACACCAGTGCCAACACATGCTTCCATGAGATCCAAAGACAGGTATGCTTAGCCCAAAACTGCCACCACTGCAATTGTATTTATATCAGATAAAACAGACTTCAACTCTAAAACAGTTAAAAAAAGAGACAAAGACAGTTATTATATGAAGATGAAGGGCATAATTGAACAAGAAGATATAACAATTCCAAACCTTTATACACCCACCAACTATGTATCCAGATATATAAAGCAAATATTATTAGATTTAGAGGAAGAGACAGACTCCTAATTCAATAATTCTTGGGAATTTCAACACCCCAATATTAGTGTTGGATCATCTAGATGGAAAATTAACAAACAAACATTAAATTTAAATTTCACATGAGAACAAATTGACCTAACAGACATTTGCAAAGCATTTCATCCAATAGCTACAGGATACAGTCTTCTCATCAGCACACAGAACATTCACCAGAATAAACCATATTAGGCAACAAAACAAGTATAAACACATTTTTTTTTAAATCAAAATCATATCAAGTATATGCTCAGATCCCATGAAATAAAACTAGAAATCAATACCAAGAGGAGGTTTGGAAACTGTACAATGAGATAGACATTAGGAAACATGCTCCTGAATGACCATTGAGTCAAGGAAGATATTAAGGAGGAGATCAAAAAGTTTCTTAAAACAAATGAAAATCAAAATGCCACATGGCAGCATTTTGCAAAATACAGGATGCAGGATAGAGCGAAAGCAGTGTTAAGAGAGAAGTTTATAACAATAAACACCTACATAAAAAAGTGGAAAGATTTCAAATAAACAATATAATAATGCACCTCAAGTAACTAGAGAAACAACAAGTCAGACCCCAAATTAATAGGTGGAAATAAAAAATAAAGACCAGAATATAGCTAAAGAAATAAAAACTGAAGAAAAGGATTGCAAAAAGAAAACAGTTGTTTTATAAATTTGATAAAGCACGTGCTACATTAACCAAGAAAAAAAAGATCCAAATAAACGAAATCAGAAATGAAAATGGAATTACAAGTGCTAACACAGAAATACAAAATATCATCAGAGAGTATTATGAGCAAAGATATACTACCAAACTGGAAAACCTAGAGGAAAGGAATAAATTCTTAGAAACATACAGCTTGCCAAGATTGAATCAAGAAAAATAAAACAGAAAGCTGAACAGGCCAATAATAAGTAATAAGATTGAATCAGTTATAAGTCTCCCAACAAAGAAAAATTCCAGGCCCAGATTGATAATACCAATTCTCCTCAAACTATTCCAGAAAAAAAAGAAAGAAAGGAAAAAAAACAAAAATAAAAAAACATTGAGGAGAAATTCTCCCTAACTCACTCTACAAGGCCAGCATTATCCTGATACCAAAACGAGACAAGGGTACAACAACAAAAAAGAAAACTACAGACCAATATCAACAATGACCATAGATGCAAAAATTCTCAACAGAATGCTAACAAAAAAATTTCAGCAGCATATCAAGAAAATAATAAACTATGATCAAGTCAGATTTGTCTGAGGAATGAAAGTATGGTTCAATATACCCAAATTAATAAATGTGATAGATTACATCAACAGAATAAAGAACAAAATCCATATGGTCATCTCAATTGGTGCCAAAAAAGCATTTGATAAAATTCAACATCCCTTCATGCTAAAATTGTTCAACAAACTAGGCATACAAAGAACATATCTCAACATAATAATGCCCATATATGACAAACTCACAACTAATATCATACTGAATGGAGAAAAACTAAAAGCCTTTTTTTCTAAAAACTGGAACAAAACTAGGATGCCCACTTTAACCACTCCCACTCAACATGGTACTGGAAGTCCTAGTCAGAGCAATCAGGCAAGAGAAATAAATAAAAGACATATAAATTTAGAAAAGAGAAAGTCAAATTGTCATTTGTTGGTGATACGATCCTATATGTAGAACAACCTAAATCTCCATCAAAAAAACTCTCAGAATTAATAAACTTGCAAAACACAAAATCAATATAAAAAAGTAGCTTCTCTATATACCAACAACGAACTATCTGAGAGAGAAGTCAAGAAGGCAATTTCATTTACAATAGCAACAACAAAAAAAATACTGAGGAATAAATTGAACCAAGGTGGTGAAAAATGTCTACAAGGAAAACTACAAAACACTGATAAAAGTAACTGAAGAGAACACAAAATAATGGAAAGATATCTCATGCTTATGGATTGCAATAATTAATATGGTTAAAATGACCATACTTCCCAAAGTCATCTACAGATTCAATGCAATCCTTATCAAAATACCAACATCATTATTCACAGAATCAGAAACAACAATTATAAAATTTGCATGGAACAACAACAACAACAAAGAATTCAAATAGCCAAAGCAGTTCTGACCAAAAAAAAAAAAAAAAAATCCCCCAAAATTAAAAAGCTGTAGTGATCACACTACTTGACTTCAAAATATATTACAAGGCTATACCAAACAACCAACCATCCAACCAAGGCATGGTATTGGTATAAAAACAGACACCTATAACAATGTTACATAATAGAAAACCCTGAAATAAATGCATATACTCATAGCAAACTGATTTTTCACAAAAGCATCAAGAATATGCAAAAGGGTGCCCTCTTCAATAAATGGTGCTGGGTAAATTAGATATCCATATGAAGAAGAGTAAAACTGAATCACTACCTCTCATGTCATACAAAAGTCAATTTAAGATGGATTAAAGACTTAAACATTACACCCCACACTGTAAAACTACTAGATTAAAACATAGGGAAAACACTTCAGGTCATTGATTTAGGTAAAGATTTTACCTTTTGGCTAAGACCTCAAAAGCACAGACACAAAAATAAAAACAAACAAATAAAGCTATATTAAACTGAAAAGCTTCTGCACCACAAAGGGAACAATCAACACAGTGAAGAGACAACCTGTTGAATAGGAGAAAATATTTGCAAACTATTCATCCACCAAGAGACTAATATCTAGCGTATACAAGGAACTCAAACAACTCAACAATTAGAAAATGAAGAATCCCATTTAAAAGGGGGAAAATGTCATGAATTGACATTTCTCAAAAGGAAACGAACATGCCCAATGGGTATATGGAAACATGCTCAATATCACTGGTGCAACTTGTTATATTTGAAAAAAGACTGAATATCTCTACAGAAGAAAAAGCATAGAAATAATCACACCTAACAACTGTAAGTTGTTAATTATAACCAAGAATTATGTTTCTTTTTTATTAAAAAGAAAAGACATTTTCATGCAAAGCTTAAGTAGTACATATTCATCACACTTTGTTCTTATCTGCTGCAATTAATCCAAAATGTTCAAGGAAGTTAGCTCTTATGCCCCGGAGTAGTCATTACATGAGGTAGCTATTAGTAGGCAAGTATTATTCCTTACAAAACCTTCATTGTTTTATCCTTCACTCTTCATTTTAAGATAATTTCTTTCTTCAAAAGCCCTTCTGCATCCAATTCAGGTTATTTTCTTTCACTTATTCCCACAAAAGGAAAATTTCTAAAACACATAAAATGAAAATAAAGTGACTTTTTACAATCCATGTATATATGACAACTTTACTCACTTTGCCCTTCTTAAGTAAAATTCTCAAAAGACTGTCAAATGAAGAGACATTATACTACAACTTAGCTAGGTGAAATGTACATTTCTTTATTTGTGTAAGAAGATATATTCCAATAATGAAGAAGACTACGTGGTGTGAAGAGACAGAAGAAAATTCGTATACAAGTGAAAGTCATTTTCAACTTTCCACTGAAATATCTGAGAATATATACATATACATATATATATAACAAAATCATAAAAAATGTCTGACAACCAGTTGCCATAATTAATGAAGAATTTCCAGTACTTTTAAGGCTAATGGAGGAAGGTTCAAGCAAATAATTAGTGGCCAATCCCACTATCTATGAAATATGACATAGCTTGAAAAAAGACAAGTAGCTCATTAAAAAAAAATCTTCCATTAAATATTACTTATATCTGAGACTCTGAAACCCAGGGTAAGTACTAATGAGATAATTAGACAGCCATTCCATTGTCATAGCAATTAATGTTTGCATTCTATCTATATATTTACCTACCTCTCTATGATCTGTTTATTCATCTATCTATCTAATCTGTTCATTTATCCATGTGATAAAGTTTAATCCCAAGAAATCATTGCAGGCTTATGAGAGAGACTAAATGTCATGCTTTTGGAGCAGCAGTCTTGAAAATGTGAAATATTATTTGGGAATGAGAATGGAACAACCTGTGTGGAATATGCAGATCAAAAGTGTGCTTTGGTTTCAAAGCTAAATAATAGAAATATGATCTATTCTTTCCTGGATTTATTATTCTTCATCACTATATGGTACATTTCAGTAGCTTTTTAATTATAACATAAGCTGTATAAGAGCAGATGTTAATCTGATTTTGTCTGTTTGTATTCTATCAAGAACAATGCCTGGCACATTGAGATGCTCAACCAACATCAAATGATTGATTAAAAGATGTTTCTAATATAGTGTTGAGGAAAATCTGAATAAATTATATATTTATACTTTATCTGTTTCTACCCTCTACTGGAATCCACTTTTCTTCAGAGCAGGAAAGATATCTTACTGGTTTACAAATATCCAAGCACACAGGACAGTGTCTGGAATGTAAGTGAATGTTTTTTCAGTTAATTAAAGATTTGTGCCAGAGAGAAAATAGAAGCCGGAAGGTATACAACATAGAATAAATAAAAATTATAAAAATTTACTGTGATCAATTGTTTCATTTTACCCATTGAAAAGGTAAAAAAAATAATAATTTCCAGTGTATTAGTATGGTTTCTCCAGAGAAATGGAGAGAGACAGATAGATAGATAGATAGATAGATAGATAGATAGATAGATAGATAGACAGACAGACAGATATAGATAGATGATTGGTAGGTAGATGATAGATAGATAGATAAAAAATTATTATAAAGAAATTATTATAAAGAATTGGTTCATCCAACTGCGGAGGCTGAGAAGCCCCCGGATCTGTGTCAGCAAGCTGGAGAGCCAAGAGAGCCGATGGTATAGTCCCAGTCCAAGTCCAAAGTCCTGAGAACAAGGAAAACCAATTACATAAGTTCTAGAATGAGTCTAAGTCTGAAGGTGGGAGAAGACTGATGTCTCAGGTCAAATCACTCACAAAGAGAGAATCCCTTCTCACCAAGCCTTTGTTATATACAGACCTTCAATGGATTGGATGAGGCCCACCCAAATTAGAAAGGAAAAACAATTTTTCTCAGATTACCAATTCAAATGTTAATCTAATCTAGAAACACCTCACAAACACTCTCAGAATAATGTTTTACCAAATACAGTGGCACTTTGTGCCCAAATAAATTTGAAACATAAAATTAACCATCAAATGCAGCAATTACTAATAATCATTGAGTCCTTATTATGTCTAATTACATTGCTTATATTATTTCATTTACTCCTTAAAACAGCAAACAAATCAGGTACCATTATGTTCACCATTTTACTGAGGAGGAATCTGAGGTAGTTTAAGACACATGTCTTCACAGTAGTTCATATCTCTCCAAGTAATTTCAAATCAGAAACAAAATTTAAGTCTTAGCATTTGTGTACCTTTACTTTTAAGAAGCGTCATATACGTAATATGTAAATTTAATGAAGAAGCTCATTTATCTCCTTTATTCACCATTGTATCACTATAGACTAGAGCGTGCTTTTCCTCTATAAACACTCAATATTAGTTCAATGAATTACATTAGACAATTTAGCTCATAGGCCTTGAGTTCAATAAAGAAGATTGGAAATGCAGTTGACCCTTGAACACCACAAGTTTGAATTATGTGTGTCTACTCCTATGTAGATTTTCTTCTGCCTTGGTGACAATTGAGACAGTAAGACCAACCCCTTTTCTTTCTCTTCCTCCTCAGCCTCCTCAACATGAAGACCACATGGATGAAGACCTATATGATGATACATTTCCACTTAATGAATAGTAAATATATTTTATCTTCCCTATGATTTTCTTAATAACATTTTCTTTTCTCTAGATTAATTTAGTATAATAATACAATATATAATACATATACAAAATATGTGTTAATTGTTTATGTTATTGGTAAGTCCTCTAGTCAATAGTAGGCTATCAGCAGTTACGTTTTTGGGAAGTCATAAGTTTTTCATGGATTTTCAACTCTGAAATGTGTCCGTGCCCTTAACCTCTGCATTGTTCGAGGGTCAACTGTACATATTTTGAAGGGAGGAGTACAGACGTTACTTGAAGCTCTTTTATTAAAATATTCAACAAATATTTAATCAATCCTTGATCTCTGCCTGTCACTGATTCTGTGGATATAGCAAATCTAATGATATCTCTGCCTTTAAGTAGCTTACAGCATAGTAGGGAAGAGATGGGATGACTTAGGGAATGTGCGTAGTGAAGTAAGAGAAGATAGTTGATACCTGAATCATTGGGAGACTACCACCAACAATAGATGAAAAAAAATGAAGTGTATTTCACCAAGAAGCAAGGAAGATGAGAGTTACAGAAAGAATAACAAAGGCAATATTGTCAACTGCTGCAGAGTTCAAATAAAACCTGAAAAAAAAAACAGACTTCACAATTGGTTAACAATCTCTGAGACATCGGTTCCAGTGGCAACAGGTGAGGCAGATTTCTATGATTCAACATGGTTACGGTAGTAATCTTCAGCACCCTAATATTGTTTGTGGAGCTCTAAACACCATATTATATCTTTTAAACAATAAATATTTGTTGCATTATTAAATAAAGGAATTTTGAAGAAGTGTAAATTTGTGAGTGAATGCACAGGCAGTGTCACCTTAACTATCTAGGTTTATCTTCAGTTACTTTTAGTATGAAATTTATCTTAGAGCTTTTAAATTAAACAGTAATGTGTTTTTCATCTGTATCTTTGCTCATGCTGTCCTAATTACCTGAAATAGCCCTATTTCTACTTTTTAATTCAAAGTCTATACCTTTTCCCCCAAATCCAATTTAACATCTTCTTCATTAAAACTTCTTTCATTTTTATATCATAATTATCTCATCTTTAATTTTTCATAGAATACATAAAGCTGTGCTAAACATTTTCACACTTGATCAACTATCTCTTCGTATTTATATTTTTCTCTCAAAAGATGGATAGCTTCAGCAGAACTGGACGCATTGAAGCACATGGCAATATGTGCTTAATACATACACAAAACTTAATTGACTATATATTTCATGAACCTTACTTTAACATTGAGGGAAATTGAGAGATGAAGCAAAATTCTCCAAGGAAATTATTGGAAGCCATTTTTTTTTTGTCCTTACTTGTACCCTTCCCCAACTTTCATATGAATGTCTTTTCCCACATTCTATGACTGCTGTTGTAGGAATAAAAAAAAAGAAAATTAAAACAGTGTTACTGATGGTCTCATTTGATAACTATGCCTTGTAGTCGAAATGAAATCGATTTAGTCAGTTATAGAAATGTTGACTTTGTGTTTTGCTAGAAACTGAATGTAGAGTTAAGTGCTGACATCTTTCGGATTGGGTGGTTTTGCTTATATTGCCATGTGGTTATATAAAGAGTGTTCAAGTGAGAATTTGAAATGTTGTGTAGATATAGAAAATAATAGTCATTTCTAGATATTTTTCCTTTCTTTATAAAGTTAACCAATTGAGTCTTTTTTCATTATTATCTGTAAACACATCTGGACTTACTAAATTTTCATTATTCAGAGTTCAACACAAGTCTTAGCAGGATACAAAGGCATGAATATTAAACCATTTCAACAGCCAGTTTTTTAAAGAATCATATTTAGAGCCTTGCTGCATTTCAATTTCCCCACATGGCTTCATGAATTAATAACTTTTGGAGGTCATCATGGACTATCTGCTAGCTGTTCTGTATGATGAGATGAGCAGGGAGCAGGTGAATCAAGCAAGGCGGAGATGGCTTCCTGAATTGAACAGGATATAACATTTGGGTACTTTTATTAGTTTTGTATTCTCTCCCTGCAGCTGAGGGCCATCCACTCTTTTTTTCACAGTATTTTCAAGTGTATACCCCTTTTTCTTTGTTTCTTCTTTCTTGGTTCTATTTCATGCCTCCCCCTCCCCAAGGAAAAAATGATTAGGGCTGTGGACATTAATTTATTTTGATCCGTTTATTCCAATCATGAAGCTAGATTTGTGTGTGTGCATGTGTGTGTGTGTGTGTAACTTTTATTGAATATTAAATATATGCCAAGAATAAGAACAAGTGCCTTCACATGGAGTCTTATGTAATCTTCTCAACAAACCTATTAAGTGACTGCTCTGATTATCTCCACTTTATAAATGAGGTTAAGTTGCCTGCCTGTGTCACACAGCTAATAATGGACAGCGCCATAATTTTCATCCTCCATTAAGAAATGTTTTTCAAGATTAAAGATAGCTAAACTCACACCTGAGTAACACCAAATGCATGCTGTTAATCACTGTGCTATTTTTTGTGTGGCTGTTTGGCTGACTTGAACAATTCATCATCTAAATTTTCTTACAGGTGACTCATAAAAATGTGGGACAGAGTAGACCTATGGCTCACTATTGGCTCCTTTTCTAATTATTGGTAAGTATGCTGGAGCATCAGGATATTAATCTGTGTGCCAGTTTATAAACCCGCATTCCTCTTCTTTGGATTCTTACCCACTCTACACAATGTAAGAACATAAGCAGTCTAGCTGACTCCCCAGCATTAGTAGGGGCTATGGTTCCCTTTAGGATACTTAAATTTAAGAGTTTACATTGGTAGAGATTATGTTTTCCCTGTACAACAGCTCTCTGTAAACTACTAACTTGTGGCACATAAACAGATTCTGCCTGGAGATCACATTGATGGGGCAGCTCAGAGCTAACTTAAATAATAGCACGTGTCTGTCTACCTGTTAGTGCACAGTCATTTTCTATAGTAAAATAAAGAATATTTATTGTTTGTGTGCCATACACTCTGTTAAGTGTCTTGTGTTTGTTATTTCATTTAATTTACACAGCTATATGAAGAGGGAAGTACTTTTATTATTTATATTTTACAGCCGAAAAATGCTAGTAAGTGGGAATTTGAGATTTGACCTAAGATTGATTCCAAAATCGATTTTCTTATCTACCATGTCTATTATCTTTAAACATAAAGATATTTAAATATATTATTTAAACATAAAGATATTTAAATATATTATTTAAACATAAAGATATTTAAATATATTATTTAAACATAGCCATTTTTTTGTTTTCCACTTTTATTTTAGAATCATAGGGTACATGTGCAGGATTGATACAGAGGAATATTGTGTTTTGCTGAGGTTTAAAGTATGACTAAACCCGTCACCCTGGTATTGAACACAGTACCCCATAGGTAGATTGCCAGCTTTTTGTCCGCTCCCTCTCCCCACTCTAGTAGACCCCAGTGTTTATTGTTCCCATCTATATGTCCATGTATACCCAAAAAAAAACCATTCTTACTTGATTTTGATATTTGTGCCAAGAGGAGTATATTATTTCTTAGGATAGTGGTTAGAATGTCAGCTTGTGAGATTGCCAATGCCACTGACATTTCCTTTTAGAAGTTAATTCTACTTCCTTAGATGGAAGGAAAGATAAGGACTGGTCAGTAGCAATTTTCTCTTAAAACTGTGGCTCCTGAGGTCATCGGATTTTAGTCTTATAAGACTGTGCAATGTTTCTCTTTGCCATTGAATTATTGTTTCTTAACCTGATGAATGCCCTCTGCCTTCTTTCCAAAGTCATGGATAATAACTGTCATTGATGTCTTAGTCAGTTCTGGCTGCTGTAATTGAACACCGTAGACTGGGTAGCTTAAATTATATTTATTTCTCACAGTTCTGGAGTCTGCAAGACTGAGATCAGGGTGCCAGCATGGTCAGGTTCTAAGTGAGGGCTCTCTTTCTGGTTTAATAATGGCTGCTGTCTTGCTGTATCTTCACATGGTGGAGAGGGAGAATACTGCTCTCTTTTTTCTCTTACCTGGGCACTTATGACATCATGAGGGCTTCACCCTCATCGCATTATTTCAACTTATTCACCTCCTAGAGACTCTTCCTTCAAATACTATTATAGTGAAAGGTAAGCCTTCAACATATGGATTTTGGGGGGACACAAGCTTTCAGTCCATAGCCCATGGATTCTTGCAAGTTTCTTGATTCTTCTGTTTAGAGACAGACTATTTAGAGATAGATGATTTAGCTGATCCAAGAGGAACAGATTGTTTTCCTTTTGTTTCTTCCCTGAATATGGGCTTAATACCTTTTTATAAACTCAACCTATAACCATTGAACAACTATAGACACTATACTAGGCTCTAGAGATTCAACTACGACCAAAAAGGATATATTTTACCCTACAGATCTGAGTGAAGTGAATGTTACTCTCCTACACTCAAACTATATCCCATCATGTCAGAATTTCCTAATATCATTCCCTCCGAGAAGCACAAAATTTATATCATTCTTTCCTGTTTTTATTCTATGAGAAAGTTTTGTCCCATGTCAATGACATTATTTTTCTAGAACCCAGAACTGTCAGTTACTACTATTTACAGTTTTCTCAATGTCTGGTGGGGCATTTTCTTACAGTTCATTGTGCATCTCTTTCGTTATACAATGCCTATATGTATTGGGCATTATGCTAGGTGCTGAGGATTAAAGGAGGTAGATATGACAGTCCTGCAGTTATGCAGATTGTATTATTATTTAGATATCTGTGGGAATATAGTTCATAAAATTCATAAATTATGAATCCTAAATTTCTAGGAAAATCAAAACAACACCCCAATCTTCTGGTACACAGTGATTGAATTTGAACTATTTGTGACTAGCTCAGTAAAAGGAAGGTCTCAAAGCACCAGACTGTCAACATGGAAAAGAAAAACAAACATGTACTGCTGTTTACCATCAAAGCAATGTTCCTTACTAGTTTGACAGTGTTTTGTCTATTCCACACAGAGCCTGTCTACTATGACTTTGACATAATGATATAAAGTTTCCTAGGAATTTCAGTGGTATAATGAAGACCAGGGATTCCTTCAGCAAATCCTTAGGCAATTAAGTTCATTTATTTTTAGACTTAGTATACTTTTCTGTAAAGTAAATATAATAATAACTATATTTCAGGGTTATAATAAAAATTAAAGAAGCTGGGCATGATGGCTCACACCTGTAATCCCAGCTACTCGGGAGGCTGAGGCAGGAGAGTTGTGTAAGCCCAGGAGGTTGAGTGCAGTGAGCTGTGGTTGCGCCACTGCACACTCCAGCCTGGGCAAAAGAGTGAGATCTCATCTCTAAAATTTTGTTTTAAAGAACTAAATAAGAAAAGATACCTATAGTGCCTAAAAATAGTATGCATTCAATATCTGATAGCTACAATCTATATCATCATCATCTTCACTATCATCATCATGCTCATGATCCCACTGAAAATGGACCACATTTTGCTAGTAACCTATACTGGATTCTCTTTCTTTTTATATAGCCATGGCCTTCTGGTAAGTCTCAGGCTCAGGACTGACTACAAGCAGCACTTGACAAAGCTCCAATAGGAGAATTTTTATTCTTAATATTGATGCAGAAAACAATCAGGATGAAGAGTTTATTGATAGTAGAGTTTTAAGGGAAGTGGTAATTTTTCAAAATATTTCAAAAAGTTAAATTATTTCCCTTTTTTCTTGTTAAGTACTAGAAGAAAACTCATACCAGAAAATATTTATTTCTTACCAAGACTTACTAAAGTCATTTAGAAGGATATATAAACATTCTAGAAAACTGGCAGGTCATGGAAATATGCAGCACATGCACTATCAACTCTCTTTAAGGGTGAGAAGTACAGTTCGGAAATAGGCATTCAAATGTAATCAGTATCTGTAAGACCTAACATTTTTTCAGTAAATCAGTGGAAATAACCTTTAGTAGGACAAATGCAAATCTAATATATACTCTAAACATGATATTGTTTACTATTACTGGCAGTGTTTACTATTTATCAGCAGCAATACTGTTTACTATTGTCAGTAGTGACCAATGAAGATAAAAGAAAAATTATCTCAATTTCTTTTGGAATGTGGTAAGCCACATTCCCAATAATAACGACAAGAAATCCTTAAATAATAATATCTATCTTGTACTGACTGTTTACTATGTGCATGCTCCTTTGAATCTTAAATATATTATTTAATTCTCACAATGAACCTATATAGTAAGTATAATTGTCTTGATTTTGCTGATTAAAAAAACCGTGGCTTAGAAAAAGACTAATAAATTTAGTTACTGATATATTGCTAGTTTGATTGGAATTCAGGATTCAATCCCAAGTTCATGAGATACCAATATTTACGCACTTAAGTACTTCACATTACTTCCTTTCTTTCTAAAGTATCCCCAGATTCCTTCCACCTACTGTATGTTGCAGCCATATTCTGTCTGCTTCTCTCTTGACTTCATGTCTTTGTATGTACTGTTCTTTTTTTCTAACCCTTCTAAGGAAAAAATATCTATTCATGGCAGATATTGTATTGAGACTATTTTTCCTATGGGAAGCTTTCCCTGACTGTCCTGAAGAGGTTGGCTGTTCATGGTAGTGCTCTCACAGAATACTGTGCATTCCTTCTCATCACATTGTCTTGTAAAGATTATTTTTTTGTTTGATCTTTCCTTGTTTGTAAGCTCCTTAGGTAAAAGTGCCATATTCAACTTGTTTACTATTTAATCTCCAGTCACTAACATAGTTTCTAAAACATGGTAGAGACCTAAAAGTGTTAGTTAAATGAAAAAGTTGTATAAAATTTTGGTATGTTTATAATAGCTTGCACATGTTAACGGTTTTACTTTTAATGCTATATTATATAGGAACATTTGCATGCATGTTAAGTTTCTTTTTAGGTTCCAAGTTCCATAAGGTCACACATCTTGTCATTTATCTTTTACATCCTATCTACAGAAGATTAGCGCAAAGTTTTGCACATGAAAGTGCTTATCAATCACTCATCTGATGTGGAAAACATTGAAGACAAAATACATAAAACATATGTTGAATTGAATGTCTCATATGGCACACAAAATTGATCTAACATTAAAGAGGTTGCTCCGTGTTTCAAATGCCATTTTAAAAATGGGTTTTGTAGAGTTGTTAAAAGGAGTGCATTAATTAAAAGAGAAATAAACAGTATAATATAGAAGTAACAGCACTCAACATTAGGGTTATTGGACATCAAAAATGTGATTTTAGCTCCAATCCTAATGACATATTATCCCTTAGAGAAGTCATTTGACTTGACTGTCATATATTATATTTTAATCCTATAAACAGATAGCATGTTTGTAAACATAGAGCTAAGGTATAAACAATCAGACAGAAGTGATGTGACTGACTCATTACACATTGTAACAGTTAATTTTAGGTGTTACCTTGGCTGGAATAAGAGACAGACAGATAGCTGGTAAAGTGTTATTTGTGGCGGAGTCTTTGAGGGTGTTTCTGGAAAAGACTGGCATTTCACTCAGTGGACTGAGTAAGGAAGATCTGTTCTCACACAATGTGTGTGGAAACCATCCAATCAGTTGAGGGCCTGATAGAATAAAAAGGCAGGGAAAGGCAAAGTGCTCTCTTTCAGAGCTGGAACAACCTTCTTCTTCTGCCCTTGGGAAACAGATCTTCAGGTTCTCTGAGCCATTTACTGAGTCACCCCAAAATATTGCTTGAGTGAGGACTAGAACTGGAGAAGGCTCTGCAACAGGACAAGGATGTTGTGTATGCTGCTCTGCAAATTGAGCCTAATAATCCAGCAGATCCAATGCTGTGTGAAATGTCAGTGGTGGACGGGGATACTGTTTGGAGCTTTACACAGGACCTTATAGGTAATTGCAGCACAGGCTATTAGAACTGTGGAGCAAGTCCCTGCCACCATCTACAGATAACTACTCTTGAGAGGCAGCTCATGGCATGCTACTGGGCCTTAGAAGAAACTTAATGCTTGACCATGAGCCACCAAATTACCAGGCAACCTGAGATGTACGTCATAAACTGGGCAATAGTTGATCCACCAAGCCATAAAGCTGAATACGCACAGAAGCATTCCATCATCAAATGAAAGTGGTATACACATGACTAGGCCCAAGCAGATCCTGAAGGAACCTGTGAGTTACATAAAGAAGTGGCTGAAGTACTCATGGTTCCTACTCCTGCTACTCTGCCTTCTGTCTCCCAGTCTGCACCTATGGCCCCATGGAGAGCATCCTATGATCGTTAGACACAGGAAGAGAAGACTAGTGCCTGGTTTTCAGATGGTTCTGCACTATATGCAGGCACCACCTGAAATTAGACAGCTATAACACCACAGCTGTTTTCTAAGATCTCCCTGAAGTACAATGGTAAAGGAACATCTTTTCATTAGGAATAACTTAGAACAATGCACCTGTTTGTAAACTTTACTTCGAAAAAATGGTCGTACATGTGATTATATACCAATTCATGGGTTGTAACCATAGATTTGACTGAGTGTCAAAGACAATGAAGTGACATGACTGGAAAATTGGTGACAAAAAAATTTTGGGAAGAGATATGTTAATAGACCTCTCTGAATGGGCAAAGGACATGAGTATATTTATGCCTCATGTGAATGTTCACCAAAGGGTGACCTTAGCAGAGGAGAAACTTAACAATCAAGTGAAAGAATAATTCATCCTGTGAATAATGTAAGTCAACTGCCTTCCCTAGCCACCCCTATCATTGTCAAATGAGCTCATTAACAAAATGGTCAACTCTCCACAGCTGCGTGTGCACAGTCTGCCACTAGTAGAGACCAACATCCAGCCTCCAATATGGAACCATTCTCTGGAGTAATCAGCTAGCTAGTGGCAGGCTAACTACACTGGACTGCTTCCATCATGGAAAGGGCAATGTTTTGTCCTCACTGGAATAGACACTTATTTTTGGGTATGGATTTGTCTTACCTAAACTCAATGCTTCTGCCAAAACTACTATATGTGCATGCACAAAATGCCTTATCCACCATCATGGTATTCTACACAATATTGTTTCTGATAAAAGAACTCAATTAGTAGCCAAAGACACAAAGCAATTAGCCCATGCTCATGGAATTTACTGGTCTCACTATGGTTCCCACCATCCTGAAGCAGTTGGCTTGATAGAACTGTGGAACCTCTTTCTGAAGATACAGTTACAGTACCAGCTAGGTGGCAATATCTTGCAAGGCTGGGATAAGGTACACGAGAAGGCTGCATATGTTCTGAATCAGCATTCAATATAAGGTACTGTTTGTCCCATGGCCAGGATTCACAGAACCAAGAGTCAAGGGATGGAAGTGGGAGTGGCAGTACTCACCATTATGCGTAGTGACCTATAAAGTTTTGGTTTCCTATTACCACAACTTTATGCTCTGATGGCCTAGAGATTTTAGTTTTATAAGAAGAATGTGTCTACCAAAATATATAGCAATGATTCCACTGAACTGGAAGTTAAGACTGCCACCTGGTCACTTTGGGCTACTCATTCCTCCAAGGCAACAGGCGAAAAAGGGAGTTATGGTGTTGGCTGGAGTGATTGATTCAGAGAACCAAGGAGAAATTGGACTACTATGACACAATGGAGATAATGAAGAATGTGTCTGAAATACAAGATTCTTGAGGGTGTCTTTTTAGTATTATCATGCCATATGATTAAGGTCAATGGAAAATTACAACATTTTAATTCAGGCAAGACTATGAATGACCCAGTCCCTTCAGGAATTAAGGCTTGGGTCACCATACCAGGGAAAGAATCATAATTATAACCAGATGCGGTGCTTGCTGTAAGCAAAGGGAATACAGACTGGGTAGTAGAAGAAGGTAGTTATAAATAGCAAATATGACCACATGACCAGTTACAGAAAGGAGGACTGTAATTCCCATGAGTATTTCCTATTTTGTTAATATTACATTTTTGGGGGCATATATACATATATTAGGCAAATATATTTGTTTTCTTTTCTCTCATTCTTTTATTATGTAACAAGATGTATTGAGTTTATATTAGTATTTAAGTATTACTAATGTTATATCATAGTATTTAGTTTATGGGATTTCAGAAGAAGAGAAAACATCACTGAAGGGCTTTATCTCTTCTGAGAAAAGAATGAATGTGTTTTAAGTTCTAAACAAGACAGTTATATCATCTTTTGTGGAGCTATGACCTTATTATCATCTCTATTTGGAAATTAAATATGGTTAACGGAGACGTGTATGGGTGCCAAGTTGACAAAGGGTGGACTTGTGATGGTTTACTTTAAGCGTCAACTTGACTGGATTAAGGGATAATCAGATGCCTGATAAAACATTATTTCTAGGTATGTCTGTGAGGATGTTTTTAGAAGGGATTGACATTTGAATCAGTAACCTGAGTAAAGAAGATCCACACTCACTCAATGTGGGCAGGTACCATACAATTGGCTGAAGGCGTGGATAAAACAAAAAGGCAAAGGAAAGAAGAATCCTGTCTCTTCTGGAGCTGGGACACTCTTCCTCCCCTGGCCTATAGATATTAGAACTTAAGGTTTTCCAGCTTTTTGACTCTAGGACTTGCACCAATAAGCTCCCAGGTTTTTGAGCCTTTGGCTTCAAACCGAAAATTTTACATTGACTTCCCTGGTTCTGAAACCTTCAGATATAGACTGAGCCATGCAATTGGCTTCCCCAAGTTCCCGTTTGTAGATGGCCTATTGTGGGATTTCTCATTATCCATAATCACATGAGCAAATTCTCCTAATAAATCCCCTCCCATCTATCTATCTATATTTATATATCCTATTGGCTCTGTCTCTGGAGAACCCTGGCTAATAGTCATGTGAATGTTGAAATTATCTGTATAAAAAGAAAAGATACTAAAAAGGTTCCATGGACAAAAGTCTTAAGGATTTCTCAGCAGCAAATGGAAGACATCTTCATAGAACATAAAATGCTTTTAAAATATTTCAAAATATAAACACTCTTAAATGTGTATACTCTTTACTTGAAAATGCACTTCCTTTTGAGAAAAACTAGAACTTTTGTCAACTGTTAAAAGGTTCTTAGCTTGTAGATTCAGTATTTAAACACTAGTCTCTATTGTAAGAAAATATGACAGGGATTTGGAGGAGAAAGTTCATAAATAAAACAAAAATAAACTCCTTTTTCTTATTCAAGAGCCTAAAAAAATAGTAGTGCTTCAGTCTATGCAATTGTCTATCCTCTGCAGACAATTGAAAATAAATCTTAGATATTTCAGGCCACTGTTTCTAACTCACAATAGAAACTGAAAATCTAGAATTATACGATTGTTGTTGAACAAACAGTGGAAAGTTGACTGAAAAATAAATTTAAGGCTGAGCGTGGTGGCTCACTCCTGTAATCCCAGCACTTTGGGAGGCTGAGGTGGATGGATCACTTGAGCCTAAGAGTTCAAGACTAGCCTGGGCAAAATGGCAAAGCTCTATCTCTACAAAAAAAAAAAAAAAATAGAGAAATTAGCCAGGCATGGTGGCACATGCCTGTAGTCCCAGCTACATGAAAGGCTGAGGTGGGAGGATAACTTGAGCCCAGGAATCGGAGGTTGCAGTTAGCTGAGACCACGCTATTGCACTCCAGCCTGGATGACAGAGTGAGACCCTGTGTCAAAGAAAAAAAACTTTCCTGATTATATATACGTGTGTGTGTGTGTGTGTGTGCGTGCGCGTGCACGCATGTGCTTGTGTGTGTATGTATATATACATATATATTATATAATATTATATTTATGTATATATGCATATATTAACTACCTACATGTCATATATCAGTGGGCAGATCAATTCAAGCTCTGCTTTGTGCAGAATTATAAGTTCTTCTTTTATCTCCTAAATTAGTATGATCCAAATTATTTCTGGAGGTGCAGTTTTAGTATTCATTGCACATCATCAAGCTACTCCAGTCATTCATAATTATAAAATTTTAAATGCATAGCATATACCCACATTACTGAAATGGGCCAAAATTTATTAAGGTAAGGAATGGAATGTGTTCAGTAATTTTGTGTTCATGGAACAAATCTACTAATACTAAAATAAAAAATACATATGTATTTAATATATATTTTCAACCAAAGAAACGGATATGCTTTAAATTTCAGTACATAACCTTCTCCCTAATTTCTAACAATCACATATTTTTTAGAAAAACTGCTTGCTTTACAAAGGAAAGTTACCTAAATATTGAAAGTATACTGGCATTCATAATTAAATTATTTTTCTATCGATCATTTTTATTGCATTATTTCACATTTCACCATATTATTTATAGAACACGGTAATGAACTTCCATTGCTTTATTGCATTATTTGGTAAACAATGTAACAAACTGGAGAACTAGAGTAATAAAATTAAGGTGATTTAGCAATAAAGCAATTCCCCAGATTTTAATTAAATTATGGAAATTTATTATCTAAAGAGTGTAACCTAGGACTCAGTAATATGGGTCTGGGGCATCACAGATTTAGGAATAGAGCTCTGAAAATCCAAATAAGTAAAATATATAGTTGATTTTGAATATGCTTTAAAAATGAAGAGACATGAAGTGATAAATAATAGCTACAACCTTTCCTTTTTCCATAAATGAGGATCCCTTGCAACAAGCATGAGTCCTGACATCTAAGAGCCTCTATCTAGATGAATGTTTCGAGAGGATTGACCTCAAATATGTAACAAATTTAAAACAGATCTTTGAAACAACCGAATGATTAGTTCTCAAGCACTCAATTGCAGTTTTCAGAATTATTTCCCAGGATATTTTCTGTAGAAAGAGTGTAAATCTAGGCAAATAATTTTTAAAATAAAAATAATAAAATACTCAATTTTCAAAATGAAATTAGAATATATCAAATGTTTGGAGCCATGAATATAACTTACTCCTTGATAAATATTCAAGGGCATTAAAAGCTTATTCTAATAAAATTTTAAATGCTAATTCCTATTAAATAAATGAATCTAAATTCAGAAACAAATATCCTTCTGTTCATCTGATCATCCAACTCAAAAAATGCTAAAATATTTAATTGCACTTGAAACTTTACTAATAATCAATATATGTTCCTCGGGACTTAGAAGTCTAACATCCTAAAACATTATCAAGCTACCAAAAATCTAAACCAATAATAAGTAGATAAAATCTGATTTATAGTCACATAACTTGATAACTGGAAAGATTAGGAATAGAAGTTGATTCAGAGAAAATAACTAAGTTTAGGTATGGGGTAATCGATTAAGATTGTTTTCTTTCTTGTCAGAAATTTAAGCTAATTTCTCAGATGACTGCATTTCTCAAAGTTTCACACTCATAAGATTCCTCAAAGACATTCTTTGCTTATTTTTCTGAATCTTCCCAATATTAGATTTTTTTAAAGTAAAAAATGTTTTTATTGCTCCAGCAATCAGCAATCTCTTGCCCCACCACCTATTTTATTATTATTATTATTATACTTTAAGTTTTAGGGTACATGTGCACAATGTGCAGGTTCGTTACATATGTATACGTGTGCCATTTGGTGTGCTGCACCCACTAACTCGTCATTTAGCATTAGGTATATCTCCAATATTAGATTTTAAAAGCCTTAAAGTTTTGTTTTCATTTTGCAGCCTCCTTGGATGTAAGTTTAGATCTTATTCACTAGATATTAAGATATAATATGAGCTCCAGAGACCTTTTATCAATCAGTCCTTTTATAGATAATTTTACTGTAGCCTTTTTCTTTCTGACTCATTCTGTACAAGTATTTCATTACACATATTTATTCATTTTTTTCCAATTAAGGTTTTTGTACTTGCATTTTATTTTTTCAATTGTCTTCCTGTGTAAATAATCATTGGAGTACATTCATCTCCTGCTTGGTCTACAAACATTTACTTTTGCCAGAATTGTGTGCTTCGCCATATTCTCATTCTACATGCTCTTCTTCAGTGCATCCTTTATTTTCCCATCATTTTAATACTATTTTCTATGCTGATGACTGACAAATCTCTTTTTCCTGTGATAACTATCACTACAGAGTCAGATCTAGTTGACATCTCTCTTTGGTTGTCTCACAAGCACTTAAACTTAAAATGTGCCAAAGCACCATCCTAAGATCTCTGATTTGACACAACACTTCATAAGTATAAAGGACATACTGTATTTATTTCTCTATCCCACCAACAATTACAGTATACAGCAGCTATTAAGTATTGAATAAATATCTGCTGAACTGTCCTATGTGTTGTAGAGTATGAAAATCCTCACACCCCTAACCTGTTATTTGTTATGTGAACCTTTTTTTTTCTTTCTTTCTTTCTTTCTTTTTTTTTTTTTTGTATATACTGTCTTGGATCTTTTCCCTTGGCCACCTCTGCTGTTTGAAGCAAGGTACTTTCCAGCTCTTCATCTCAGGTCCCCTTCTATTTAAAAAGTGATTAGAATAGATTATTGCTAAAGTTCCTTTAAACTCTGATATCCTTAGGAATAAAAGTTAAATGCTGTGGGACATGTCAGTGAAAGCTAATACTTAAATTGAGCATTGAGGAGTGGTTGACACATTTTCCTTAACTTTTTCAAATTTTGCATAACAGTTTTACTGCTACATATTTTACATAGCAAGTAGTTTATCTTTTTAAAGTATATAATTTCATGGATTTTAATATATTCATAGAGTCGAGCAGCCATCACTACAATCAGTTTAGAACATTTTCATAATTCATTACTCATTAGCAATTACCCACATCAGGTCTCCCTAATCCCCCCCAAGGCCAGCCCCAGGAAACAACTAATATTTTCTTTTTTCTATCTAGATTTACATGTTCTGGACATTTAATAAAAATAAAAATATAAACTGTGCGGTATTTTTGACTAGCTTCTTTCACTTAACATTAATTTTTCAAGTTTAACCTATGTTGTAGTATGTATCCATACTTCATTTCTTTTTATTGTTGATTATATGGATATATCACAATTCTTTATCCATTTATCAGTTGATTTGTATGGATACATGCTTTCATTTATCTTAAATATATAGCTCATAGTGAAATTGCTGGGTCATATAATTTAAATGTTTAACATTTGGAGGAGTAGCCAGACTGGACTGTTTGACAAATTCCCTAAACCTCTTTATTCCCACCAAGAGTGTATTGGTAGCTGCATTTCTCCCTGACAGTTGTCTTTTCAATATAGCTATCCTAATGTGTGTGAAATGGTATCACATTGTAGTTTTAATTTTCATTTTCCTGATGACTAATGATGTTGAGTATTTTTTTGTATGCTTACTGAACATTTTTATAGCTCCCTTGGGGAAATGCCAATATCTGTACTTTGCCTCTTTTAAATCAAATTACTTGCCGTTTTCTTGTACTCTTCTAAGTGGCAGTTATACAATCTAAATATAAGTCCCCTATCACATGCATGATTTGCAAAATTTTTGTTTATTTTGAATGTTGTTTTTTCACATTCTCTATGGTATCTTTTGGAGCAAAACAGTAATTTGATGATTATTATTTTTTGTTTTTTTTGCTAGTGTTTTTGGTGTCATATTAAAATTAAGAGTTGCTTAACTCAGGGTCATGTAGATTTTCATCTGTTTCCTTCTATGAATTTTATATTTTCAACTCTTATATATAGATATTTGATTAATTTTGAGTTATTTATTGTATGTGATGTGAAACAGAGTTTTGATTTCATTTTCTTATCAGGATAAGAGATAGTTATCTCACCACTATTTGTTTCAAATTTTACAAAAAATATTTATCATATTAAATTGTACGGCAGGTATCTTTGTTTAAAAACAACTGACCATTTATTGGTTTGTTTTTTGGACTTTCAATTCCATTCCATGTAACTATATATTACTTAGTATGCTATTAAATAATTTGAAAATCAGTCTTAGTTACTGTTGTTTGTAGTAAGTTTGAAAATTGGGAGTCTGAGTCTTCCAATACTGTTCTTATTTTTAGCTATTCTTGGACCCTTGAATTTCCATATGAATTTTAAAGTCAACTTGTCAGTTTCTGCAAGAAAAAATCCATCTGGAATTTTTATGCAAATTACATTGAAACTGTGGACCAATTTGAGGGAGGACCACCTTGCTAATAATATTAAATAATCTTATTTATCAGTGTGGAATAGTTCTCTATTTAGGTCTAGGTTCTGCTTTCTTTTTGTTAAATTTACTCCTGCTTTATTCCATTGAAGCTATTAAAAATAAATTTTTAAAATTTTATTTTCAGTGTGTTCATTTAAGGTGTATAGAAATGAAATTTATTTTAGTATACTAATCTGTTCTGAAAGCTTGCTAAACATGTTTATTATTTTTAAGAATTTATTAAGGGATTCCTTAAGATTATATATGTATGTGTGTGTGTATATATATGACATGATTTTATAAGAATTCTTTCATTTTATCTAGTCCAATTTTTGGCATAAAATCATTCATAGCATTTTCCTAAAATCATTTTTATTTCTATAAACTGAATTGTAATGTCTCACTTTTTTAGTTGATTATAGTAACCTCAGTCTTTCTTATCTCTTTTATTGGTCAGTCTACATAAATATTTGTCTATTACATTGATTGATCCAAAACCATCTTTTAATTTAGAATGTTTTCTCTTATATTTTTTATACTCTATTTCACTAATTTTCACTTTAATATTTTTCTTTCTTCTGCTTGCTTTTGGTGTGGTTTTCTTTGCCCTTTTCCCAGTTTTTAATGTAGACAGGCTATTGATCTTCCTTTTTAAATGTAGACATTTACAACTATACATTGCCATTCTAGCATTGCTTTAGCAACATTATTTAAGATTTAGCATGTTGTGCCTTCATTTTCACTCATGCGCTGGGGAGTCCAGTTTGTCTGGACAAGGAGGAATCCCCCACAATGCAGCACAGCTGCTGTGCCAGATAGTGGCCAGATTGCTTTTTAAAGCAAGAACCGAATCCATCCATCCTCACTGATATGGGCCTCCCTGTGTCTCAGTAAACCCAACTAGGGTTATACAAACAGAATTCTGATCTCTCCCTGGGACCAGAGCCCCCAGGGGTAGGAGCAGCTGCATTTCTGCAGTTCAGCCGACTCAGCAGTTCTAGTCTGCCAGCTCCAGTGAGTCCAGGTGGTCCTGATGAGAAGGAGTCCCCCACAATGCAGCACAGCTGCTGTGCCGAATTGTGGCCAGACTGCTTCTTTAGGTGGAATCATAATCCATCCCTCCTCACTGGGCAGGGCCTCCTTGCAGGAATTTCAGCAACTCCTGTCAGGGTTATAGGGACAGAACTCTGATCTCTCCATGGGACAGAGCCCCTGAGGGGAGGGGAGGTTGACATCTCTGCAGTTCAGTCGACTTAGACTTTGTAGCCTGCTGGCTCTGAAAGAGTCCAGGCAATCTGGCCGAGAAAGAGTTACCCCCAATGCAGCACACCTGCTCTACTAAAAAGCAGTCAGGGCCGGGCGCCATGGCTCCCACCTGTAATCCCAGCACTTTGGGAGGCCGAGGTGGGCAGATCACCTGAGGTCAGGAGTTCCAGACCAGCCTGACCAACATGGAGGAAACCTATCTCTACTAAAAATACAAAATTAGCTGGCCATGGTGGCGCATGCCTGTAATCTCAGCTACCCGGGAGGCTGAGGCAGGAGAATTGCTTGAACGTGGGAGACGGAGGTTGTGGTGAGCCAAGATCATGCCATTGCACTCCAGCCTGGGAAATAAGAGCAAAACTCCATCCAAAAAAAAAAAAAAAAAAAAGCAGTCAGACTGCTTCTTTAGGCAGGTCCCCTATCCTGTCCCTCCTGACTGGGTGAGACCTCCCAACAGGGGTCTCCAGACACCTCCTACAGGAGCATCTCAGCTGGCAACAGGTCAGTTCCCAACCTGCAATGGGTCTCCCAGAGGCAGGAGCAGACTGCCATGTTTGCTGCTTCACAGCCTTCACTGGTGGTACCTCCAAGGAAGGGAAAAAACAAGGAAACTAGGGTCTGGAGTGATCCCACAACAGCAGCCTTACAGAAAGTGGCCTGTTAAAGAAAAACAAACAGAAAGCAACAGAAACAACAGCAGCAACAAAAAAGACCCCATGAAATCCCCATTCACAGGTCAGCAACCTCAAAATTGAAGGTATGTAAGTCCACAAAGATGTGAAAGAATCAATGCAAAAATGCTGAAACTCAAAAAACCAGAGTGGCTCTTCTCGAAATGACTGCAACACCTATATAGCATGAGCACAGAACTAGGTTGAGGATGAAATGGCTGAATTGACAGAAGAAGGCTTCAGAAGGTTTACAATAATGAAATTCTCTGAGCACAATGTAACCCAATGCAAAGAAGCTAAGAATCGTAATAAAACAATACAGGAACTGATAACCAGAATAGCCAGTTAAGACAGGAGCATAACTGACCTGATGGAGCTGAAAAACACAACGTGAGGCCTTCACAATGCAATCACAGGAATCAATAGCAGAATATACCAAGTGGAGGAAACAATGTCAGAGTTTTAAGACTATCTTTCTGAAATAAGACAGGCAGACAAAAATAGAAAAAAACAGAAAAAAAAATGAGTGAAAAAGAGACCTCCAAGAAATATGGGACTATGTAAAATGACTGAACCTGCAACTGATTGGGGTACCAGAAAGAGAGAGGATGGAACCAGCTTGGAAAACATACTTCAGGATATCATCAAGGAGAATTTCCCTAACCTAAAAAGACAGGCCAACATTCAAATTGAGAAAATCCAGAGAGGCCCAGCAAGATGCTCCACAAGAAGACTCACCCCAAGACACATAATCATCAGATTGTCCAAGGTCAAAATGAAAGGAAAAATGTTAAGGCCAGCCAGAGAGAAAGGTCAGGTCACCTACAAAGGGAAACCAGTCAGACTAACAGCAAATCTCTTAGTGGAAACCCTATAAGCTAGAAGAGATTGGGGGCTAATATTCAACATTCTTGAAGAAAATAATTTCCAACCCATAATTTCATACCAGTCCAAGCTAAGCTTTATAAGTGAAGGAGAAATAAGATCCTCTTTAAACAAGAAAATGCTGAGGGAATTTATCAAAACCAGGCCTGCCTTACAAGAGCTCCTGCACTGTTGGTGGGACTGTAAACTAGTTCAACCATTGTGGAAGTCAGTGTGGCGATTCCTCAGGGATCTAGAACTAGAAATACCATTTGACCCAGCCATCCCATTACTGGGTATATACCCAAATGACTATAAATCATGCTGCTATAAAGACACATGCACACGTATGTTTATTGCGGCATTATTCACAATAGCAAAGACTTGGAACCAACCCAAATGTCCAACAATGATAGACTGGATTAAGAAAATGTGGCACATATACACCATGGAATACTATGCAGCCATAAAAAATGATGAGTTCATATCCTTTGTAGGGACATGGATGAAATTGGAAACCATCATTCTCAGTAAACTATCGCAAGAACAAAAAACCAAACACCGCATATTCTCACTCATAGGTGGGAATTGAACAATGAGATCACATGGACACAGGAAGGGGAATATCATACTCTGGGGACTGTGGTGGGGAGGGGGGAGGGGGGAGGGATAGCATTGGGAGATATACCCAATGCTAGATGACGAGTTAGTGGGTGCAGCGCACCAGCATGGCACATGTATACATATGTAACTAACCTGCACAATGTGCACATGTACCCTAAAACTTAAAGTATAATTAAAAAAAAAAAAAAAAGTTAAAAAAAAAAAAAAAAAGATAGTATAAAAAAAAAATAAAAAAATAAAAAAAAAAAAAAAAAAAAAAAAAAAAAACAAGAGCTCCTGAAGGAAGCACTATACACGGAAAGCAAAAACTCTTACCAAATACCACAAAAACAGACTGAAATTCACAGACTAGTGACACTAGGAAGCAACCACATAAACAAGTGTGCAAAATAACCAGCTAGAATCATGATGGCAATATCAAATTGACACATGACAATATTAATCTTAAATGTAAATGGGCTAAATGCCCCAGTTAAAAGATACAGAATAGAAAGCCAAAGAGTCAAGACCCATCTGTATGCTGTGTCCAAGAGACCCATCTCACTTGCAAAGACACACATAGACTCAAAATAAAGGGGTGGAGGAAAAATTACCAAGAAAATGGAAAAGAGAAAAAAGTAGGGGCTGCAATCCTAGTTTCTGACAAAACAGTCTTTAAACCAAAAAAGATCAAATAAGACAAAGAAGGACATTCCAAAAAGGTAAAGGATTCAATTCAACAAGAAGAGCTAACTGTCCAAATATCTATGCACTCAATACAGGAGCACCAAGATGAATAAAGCAAGCTCTTAGAGACCTATATAGAGACTTAGACTCCCACAAAATAATAGTGGGAGACTTTAACACCCCACTGACAATATTAGATCATCAACACAAAAAATTAACAAATATATTCAGGACCTGAATCAAACAGACCTGATAGATATCTACAGAACTCTCCACTCCAAAACAACAGAGTATACATTCTTCTCATCACCACGTGGCACTTATTCTAAATTTGATCACATAATCGGAAGGAAAACACTCCTCAGCAAATGCAAAAGAACTGAAATAATAACAATTTCTCAGAACAAAACACAATCAAATTAGAACTCAGCACTAAGAAATTCACTCAAAACCACACAACTATGTGGAAATTGAACAACTTGCTTCTGAATGACTCCTGGGTAAATAATGAAATCAAGGCATAAATCAAGTTCTTTGAAACTAATGAGAAAAAGGAGACAACATATCAGAATCTCTGGAATGCAGCTAAAGCAGTGTTAAGAGGGAAATTTATAGTACTAAATGCCTACCTGAAAAAGCTAGAAAGACCTGAAATAAACAAACTAACATCACAACTAAAAGAACTAAAGACTCACGAGCAAACAAACCCCAAAGCTAGCAGAAGACAAAATTTAACCAAGATCAGAGCAAAACTAAAGGATATATATATGTATATATATATATATATATATATATATATATATATATATATATATCTTCAAAAAATCAACAAATCCAGGACCGGATTTTTAGAAAAAAAATAATAAAATAGATAGCTAGCTAGACTAATAAATAAGAAAAGAAAGAAGAATCAAATAGACACAAACAGAAATTATAAGGGGGATATTACCACTGACTCCACAGTAATACAAACAACAATCAAATACTATAAACACCTCTATGGACATAAACTAGAAAATCTAGGAGAAAGGGATAAGTTCATGGACACATATACCCTCCCAAGACTGAAAGAGGTAAAAATGGAATTCCTGAATAGACCAGTAACAAGTTGGAAATGGAGGCAGTAATAAATTGCCTACCAACCAAAAAAAAAAAAAAAAAAACCCAGGACCAGAGGGATTCACAGATGAATTCTACCAGAGGCACAAAGAAGAGCTTGTACTATTTCTAATGAAAGTATTTCATAAATTTGAAAAAAGAGGGAATCCTAACTCATTTTATGAGGCCAGCATCATCCTGAAACCAAAACCTGGCAAAGATGCAACAAAAACAAAAACTTTAGGCCAATATCCCTGTTGAACATGGATGCAAGAATCTTTAATAAAATACTGACAAACCAAATCCAGCAGCACATCAAAAAGCTTATTCGCCATAATCAAGTTTGCTTCATTCCCCAGATGCAAGGTCAGTTCAACATATGCAAATAAATAAATGTAATTCATCACATAAACAGAATTAAAGACAAAAACCACATGATTATATCAATACATGCAGAAAAGGCCTTCGATAAAATTGAACATGCATTCACATTAAAAACTCTCAATAAACTAGGTAATGAAGGAACATATCTCAAAATAATAAGAGCCATATATGACAAAGCCACAGCCAATATCATACTGTATGGGCAAAAGCTGGAAGCATTATGCCTGAAAACTGGCACAAGACAATGATGCTCTCCCTCACCATTCCTATTCAACATAGTATTGGAAGTTCTCACCAGGGCAATCAGGTAAGGGCAAGAAGCAATAGGCATCCCAAAAGGGAGAGAGGAAGTCAAATTATCTTTGTTTTCAGATGACATGATTCTATATGTAGAAAACACAAAACCTTTATCAGCCTCCAAATCTTCTTAAGCAGATAAGCAACTTCAGCAAAGTCTCATGATAAAAAATAAATGTGCAAAAATCACTAGCATCTCTGTACAACAAAAAAAGGCAAGCAGAGAGACAAATCATAAATGTACTCGCATTCTCAATTGCTACAAAAACAATAAAATACCTTGGAATACAGCTAACAAGGAAGTGAATCACCTCTTCAAGGAGAATCACACACCACAGCTCAAATAAATCTGAGAGAACACAAACAAATGGAAAAACATTAGATTCTCATGGATAGGAAGACTCAATATTGTGAAAATGGCCATACTGCCCAAAGCAATTTATAGATTCAATGCTATTCCCATTAAACTGCCCTTGACATTCTTCACAGAATTAGAAAAAACTACTTAAAAATTCATATGGAACCAAAAAAGAGCCCAAATAGCCAAGGCAATCCTAAGCAAAAAGAACAAAGCTGGAAGCATCACGCTACCTGACTTCAAACTATACTACAAGGCTACAGTAACCAAAACAGCATGGTACTGGTACAAAAACAAACACATAAACCAATAAAACAGAATCAAGAACTCAGAAATAAGACTGTACATCTGAAACCATCTGATCTTTGACAAACCTGACAAAAACAAGGAAAGGGGAAGGATTGCCTATTTAATAAATGGTGCTGGGAGAACTGGCTAGCCATATGCAGAAAATTGAAACTAGACCCCTTCCTTACACCTTATACAAAAGTTAACTCAAGATGAACTAAAGACTTAAATGTAAAACCCCAAACTACAAAAACCCTAGAAGAAAATCTAGTCAATACGATTCAAGGCATAGACAGGGACAAAGTTTTCATGAAAAAAAACATCAAAAGCAATTGCAACAAAAGCAAGACTGACAAATGGAATCAAATTAAACTAAAGAGCTTCTGCACAGCAAAACAAACTATCATCAGAGTGAACAGACAACCTACAGAATGGGAGAAAATTTTTGTAATATTTTCATTGGACAAAGGTCTAATATCCAGAGTCTACAAGGAATTTAATTAAATTTATAAGAAAAAAAAACAAACAACCACATTAAAAAGTGGGCAAAGGACATGAACAGACACTTCTCAAAAGAAGACATATATGCTTTCAACAAACGTTAAAAAAAAAAGCTCAACATCACTGATAATTAGAGAAATGCAAATCAAAACCACAATGAAATACCACCACACTTCAGTGAGAATGGCAATTGTTAAAAAGTCCAGAAACAACAGATGAGGTGGTGGAGAAGAAGGAAAACTCTTACATTGTTGGTGGGAGTGTAAATTAGTTAACCTATTGTGGAAGACAGTGTGGGGATTCCTCAAAGATCTAAAGGCAGAAATACCATTTGACCCAGCAATCCCACTACTTAGTATGTACTCAAAGGAATATAAATCATTCCGTTATAAATGCACATGCATGTGTATATTTATTGCAGCACTATTCACAATAGCAAGACATGGAATCAACCACATGCCTGTCAATGATAGACTGGATAAAGAAAATGTGGTACATGTACACCATGGAATACTATGCAGCCATAAAAAGCAATGAGATCATGTCTTTTGCAGGGACCTGGATGGAGCTGGAAGCCATTATCCTCAGCAAACTAACACAGGAACAGAAAAAAAAACCACCACATGTTCTCACTTATAAGTGGGAG